>NW_027253324.1:6711362-7321486 GCF_044704955.1 Pristiophorus japonicus
ACAACTCATTCCACACAACATTCCAAACATCATTCAACACATCATTCCACACTTCATTCTACACATCATTCCAAACATCATTCCACACATCATTCCACACTTCATTCCGCACATCATTCCTCACCTCATTCCACACATCATTCCACACTTCATTCAATACATCATTCCACATATGATTCCACACATCATTCCTCACATCTTTCCACACAACATTCCAGCCATCATTCCACATTTCATTCAACATCTCATACCACACCTCATTCCACTCCTCATTCCACATCTCATTCCACACATTATTCCAAAACATTCCACACATCATTCCACACATCAATCCACACCTCATTCCACACATCATTCGAGACATCATTCCAAACATCATTCCACTCCTCTTCCACGTATAATTCCACGCATCATTCCACACATCATTCCATTCATCATTACATACATCATTCAACACAACATTCCACACATCATTACCGCACATCATTCCACACATCATTCCACACCTCATTGCACACATCATTCGAGACTTCATTCCAAACATCATTCCACTCCTCATTCCACGTATAATTCCACGCATCATTCCACACATCATTCCATTCATCATTCCACTCATCATTCCACACATGATTCTGCACCACATTCCGCACATCTTTCCACAACTCATTCCACACAACATTCCAAACATCATTCAACACCTCATTCCACACTTCATTCTACACATCATTCCAAACATCATTCCACACCTCATTCCACACATCATTCCACACGTCATTCCACACATCATTCCACACATCATTCCTCACATTAATCCAAACATCATTCCACACCTCATTCCACATATCATTCAACGCACCATTCCACACATCATTCCACACATCATTCCACACCTCATTCCACTCATAATCGCACATTAATTCCACACAACATTCCAAATATCATCCACTCCTCATTCCACGTATCATTCCACGCATCATTCCACATCTCATTCCACACATCATTCCACACCTCATTACACACGTCATTCCACACATCATTCCATACGTCATTCCACACATCATTCCACACATCATTCCATACATCATTCCACACATCATTCCACACGTAATTCCACACATCAATTCACACATCATTCCACACATCAATTCACTCCTAATTCCAAACATCATTTCACACCTCATTCCACACATCATTCCACACATCATTCCACACCTCATTCCACACATAATTACAAACATCATTCCACTCATAATTCAACACATCATTCCACATATCATTCCACACTTCATTCCACACATCATTCCATACCTCATTCCACACATCATTCCACACATCATTCCACACCTCATTCCAAATCTCAGTCCCACGTTATTCCTAAAATCATTCCACATGTCATTCATCATGTGATTCCACACATCATCCCACACATCATTCCACACATCATTCCACACATCTTTCCACACTTCATTCCACACATCATTCCACACATAATTCCAAACATCATTACATACATCATTCCACACATCATTCCACACATCATTCCACACCTCATTTCACACATCGATCCACACATCATTCCACAACTCATTCCACACATCATGCCATTCATCGTTCAACACAACATTCCACATTTCATTCTACACATCATTCCAAACATCATTCTACACCTCATTCCAAACAACGTTCCACACATCATTCCACACCTCATTTCACAACTCCTTCACGCTTCATTCAACACATCAATCCACACATCATTCCTCATATGATTCCACACATAATCCCACACGTCATTCCAAACATCATTCCAGAACATCATTCCACTCCTCATTCCACACCTCATTCCAAACATCATTCTACAAATCAGTCCACACGGCATTCCACACATCATTCCACACATCATTCCACACATCATTCCACACATCATTCCACACATCATTCCAAACATCATTCCACACCTCATACCACATAACATTCCACACATCATTCCTCACTTCATTCCACACATCATTCCACACATCATTGAATACATCATTCCACATATAATTCCACACATCATTCCACACTTCATTCCACACATCATTCCTCACCTCATTCCACACATCATTCCACACTTCATTCATACATCATTCCACATATGATTCCACACATCATTCCACACATCTTCCCACACTTCATTCCACACATCATTCCACACAGCATTACATACCCCATTCCACATTTCATTCCACGCGTCATTCCATACTTCATTCCACACATCAATCAACACATCATTCCACACTTTATTCCACACAACATTCCACACATCATTCCACACATCATTCCACACCTCATTCCACATCTCATTCCACACCTCATTCGATATATCATTCCACACATCATTCCACAAATCATTGCATACATCATTCCACTCATCATTCCACACATGATTCTGCACCACATTCCGCACCTCATTCCACAACTCATTCCACACCTCATTCGACAACTCATTCATACATCATCCACACATCAATCCACACATCATTCCTCATATGATTCCACACATCATCCCACACATCATTCCACACATCATTCCTCAAGTCATTCCACACATCATTCTACACATCATTCAATACATCATTCCAAATGTAAACCCAAAAATCATTCCTCACATCATTCCACGCATCATTCCACACAGCTTGCAACACATCATTGCATACATCATTCCACACATAAATCCACTCCTCATTCCACACATCATTCCACACTTCATTCCACAAGAATTCCACACATCATTCCACACATCAATCCACAATTCATTCCACACATCATTCCACACATCAATCCATACCTCATTCCATACCTCATTCCACACATCATTTCATACATCATTCCACACACCATTCCACACATCATTCGACACATCATTCCAAACATCATTCCACTCCTCATTCCACATAAAATTCCACACATCATTGCACACATCAGTCCATACCTCATTCGACACCTCATTCCAAACATCATTCCACACATCATTCCACACATCATTCCACACATCATTCCAAACATCATTCCACAACTCATACCACATAACATTCCACACATCATTCCACATATCATTCCACACTTCATTCCACACATCATTCCTCACCTCATTCCACACATCATTCCACATATCATTCAATACATCATTCCACATATAATTCCACACATCATTCCACACTTCATTCCACACATCATTCCTCACCTCATTCCACACATCATTCCACACTTCATTCAATACATCATTCCACATATGATTCCACACATCATTCCTCACATCTTTCCACACAACATTCCAGCCATCATTCCACATTTCATTCAACATCTCATACCACACCTCATTCCACACCTCATTCCATATATCATTCCACACATCATTCCACAAATCATTGCATACATTATTCCACTCATCATTCCACACATGATTCTGCACCACATTCCGCACCTCATTCCACAACTCATTCCACACAACATTCCAAACATCATTCAAAACATCATTCCACACTTCATTCTACACATCATTCCAAACATCATTCCACACATCATTCCACACTTCATTCCGCACATCATTCCTCACCTCATTCCACACATCATTCCACACTTCATTCAATACATCATTCCACATATGATTCCACACATCATTCCTCACATCTTTCCACACAACATTCCAGCCATCATTCCTCATTTCATTCAACATCTCATACCACACCTCATTCCACTCCTCATTCCACATCTCATTCCACACATAATTCCAAAAAATTCCACACATCATTCCACACATCAATCCACACCTCATTCCACACATCATTCGAGACATCATTCCAAAAATCATTCCACTCCTCTTCCACGTATAATTCCACACATCATTCCACACATCATTCCACACAACATCCCAAATAACATCCACTCCTCATTCCATATATCATTCCACGCATCATTCCACATTTCATTCCACACATCATTACACACATCATTCCAAACCTCGTTCTACACCTCATTCCACACGTCATTCCACACATCAATCCACACATCATTCATCATATGATTCCACACATCATCCCACACATCATTCCACACATCATTCCTCACCTTATTCCAAACATCATTCCACACATCATTCAAAAGATCATTCAAAATATAAATCCACAAATCATTCCACACATCATTCCAAGCATCATACCAACCAGCATGCAACTCATCATTGCATACATCATTCCACACCTCATTAAACATATCATACCACTCATCATTCCACACAGCATTCGAAATATCATTCCGTACCTCATTCCACATCTCATACCACACATAATTCCAAAACATTCCACACATCATTCCACACATCAATCCACACATCATTTGACACATCATTCCACTCATCAGTCCATACCTCATTCCACTCCTCATTCCTCATAAAATTTCACGCATCATTCCACACATCATTCCAAGCATCATTACATACATCATTCAACACAACATTCCACACGTCATTACCGCAAATTATTCCACACATCATCCTACACCTCATTCCACACATCATTCCACACCTCATTCCACGCATCATTCCGTGCATCATTCCACATCTCATTCCACAACTCAATAACACATCATTCCACACATCATTGCACACGTCATTCCAAACATCATTCCACACCTCATTCCACACCTCATTCCACACATCATTCCACACATCATTCCACGCATTATTCCAAACAGCATGCAATACATCATTGCATTCATCATTCCACACCTCATTCAACACATCATACCACTCATCATTCCACACAGCATTCCAAATATCATTCCACACCTCATTCCACATCTCATACCACACACCATTCCACTCCTCATTCCACACCTCATTCCTCACATCATTCCACACATCATTCCACATAACATTCGACACCTCATTCCACACATCATTCCAAAACATTCCACACATAATTCCACACATCAATCCACACATCATTCCACACATCATTCCACTCATCAGTCCATACCTCATTCCACTCCTCATTCCTCATAAAATTTCACGCATCATTCCACACATCATTCCAAGCATCATTACATACATCATTCAACACAACATTGCACACGTAATTACCGCAAATTATTCCACACATCATCTCCCACCTCATTCCACACATCATTCCACACCTCATTCCACGCATCATTCCATGCATCATTCCATATCTCATTCCACAACTCAATAACACATCATTCCACACATCATTGCACACGTCATTCCAAACATCATTCCACTCCTCATTCCACACCTCATTCCACACATAATTCCACACATCATTCCACACAGCATTCCACACATCATTCCACACATCATTCCAAACATCATTCCGCACATCATTCCACACATCATTCCAGATATCATTCGGCACATCATTCCACACGTCATTCCACACTTCATTCCACGCAACATTCCTCACCGAATTCCACTCATCATTCCACACCTCATTCCACACATCATTCCACACTTCATTCCACACATCATTCCTCACCTCATTCCACTCATCATTCCACACAGCATTCAATAAATCATTCCACATATCATTCCACACAGCTTTCCACACACCATTGCACACATCTTTCCACACATCATTCCTCACCTCATTCCACTCATCATTCCACACAGCATTCAATACATCATTCCACAAATCATTCCACACAACATTCCAAATATCATCCACTCCTCATTCCACATATAATTCCAAGCATCATTCCACATCTCATTCCACACATCATTCCACACATCATTCCATTCCTCATTCCACATAACATTCCACACATCACTCCACATATCATTCCACACATCATTCCAGATATCATTCGTCAGATCATTCCATAAATCATTCCACACATCATTCCAGATATCATTCGACACATGATTCGACACATCATTGCACACATCATTCCACAACATTCCTCACTTCATTCCACACATCATTCCACAAATCAGTCCATACCTCATTCGACACCTCATTCCACACATCATTCCACACATCATTCCACACATCATTCCACACTTTATTCCACACATCATTCCTCACCTCATTCCACACATCATTCCACACATCATTCAATACATCATTCCACATATAATTGCACACATCATTCCTCACCTCATTCTACACATCATTCCACACTTCATTCAATACATCATTCCACATAGCATTCCACACATCATTCCACACTTCTTTCCACACAACATTCCAGCCATCATTCCACACATCATTCCACGCATCATTCCACATATCTTCCCACACTTCATTCCATACTTCATTCCACACATCAATCCACACATCATTCCACACTTTATTCCACACACCATTACACACATCATTCCACACATCATTCCATACCTCATTCCACATCTCATTCCAAACCTCATTCCACATATCATTCCACACATCATTCCACAAATCATTGCACACATCATTCCACTCATCATTCCACACATCATTCTGCACCACATTCCGCACCTCATTCCACAACTCATTCCACACAACATTCCAAACATCATTCAACACATCATTCCACACTTCATTCTGCATATCATTCCAAACATCATTCCACACCTCATTCCACACATCATTCCACACATCATTCCACACCTCATTCCACAACTCATTCACAAATCATTCCTCACATCAATCCACACATCATTCCTCATATGATTCCACACATCATCCCGCACATCATTCCACACATCATTCCTCACCTCATTCCACACATCATTCCACACATAATTCAATACATCACTCCAAATATGAATCAACAAATCATTCCTCACGTCATTCCACGCATCATTCCACACAGCTTGCAACACATCATTCCACACTTCATTCAAGACAGCATTCCACATATCATTCCACACATCATTCCACACTTCTTTCCACACAACATTCCAGCCATCATTCCACACATCATTCCACGCATCATTCCACATATCTTCCCACACTTCATTCCACACATCATTCCACACAGCATTACATACACCATTCCACATTTCATTCCACGCGTCATTCCATACTTCATTCCACACATCAATCCACACATCATTCCACACTTTATTCCACACACCATTCCACACATCATTCCACACATCATTCCATACCTCATTCCACATCTCATTCCACACCTCATTCCACATATCATTCCACACATCATTCCACAGATCATTGCACACATCATTCCACTCATCATTCCACACATCATTCTGCACCACATTCCGCACCTCATTCCACAACTCATTCCACACAACATTCCAAACATCATTCAACACAACATTCCACACTTCATTCTACATATCATTCCAAATATCATTCCACACCTCATTCCACACATCATTCCACACATTATTCCACACCTCATTCCACAACTCATTCACAAATCATTCCTCACATCAATCCACACATTATTCCTCATATGATTCCACACATCATCCCGCACATCATTCCACACATCATTCCTCACCTCATTCCACACATCATTCCACACATAATTCCACACAGCTTGCAACACATCATTGCCTACATCATTCCACACATAAATCCACACTTCATTCAACACATCATACCACACATCATTCCAAACAGCATTCCAAATATCATTCCACATCTCATTCAACATCTCATACCACACATCATTCCACTCCCCATTCCACACATCATTCCACACTTCATTCCACAACATTCCACACATCATTCCACACATCAATCCACAAATTATTCCACACATCATTCCACACATCAGTCCATACCTCATTCCATACCTCATTCCACACATCATTCCAAACATCATTCCACACACCATTCCACACAAAATTCGACCCATCATTCCAAACATCATTCCACTCCTCATTCCACATAAAATTCCACACATCATTCCAAACATCATTCCATACCTCATTCGACACCTCATTCCACACATCATTCCACACATCATTCCACACATCATTCCTCACCTCATTCCACACATCATTCCACACATAATTCCACACAGCTTGCAACACATCATTGCCTACATCATTCCACACATAAATCCACACTTCATTCAACACATCATACCACACATCATTCCAAACAGCATTCCAAATATCATTCCACATCTCATTCAACATCTCATACCACACATCATTCCACTCCCCATTCCACACATCATTCCACACTTCATTCCACAACATTCCACACATCATTCCACACATCAATCCACAAATTATTCCACACATCATTCCACACATCAGTCCATACCTCATTCCATACCTCATTCCACACCTCATTCCACACATCATTCCACACATCATTGCACACAACATTCCATACATCATTCTACACATCATTCGAAACATAATTCTACACCTTATTCCAAATAACATTCCACACATCATTCCACAAAACATTTCACACATCATTCCAGATATCATTCGACACATCATTCCACACATCATTCCAAATATCATTCCACAACATTCCACACATCATTCCACACTTCATTCCACACATCAGTCCATACCTCATTCCACACGTCATTCCACACAACATTCCACACATCATTCCAAACATCATTCCACACATCATTCCAAATATCATTCCACACCTCATTCCACATAACATTCCACACATCATTCCATATATCATTCCACACATCATTCCACACATCATTTCACACAAGATACCACATATCATTCCACACATCATTCCACTCATCATTCAATGCATAATTCCACATATCATTCCACACATCATTCCACACATCATTCCACACTTCATTCCACAAATCATTCCTCACCTCATTCCACTCATCAGTCCACACAGCATTCAATACATCATTACACATATCATTCCACACAGCATTCCATACATCATTGCACACATCATTCCACACCTCATTCCAAACATCATTACATACATCATTCCACACATCATTCCACACAACATTCCAAATATCATTCACTCCTCATTCCACATATCATTCCACGCATAATTTCACATCTCATTCCACACATTATTCCAGACATAATTCCACATCTCATCCCACACCTCATTCCACATCTCATTCCACACATCATTCCACACAGCACATTACACACATCATTCCGCACATCATTCCACACATGATTCCACACATGATTCCACACCTCATTCCACACATCATTCCATGCATCATTCCACACCTCATTCCACAACTCATTCCCACATTATTCCTAACATCATTCCACACGTCATTCCTCATACGATTCCACACATCATCCCACACATCATTCGACACATCATTCCACACATCATTCCACACATCATTCCACAGATCATTCCACACATCATTCCATACATCATTCCACACATCATTACACACATCACTCCGCACATCATTCCACACATCATGCCAGATATCATTCGACACATCATTCCACACATCATTCCACACTTCATTCCACGCAACATTCCTTAACTCATTCCACTCATCATTCCACACATCATTCAATACATAATTCCACATATCATTCCACACATCATTCCACACATCATTCCACACTTCATTCCACACATCATTCCTCACCTCATTCCACTCATCAGTCCACACAGCATTCTATACATCATTCCACATATCATTCCACACAGCATTCCACACATCATTGCACACATCATTCCATACCTCATTCAAAACATCATTCCACACATCATTCCACACATCATTCCACACAACATTCCAAATATCATCCACTCCTCATTCCACATATCATTCCACGCATCATTTCACATCTCATCCCACACCTCATTCCACACGTAATTCCACACATCAATTCATACTTCATCATTCCACACATCAATTCAAAGGTCATTTCAAACATCATTCCACACATCATTCCACACGGCATTCCACACAGCATTCCACGCGTCATTCCATACATCATTCCACACATCATCCCACACATCATTCCACACATCTTTCCACACTTCATTCCACACATCATTCCACATATAATTCCAAACATCATTACATACATCATTCCACACATCATTCCACGCATCATTCCACACCTCATTTCACACATCGATCCACACATCATTCCACAACTCATTCCACACATCATGCCATTCATCGTTCAACACAACATTCCACATTTCATTCTACACATCATTCCAAACATCATTCTACACTTCATTCCAAACAACGTTCCACACATCATTCCACACCTCATTTCACAACTCCTTCACGCATCATTCCACACATCAATCCACACATCATTCCTCATATGATTCCACACATAATCCCACACGTCATTCCAAACATCATTCCACAACATCATTCCACTCCTCATTCCACACCTCATTCCAAACATCATTCCACAAATCAGTCCACACAGCATTCCACACATCATTCCACACATTATTCCACACATCATTCCACACATCATTCCACACATCATTCCAAACTTCATTCCACACCTCATACCACATAACATTCCACACATCATTCCTCACTTCATTCCACACATCATTCCACACGTCATTCAATACATCATTCCACATATAATTCCACACATCATTCCACACTTCATTCCACACATCATTCCTCACCTCATTCCACACATCATTCCACACTTCATTCATACATCATTCCACATATGATTCCACACATCATTCCTCACATCTTTCCACACAACATTCCAGCCATCATTCCACACTTCATTCCACAAATCATTCCTCACCTCATTCATACATCATTCCACACTTCATTCAATACATCATTCCACATATCATTCCACACATCATTCCACGCATCATTCCACACATCTTCCCACACTTCATTCCACACATCATTCCACACAGCATTACATACCCCATTCCACATTTCATTCCACGCGTCATTCCATACTTCATTCCACACATCAATCAACACATCATTCCACACCTCATTCCACATCTCATTCCACACCTCATTCCATATATCATTCCACACATCTTTCCACAAATCATTGCATACATCATTCCACTCATCATTCCACACATGATTCTGCACCACATTCCGCACCTCATTCCACAACTCATTCCACACAACATTCCAAACATCATTCAACACATCATTCCACACTTCATTCTACACATCATTCCAAACATCATTCCACACCTCATTCCACACATCATTCCACACGTCATTTCTCACATCATTCCACACATCATTCCTCACATTAATCCAAACATCATTCCACACCTCATTCCACATATCATTCAACGCACCATTCCACACATCATTCCACACATCATTCCACACCTCATTCCACTCATTATCGCACACATCATTCCACACAACATTCCAAATATCATCCACACCTCATTCCACATATCATTCCACGCATCATTCCACATCTCATTCCACACATCATTCCACACCTCATTACACACGTCATTCCACACATCATTCCACACGTCATTCCACACATCATTCCACACATCATTCCATACATCATTCCACACATCATTCCACACGTAATTCCACACATCAATTCACACATCATTCCACACATCAATTCAAACCTCATTCCAAACATCATTCCACACCTCATTTCACACATCATTCCAGACATCATTGCACACATCATTCCAAACATCATTCCGCACATCATTCCACACGTCATTCCACACAGCATTCCACGCGTCATTCCATACATCATTCCACACATGATTCCACACATCATTCCACACAACATTCCACACATAATTCCACACATCATTCCACACAGCAATACACACATCATTCCACACATCAATTCACTCCTAATTCCAAACGTCATTCCACACCTCATTCCACACATCATTCCACACATCATTCCACACCTCATTCCACACATAATTACAAACATCATTCCACTCATAATTCAACACATCATTCCACATATCATTCCACACTTCATTCCACACATCATTCCATACTTCATTCCACACATCATTCCACACATCATTCCACACCTCATTCCAAAACTCAGTCCCACGTTATTCCTAAAATCATACCACATGTCATTCCTCATATGATTCCACACATCATCCCACACATCATTCCACACATCATTCCACACATCTTTCCACACTTCATTCCACACATCATTCCACACATAATTCCAAACATCATTACATACATCATTCCACACATCATTCCACACATCATTCCACACCTCATTTCACACATCGATCCACACATCATTCCACAACTCATTCCACACATCATGCCATTCATCGTTCAACACAACATTCCACATTTTATTCTACACATCATTTCAAACATCATTCTACACCTCATTCCAAACATCATTCCACAACATCATTCCACTCCTCATTCCACACCTCATTCCAAACATCATTCCACAAATCAGTCCACACGGCATTCCACACATCATTCCACACATCATTCCACACATCATTCCACACATCATTCCACACATCATTCCAAACATCATTCCACACCTCATACCACATAACATTCCACACATCATTCCTCACTTCATTCCACACATCATTCCACACATCATTCAATACATCATTCCACATATAATTCCACACATCATTCCACACTTCATTCCACACATCATTCCTCACCTCATTCCACACATCATTCCACACTTCATTCATACATCATTCCACATATGATTCCACACATCATTCCTCACATCTTTCCACACAACATTCCAGCCATCATTCCACACTTCATTCCACAAATCATTCCTCACCTCATTCACACATCATTCCACACTTCATTCATTACATCATTCCACATATCATTCCACACATCATTCCACGCATCATTCCACACATCTTCCCACACTTCATTTCACGCGTCATTCCACACAGCATTACATACCCCATTCCACATTTCATTCCACGCGTCATTCCATACTTCATTCCACACATCAATCAACACATCATTCCACACTTTATTCCACACAACATTCCACACATCATTCCACACATCATTCCACACCTCATTCCACATCTCATTCCACACCTCATTCCATATATCATTCCACACATCATTCCACAAATCATTGCATACATCATTCCACTCATCATTCCACACATGATTCTGCACCACATTCCGCACCTCATTCCACAACTCATTCCACACCTCATTCGACAACTCATTCATACATCATTCCACAATTCAATCCACACATCATTCCTCATATGATTCCACACATCATCCCACACATCATTCCACACATCATTCCTCAAGTCATTCCACACATCATTCCACACATCATTCAATACATCATTCCAAATGTAAATCCAAAAATCATTCGTCACATCATTCCACGCATCATTCCACACAGCTTGCAACACATCATTGCATACATCATTCCACACATAAATCCACACCTCATTCAACACATCATATCACACATCATTCCAAACAGCATTCCAAATATCATTCCACATCTCATTCAACATCTCATACCACACATCATTCCACTCCTCATTCCACACATCATTCCACACTTCATTCCACAAGAATTCCACACATCATTCCACACATCAATCCACAATTCATTCCACACATCATTCCACACATCAATCCATACCTCATTCCATACCTCATTCCACACATCATTTCAAACATCATTCCGCACACCATTCCACACATCATTCGACACATCATTCCAAACATCATTCCACTCCTCATTCCACATAAAATTCCACACATCATTGCACACATCAGTCCATACCTCATTCGACACCTCATTCCAAACATCATTCCACACATCATTCCACACATCATTCCACACATCATTCCAAACATCATTCCACACCTCATACCACACATGATTCTGCACCACATTCCGCACCTCATTCCACAACTCATTCCACACAACATTCCAAACATCATGCAACACATCATTCCACACTTCATTCTACACCTCATTCCAAACATCATTCCACACATCATTCCACACTTCATTCCGCACATCATTCCTCACCTCATTCCACACATCATTCCACACTTCATTCAATACATCATTCCACATATGATTCCACACATCATTCCTCACATCTTTCCACACAACATTCCAGCCATCATTCCACATTTCATTCAACATCTCATACCACACCTCATTCCACTCCTCATTCCACATCTCATTCCACACATAATTCCAAAACATTCCACACATCATTCCACACATCAATCCACACCTCATTCCACACATCATTCGAGACATCATTCCAAACATCATTCCACTCCTCTTCCACGTATAATTCCACGCATCATTCCACACATCATTCCATTCATCATTACATACATCATTCAACACAACATTCCACACATCATTACCGCACATCATTCCACACATCATTCCACACCTCATTGCACACATCATTCGAGACATCATTCCAAACATCATTCCACTCCTCATTCCACGTATAATTCCACGCATCATTCCACACATCATTCCATTCATCATTACATACATCATTCAACACAACATTCCACACATCATTACCGCACATCATTCCACACATCATTCCACACCTCATTCCACACATCATTCCACACCGCATTCCACACATCATTCCACGCATCATTCCACATCTCATTCCACAATTCAATCACACGTCATACCATACATCATTCCACACATCATTCCACACATCATTCCACAAATCATTCCACACCGCATTCAACACATAATTCCAAAAATCATTCCACATCATTCGACACATCATTCAATACTTCATTCCACACCTCATTCCACACATCATTCCATACATCATTGCACACAACAATCCACACATCATTCTACACATCATTCCAAACATCACTCCACACCTTATTCCACATAACATTCCACACATCATTCAACAAATCATTTCACACATCATTCCAGATATCATTCGACACATCATTCCACACATCATTCCACACATCATTCCACATATCATTCCACAACATTCCACACATCATTCCACACTTCATTCCACACATCAGTCCACACATCATTCCACACATCATTCCACACATCATTCCAAATATCATTCCACACCTTATTCCACATAACATTCCACACATCATTCCATATATCATTACACACATCATTCCACACATCATTCCACACATCGATCCACACATCATTCCACAACTCATTCCACAACTCATTCCACACATCATTCCACTCATCTTTCAACACATCATTCCACATTTCATTCTACACATCATTCCAAACATCATTCCACACCTCATTACAAACAACGTTCCACACATCATTCCACACCTCATTTCACAACTCCTTCACGCATCATTCCACACATCAATCCACACATCATTCCTCATATGTTTCCACACATAATCCCACACGTCATTCCAAAAATCATTCCACAACATCATTCCACTCCTCATTCCACACCTCATTCCAAAAATCATTCCACAAATCAGTCCACATAGCATTCCACACATCTTTCCACACAGCATTCCATACATCATTCCACACATCATTCCACACATTATCCAAACATCATTCCACACCTCCTACCACATAACATTCCACACATCATTCCACACATCATTCCACACTTCATTCCACACATCATTCCTCACCTCATTCACACATCATTCCACAGTTCATTCAATACAACATTTCACATATCATTCCATACATCATTCCACGCATCATTCCACACAGCATTACCTACCCCATTCCACATTTGATTCCACGCGTCATTCCATACTTCATTCCACACATCAATCCACACATCATTCCACACTTTATTCCACAATCCATTCCACACATCATTCCACACATCATTCTGCAACACATTCCGCACCTCATTCCACAACTCATTCCACACAACATTCCAAATATCATTCAACACATCATTCCACACTTCATTCTGCACATCATGCCAAACATCATTCCACACCTCATTCCACACATCATTCCACACATCATTCCACACCTCATTCCACAACTCATTCATACATCATTCCACACATCAATCCACACATCATTCCTCATATGATTCCACACATCATCCCACACATCATTCCACACATCATTCCTCACCTCATTCCACACATCATTCCACACATCATTCAATACATCATTCCAAATATAAATCCAAAAATCATTCCTCACATCATTCCACGCATCATTCCACACAGCTTGCAACACATAATTGCATACATCATTCCACACATAAATCCACACCTCATTCAACACATCATACCACACATCATTCCAAACAGCATTCCAAATATCATTCCACATCTCATTCAACAACTCATACAACACATCATTCCACTCCTCATTCCACACATCATTCCACACTTCATTCCACAAGAATGCCAAACATCATTCCACACATCAATCCACAAATCATTCCACACATCATTCCACACATCAGTCCATACCTCATTCCATACCTCATTCCACACATCATTCCAAACATCATTCCACACACCATTCCACACATCATTCGACACATCATTCCAAACATCATTCCACACCTCATTCCACAAAAAATTGCACACATCATTCCACACATCAGTCCATACCTCATTCGACACCTCATTCCACACATCATTCCACACATCAATCCACACATCATTCCTCATATGATTCCACACATAATCCCACACGTCATTCCAAATATCATTCCACAACATCATTCCACTCCTCATTCCACACCTCATTCCAAACATTATTCCACAAATCAGTCCACAAAGCATTCCACAAACCAGTCCACACAGCATTCCACACATCATTCCACACATCATTCCACACATCATTCCACACGTCATTCCAAACATCATTCAACACCTCATACCACATTACATAACACACATCATTCCACACATCATTCCACACTTTGTTCCACACATCATTCCACACTTTGTTCCACACATCATTCCTCACTTCATTCCACACATCATTCCACACATCATTCAATACATCATTCCACATAGAATTCCACACATCATTCCACACTTCATTCCACACATCATTCCTCACCTCATTCACACATCATTCCACACTTCATTCAATACATCATTTCACATATCATTCCACACATCATTCCACGCATCATTCCACACATCTTTCCACACTTCATTCCACACATCATTCCACACAGCATTACATACCCCATTCCACTTTTGATTTCACGCGTCATTCCCTACTTCATTCCACACATCAATCAACACATCATTCCACACTTTATTCCACACACCATTCCACACATCATTCCACACATCATTCCACACCTCATTGCACATCTCATTCCACACCTCATTCCATATATCATTCCACACATCATTCCACAAATCATTGCACACATCATTCCACTCATCATTCCACACATCATTCTGCACCACATTCCGCACCTCATTCCACAACTCATTCCACACAACATTCCAAACATCATTCAACACATCATTCCACACTTCATTCTACACATCATTCCAAACATCATTCCACACCTCATTTCACACATCATTCCACACATCATTCCACACCTCATTCGACAACTCATTCATACATCATTCCACACATTAATCCACACATCATTCCTCATATGATTCCACACATCATCCCACACATCATTCCACACATCATTCCTCACCTCATTCCACACATCATTCCTCACCTCATTCCACACATCATTCCACACATCATTCAACACCTCATTCCACATATCATTCCACACATCATTCCAGACATAATTCCACACATCATTCCACATCTCATTCCAAACCTCATTCCACACATCATTCCATAACTTTCCACACATCATTACACACATCATTCCACACATCATTCTAGAAAACATTCCGCAACTCATTCCACAACTCATTCCACACAACATTCCAAACATCATTCAACACATCATTCCACACCTCATTCCACAAACCATTCACACATCATTCCACACATCATTCCGCACATCATTCCTCACCACATTCCACACATCATTCAATACATAATTCCAAATATAAATCCACAAATCATTCCACGCATCATTCCAAACAGCGTGCAACACATCATTGCATACATCATTCCACACCTCAATCAACATATCATACCACTCATCATTCCACACAGCATTCCAAATATCATTCCACACCTCATTCCACATCTCATACCACACACCATTCCACTCCTCATTCCACACATCATTCCACGCATCATTCCAAACAGCATGCAACACATCATTGCATACATCATTCCACACCTCATTCAACACATCATACCACTCATCATTCCACAAATCATTCCAAAAATCATCCACACCTCATTCCACATCTCATACCACACACCATTCCACTCCTCATTCCACACCTCATTCCACACATCATTCCACACATCATTCCACATAACATTCGACATCTCATTCCATACATCATTCCACAACTTCCACACATCATTCCACACATCAATCCACACATCATTCCACACATCATTCCACTCATCAGTCCATACGTCTTTCCACTCCTCATTCCTGATAAAATTACACGCATCATTCCACACATCATTCCAAGCATCATTACATACATCATTCAACACAACATTCCACACATCATTACCGCACATCATTCCACACATCATCCCACACCTCATTCCACACATCATTCCACACCTCATTCCACGCATCATTCCACGCATCATTCCACATCTCATTCCACAACACAATAACACATCATTCCACACATCATTGCACACATCATTCCAAATATCATTCCACACCTCATTCCACACCTCATTCAACACATAATTCCACATATCATTCCTCATCATTCCACACTTCATTCTACACGTCATTCCACACGTCATTCCACACATCATTCGACACATCATTCCACACATCATTGCACACAACAATCCACACATCATTCTACACATCATTCCAAACATCACTCCACACCTTATTCCACATAACATTCGGCACATCATTCCACAAATCATTTCACACATCATTCCAGATATCATTCGACACATCATTCGACACATCATTCCACACATCATTCCACATATCATTCCACAAGATTCCACACATCACTCCACACTTCATTCTGCATATCAGTCCACAAATCATTCCACACATCATTCCACATATCATTCCACACATCATTCCACACATCATTCCTCACCTCATTCCACACATCATTCCACACATCATTCAATACATCATTCCACATATCATTCCACACATCATTCCACACATAATTCCACACATCATTCCACATCTCATTCCAAACCTTATTCCACTAATCATTCCATAACATTCCACACATCATTACACACATCATTCCACACATCATTCTCGAAAACATTCCGCACATCATTCCACAACTCATTCCACACAACATTCCAAACATCATTCAACACATCATTCCACACTTCATTCCACACATTATTCCAAACTTCATTCCACAACTCATTCCACACATCATTCCACACCTCATTCCACAAATCATTCACACATCATTCCCCACATCAATCCACACATCATTCCTCATATGATTCCACACATCATCCCACACATCATTCCACACATCATTCCTCACCTCATTCCACACATCATTCCACACATCATTCAACACATCATTCCAAATATAAATCCACAAATCATTCCAACCATCATTCCACGCATCTTTCCAAACAGCATGCAACACATCATTGCATACATCATTCCACACCTCATTCAACATATCATACCGCTCATCATTCCACACAGCATTCCAAATATCATTCCACACCTCATTCCACATCTCATACCACACACCATTCCACTCCTCATTCCACACATCATTCCACGCATCATTCCAAACGGCATGCAACACATCATTGCATACATCATTCCACACCTCATTCAACACATCATACCACTCATCATTCCACACAGCATTCCAAATATCATTCCACACCTCATTCCACATCTCATACCACACACCAGTCCACTCATCATTCCACATAACATACGACACCTCATTCCACACATCATTCCCAAACATTCCACACATCATTCCACACATCAATCCACACATCATTCCACACATCATTCCACTCATCAGTCCACACCCACATCATTCCACACAGCATTCCAAATTTAATTCCACTCCTCATTCCACATCTCATACCACACAGCATTCCACTCCTCATTCCACACCTCATTCCACACATCATTCCACACATCATTCCACATAACATTCGACACCTCATTCCACACACCATTCCACACATCATTCCACACCTTATTCCAAAACTCATTCCCACATTATTCCTAACATCATTCCACACGTCATTCCTCATATGATTCCAAACATCATCCCACACATCATTCCACACATCTTTCCACACTTCATTCCACACATCATTCCACAGATCATTCCATACACCATTCCACAATTCATTTAACGCGTCATTCCAGACTTCATTCCACACATCATTCCACACCTAATTCCACACATCATTCCACAAAGCATTCAACACATCATTACACACATAATTCCGAACCTCATTCCAAAGATCATTCCACACCTCATTCCACAGAACATTCCACACCTCATTCCACAACTCATACCACACATCATTCCACAAAACATTCCACACATAATTCCACAACTCATTCCACACATCATTCCACTCATCGTTCAACACATCATTCCACATTTCATTCTACACATCATTCCAAACATCATTCCACACCTCATTCCAAACAACGTTCCACACATCATTCCACAACTCATTCCACAACACCTTCACGCATCATTCCACACATCAATCCACACAGCATTCCTCATATGATTCCACACATAATCCCACACGTCATTCCAAACATCATTCCATAACATCATTCCACTCCTCATTCCACACCTCATTCCAAACATCATTCCACAAATCAGTCCACACAGCATTCCACACATCATTCCACACATCGTTCCACACATCATTCCACACATTATTCCACACATCATTCAAGACATCATTCCACACCTCATACCACATAACATTCCACACATCATTCCACACATCATTCCTCACTTTATTCCACACATAATTCCAAACATCATTACATACATCATTTCATACATCATTCCACACATCATTCCACACCTCATTCCACACATCAATCCACACATCATTCCACAACTCATTCCACACATCATTCCACTCATCGTTCAACACATCATTCCACATTTCATTATACACATCATTCCAAACATCATTCCACACCTCATTCCAAACAACGTTCCACACATCATTCCACAACTCATTCCACAACTCCTTCACGCATCATTCCACACATCAATCCACACATCATTCCTCATATGATTCCACACATAATCCCACACGTCATTTCAAACATCATTCCACAACATCATTCCACTCCTCATTCCACACCTCATTCCACACATCATTCCACAAATCAGTCCACACAGCATTCCACACATCATTCCACACATCATTCCACACATCATTCCACACATCATTCCACACATCATTCCAAACATCATTCCACACCTCATTCCACACATCATTCCACACATCATTCAATACATCATTCCACATATAATTCCACACATCATTCCACACTTCATTTCAAACATCATTCCTCACCTCATTCACACATCATTCCACACTTCACTCAATACATCATTCCACATATCATACTACACATCATTCCACGCATCATTCAACACATCTTCCCACACTTCATTCCACACATCATTCCACACAGCATTACATACCCCATTCCACATTTCATTCCACGCGTCATTCCATACTTAATTCCACACATCAATCCACACATCATTCCACACTTTATTCCACACACCATTCCACACATCATTCCACACATCATTCCACACCTCATTCCACATCTCATTCCACACCTCATTCCACATATCATTCCACACATCATTCCACAAATCATTGCACACATCATTCCACTCATCATTCCACACATCATTCTGCACCACATTCCGCACCTATATTCCACAACTCATTCCACACAACATTCCAAACATCATTCAACACATCATTCCACACTTGATTCTACACATCATTCCAAACATCATTCCACACCTCATTCCACACATCATTCCACACATCATTCCACACCTCATTCCACAACTCATTCATACATCATTCCACACATCAATCCACACATCATTCCTCATATTATTCCACACATCATCCCACACATCATTCCACACATCATTCCTCACCTCATTCCACTCATAATTCCACACATCATTGAATACATCATTCCAAATATAAATCCACAAATCATTCCTCACATCATTTCACGCATCATTCCACACAGCTTGCAACACATCATTGCATTATCATTCCACACATAAATCCACACCTCATTCAACACATCATACCACACATCATTCCAAACAGCATTCCAAATATCATTCCACATCTCATTCAACATCTCATACCACACATCATTCCACTCCTCATTCCACACATCATTCCACACTTCATTCCACAAGAATGCCACACATCATTCCACACGTCAATCCACAAATCATTCCACACATCATTCCACTCCTCATTCCACTCCTCATTCCACAAATCAGTCCACACAGCATTTCAGACATCAATCCACACATCATTCCACACATCATTCCACACATCATTCCACACATCATTCCAAACATCATTCCACACCTCATACCACATAACATTCCACACATCATTCCACACATCATTCCACACTTCATTCCACACATCATTCCTCACCTCATTACACACATCTTTCCACATATCATTCAATACATCATTAAACATAGAATTCCACACATCATTCCACACTTCATTCCACACATCATTCCTCACCTCATTCCACACATCATTCAACACTTCATTCAATACATCATTCCACATATGTTTCCAAACATCATTCCTCACATCTTTCCACACAACATTCCAGCCATCATTCCACATTTCATTCCACACCTCATTACACACATCATTCCAAAACATTCCACACATCATTCCACACATCATTCCACACATCATTCGAGACATCATTCCAAACATCATTCCACTCCTCATTCCATATAAAATTCCACGCTTCATTCCACACATCATTCCAATCATTATTACATGCATCATTCAACACAACATTCCACACATCATTACCGCACATCATTCCACACATCAATCCAAACATCATTCCAAACAACATTCCAAATATTATCCACTCCTCATTCCACATATCATTCCACGCATCATTCCACATCTCATTCCACACCTCGTTCCACATATCATTCCACACAACTTTCCAAACATCATTCCACACATCATTCCTCACCTCATTCCCCACATCATTCCACACATCATTCAATACAACATTCCACTTATCATTTCACACATCATTCCAAGCATCATTCCACATCTCATTCCACACATCATTCCACACATCATTCCACAACTCATTTCACACCTCGTTCCACACATCATTAAACACATCTTTCCACACAACATTCCACACATCATTCCACAAATCATTCCACACACCATTCCACATTTAATTTACCGCCTCATTCCATACATCATTCCACACATCACTCCACACATCATTCCAAAGCTCATTCCGCATCTCATTCCACACCTCCTTCCACATCTCATTCCACACATCATTCCAAACCTCATTCCCAACTCATTCCATACATCATTCCACACATCATTCCACACGTCATTCCACACATCATTCCACACAGCATTTAACACATCATTCCACACATCATTCCAAACCTCATTCCACAGATCATTCTAACCTCATTCCAAAGATCATTCCAAACATCATTCCACAAAACATTCCACACATCATTGCACACATCTTTGCACACATCATTCCACACCACAATCAGCACCTCATTCCACACATAATTCAAAACATCATTACATAAATCATTCCTCACGTCATTCCACACATCATTCCACACATCATTCCACACATCATTCCACACATAATTCCACAGTTCAATTACCGTGTCATTCCATGCATCATTCCACACATCATTCCACACATCATTCCACACAGCATTCCACACATCATTCCACACATCATTCCAAACCTCATTCCACATCGCATTCCACACCTCATTCCACATATGATTCCACGCATCATTCCACACATCATTCCACAAATCATTCCAAACCTCATTCCAAAGATAATTCCATACATCATTCCACACATCATTCCACACGTCATTCTACACATCATTCCAAACATTCCACAGCTAATTCCAAACATTATTCCACACATCATTCCACACCTCATTCCACAACCCATTCACGCATCATTACACACATCAATCCACACATCATTCCACACATCATTCCACACATCATTCCAAACATTATTCCATACATCATTCCACACATTATTACACTCATCATTACACACATCTTTCCACACATCATTGACAGATCATTCCATACCTCATTCCACACATCATTCCATAACATTCCACACATCATTACACACATCAATCCACACATCATTCCACACATCATTCCACATATCATTCCAAACATCATTCCACACATCATTCCACACATCATTCAATACATCATTCTACACATCATTCCACACATCATTCCAAACATCATTCCTCACATCATTGCACACATCATTCAATACATCATTCCACATGTCGTTCCACACATCATGCCACACATCATTCCACACCTTATTCCACACAACATTCCATACATCATTCCACACATTATTACACTCATCATTGCACACATCTTTCCACACATCATTAACAGATCATTCCATACCTCATTCCACACATCATTCCATAACATTCCACACATCATTACACACGTCAATCCACACATCATGCCACACATCATTCCACACATCATTCCAAACATCATTCCACACCTCATTCCACACATCATTCCATTACATTCCACAGATCATTACACACATCAATCCACACATCATTCCAAACAATCCAAATATTATCCACTCCTCATTCCACATATCATTCCACGCATCATTCCACATCTCATTCCACACCTCGTTCCACATATCATTCCACACATCTTTCCACACTTCATTCCACACATCATTCCTCACCTCATTCTACACATCATTCCACACATCATTCAATACAACATTCCACATATCATTTCACACATCATTCCAAGCATCATTCCACATCTCATTCCACACATCATTCCACACATCATTCCACAACTCATTTCACACCTCGTTCCACACATCATTAAACACATCTTTCCACGCAACATTCCACACATCATTCCAGATATCATTCCACACATCATTCCACAAATCATTCCACAAACCATTCCACATTTTATTTACCACGTCATTCCATACATCATTCCACACATCATTCCACACATCATTCCACACAGCATTCCACACAGCATTCCACACATCATTCCACACATCATTCCAAACATCATTACATACATTATTGCAAACATCATTCCACACATCATCCACACATTATTCCACACCTCATTCCACACATCATTCCAAACCTCATTCCCAACTCATTCCACACATCATTCCACTCATCTTTCAACACATCATTCCACATCTCATTCCACACATCAGTCCATACCTCATTCCACTTCTCATTCCACACATCATTCCACACAGCATTCTACACCTCATTTCACACCTCGTTCCACACATCATTAAACGCATCATTCCACACAACATTCCACACCTCATTCCACAACTCATTGCACACATGATTCCACAAAACATTATTACACATCATTGAACACATCATTCCACACTTTATTCCTCACCTCATTCCACACATTATTCCACTCATCATTCAACACATCATTCCAAACATCATTCCACACATCATTCCACACATCATTCCAGATATCATTCGGTACATCATTCCACCCATCATTCAATACATCATTCCAAATATAAATCCACAAATCATTCCTCACATCATTCCACGCATCATTCCACAAAGCTTGCAACAAATCATTGCATACATCATTCCACACATCATTCCACTCCTCATTCCACACATCATTCCACACTTCAATTCACAACATTCCACACATCATTCCACACATCAATCCACACATCATTCCACACATCATTCCACACATCATTCCACACATCATTCCATACATCAGTCCATACCTCATTCCATACCTCATTCCACACATCATTACAAACATCATTCCACACACCATTCCACACATCATTCGACACATCATTCCAAACATCATTCCACTCCTCATTCCACGTAAAATTCCACACATCATTCCACACATCAGTCCATACCTCATTCGACACATCATTCCACACATCATTCCACACATCATTCCACACATCATTCCACACATCATTCCAAACATCATTCCACACCTCATACCACATAACATTCCACACATAATTCCACACTTCATTCCACACATCATTCCACACATCTTTCAATACATCATTCCACACATAATTCCACACATCATTCCACACTTCATTCCACACGTCATTCCTCACCTCATTCCACACATCATTCCACACATCTTTCAATACATCATTCCACATATAATTCCACACATCATTCCACACTTCATTCCACACGTCATTCCTCACCTCATTCCACACATCATTCCACACTTCATTCAATACTTCATTCTACATATGATTCCACACATCATTCCTCACATCTTTCCACACAACATTCCAGCCATCATTCCACATGTCATTCAACATCTCATACCAAACCTCATTCCACTCCTCATTCCACGCATCATTCCACACATCATTCCGCACATCAGTCCTTACCTCATTCCATACCTCATTCCACACATCATTCCACACATCATTCCACATATCATTCCGCACATCATTCGAGACATCATTCCAGACATCATTCCACTCCTCATTCCACATAAAATTCCACGCATCATTCCACACATCATTCCAATCATCATTACATACCATTCAACACAACATTCCACACATCATTACCGCATATCATTCCACACATCATTCCACACCTCATTCCACACATCATTCCACACCGCATTCCACACATCATTCCACGCATCATTCCACATCTCATTCCACAACTCAATCACACGTCATTCCATACATGATTCCACACATCATTCCACACATCATTCCACAACTCATTCCACACCGCATTCAACACGTAATTCCACGAATCATTCCACGTCATTCGACACATAATTCCTTACCTCATTCCACACGTCATTCCACACATCATTGCACACATCATTGCACACAACAATCCACACATCATTCTACACGTCATTCCAAACCTCATTCCACACATCATTCCAGAACATTCCACACCTCATTCCACACATCAATCCACACATCATTCCACACATCAGTCCATACCTCATTCCACACCTCATTCCACATGTCATTCCACACATCATTGCACACATCATTCCACATATCACTCCACACATCATTCCAAACATCATTCCGCACATCATTCCACACCTCATTCCACACATCATTCCACACTTCATTCCAAACATCATTCCTCACCGCATTCCACTCATCATTCCACACAGCATTCAATACATCATTCCACATATCATCCCACAACTCATTCCACAACTCATTCCACACATCATTCCACACATCATTCCACACAACATTCCAAATATCATCCACTCCTCACCCCACATATCATTCCACGCATCATGCCACATCTCATTCCACACATCATTCCAAACATCATTCCACACCTCATTCCACACCTCATTCCACACATCATTCCACACGTCATTCCACACATCATTCTACACATCATTGCACACATCAATTCAAACCTCATTCCAAACATCATTCCACACCTCATTCCATGCAACATTCCACACATCATTGCACACATCATTCCACACATCATTCCAAACATCATTCCACACATCATTCCACACATCATTCCACACAGCGTTACACACATCATTCCACACATCATTGCACACATCATTTCACACAGCATTCCACGCGTCATTCAATACATCATTCCACACATCATTCCACACATCATTCCTCACAGCGTTACACACATCATTCCACACATCATTCCAAACATCATTGCACACATCATTCCACACATCATTCCAAACATCATTCCACACCTCATTCCACACATCATTCCACACGTAATTCCACACATCAATTCACACATCATTCCACACATCAATTCAAACCTCATTCAAAACATCATTCCACAGCTCATTTCGCACATCATTCCACGCATCATTCCACACATCAGTCCACGCATCATTCTACACATCATTCCACACCTCATTCCACACATCATTACACACATCATTGCATACATCATTCCACACATCAATTCACACATCATTCCACAAAACATTCCACACCTCATTTAAACACTTCATTCCTCAACTCATTCCACAATTAATTCCGCACATCACTCCACACATCATTCCACACATCATTCCACACACATTCCACGCATTATTCCAATCATCATTCCACACCTCATTCCACACATCATTCTAAACATCATTCCACACATCATTCCACACATCATTCCACACAGCGTTACACACATCATTCCACACATTATTGCACACATCATTCCACACAGCATTCCACGCGTCATTCAATACATCATTCCACACATCATTCCACACATCATTCCACACATCATTCCACACATCATTCCTCACAGCGTTACACACATCATTCCACACATCAAATCACACCTCATTCCAAACATCATTCCACACCTCATTCCAAACATCATTCCACACATCACTCCACACATCATTCCACACATCATTCCACACCTCATTCCACACACATTCCACACATTATTCCAATCATCATTCCACACATCACTCCACATATAATTCCACACATTATTTCCACACATCATTCCACACATATTCCACACATTATTCCAATCATCATTCCACACCTCATTCCACATATTATTCCACGCATCATTCCACACATCATTCCACACATCATTCCACACATCATTCCACACATCATTCCACACATCATTCCACACATTATTTCACACAAGATACCACACATCATTCCACACATCATTCCACACATCATTCCACTCAACGTTCCACACATCATTCCAGACCTCATTCCATACATCATTCCACACATCATTCCACACCTCATTCCACAACTCATTCCCACATTATTTCTAATTTCATTCCACACGTTATTCCTCGTATGATTCCACACATCATTCCACACGTCATTCCACACACCATTCCACATATCATTCCACACCTCATTCCACACATCATTCCACACGTAATTCCACACATCAATTCACACATCATTCCACACATCAATTCAAACCTCATTCAAAACATCATTCCACAGCTCATTTCGCACATCATTCCACGCATCATTCCACACATCAGTCCACGCATCATTCTGCACATCATTCCACACATCATTCCACACATAATTCCACACAGCATTACACACATCATTCCACACATCAATTCACACCTCATTCCAAACATCATTCCACACCTCATTCCACACATCATTACACACATCATTGCATACATCATTCCAAACATCATTCCACACATCATTGCACAAAACATTCCACACCTCATTTAAACACTTCATTCCTCAACTCATTCCACAATTAATTCCGCACATCACTCCACACATCATTCCACACATCATTCCACACACATTCCACGCATTATTCCAATCATCATTCCACACCTCATTCCACACATCATTCCAAACATCATTCCACACATCATTCCACACATCATTCCACACAGCGTTACACACATCATTCCACACATCATTGCACACATCATTCGACACAGCATTCCACGCGTCATTCAATACATCATTCCACACATCATTCCACACATCATTCCACACATCATTCCACACATCATTCCACACATCATTCCTCACAGCGTTACACACATCATTCCACACATCAAATCACACCTCATTCCAAACTTCATTCCACACCTCATTCCAAACATCATTCCACACATCACTACACACATCATTCCACACATCATTCCACACCTCATTCCACACACATTCCACACATTATTCCAATCATCATTCCACACATCACTCCACATATAATTCCACACATTATTTCCACACATCATTCCACACATATTCCACACATTATTCCAATCATCATTCCACACCTCATTCCACATATTATTCCACGCATCATTCCACACATCATTCCACACATCATTCCACACATCATTCCACACATCATTCCACACATCATTCCACACATTATTTCACACAAGATACCACACATCATTCCACACATCATTCCACACATCATTCCACTCAACGTTCCACACATCATTCCAGACCTCATTCCATACATCATTCCACACATCATTCCACACCTCATTCCACAACTCATTCCCACATTATTTCTAATTTCATTCCACACGTTATTCCTCGTATGATTCCACACATCATTCCACACGTCATTCCACACACCATTCCACACATCATTCCACACCTCATTCCACACATCATTCCACACGTAATTCCACACATCAATTCACACATCATTCCACACATCAATTCAAACCTCATTCAAAACATCATTCCACAGCTCATTTCGCACATCATTCCACGCATCATTCCACACATAATTCCACACAGCATTACAAACATCATTCCACACATCAATTCACACCTCATTCCAAACATCATTCCACAACTCATTTCACACGACATTCCACGCATCATTGCACACATAATTGCAAACTACATTCCACACATCATTGCACAAGTCATTCCACACAGCATTCCAAGTGCCATTCCATACATCATTCCACACATCATCCCACACATCATTCCACACATCATTCCACATATCATCCCACACAGCATTACACACTTCATTCCACACATCAATTCATCCTCATTCCATACATCATTCCACACCTCATTCCACACATCATTCCACACATCATTGCACACATCATTTCAAACATCATTCCACGCATCATTCCACAAAACATTCCACACCTCATTTCAACACCTCATTCCTCACCTCATTCCACAAATAATTCCAAACATCATTCCACACATCATTCCACACATCATTCCACACATCATTCCACACAAGATACCACGCATCATTCCACACATCATTCCACACATCATTCTACACAACATTCCACACATCGTTCCAGACCTCATTCCACACATCATTCCACGTATCATTCCACACATCATTCCACACTTCATTCCACACAAGATACCACACATCATTCCACACATCATTCCACATATTATTCCACACAACATTCCACACATCATTCCAGACCTCATTCCACACATCATTCCTCACCTCATTCACTCATCATTCCACACAGTATTCAATACGTCATTCCACATATCATTCCACACAGTATTCAATACGTCATTCCACATATCATTCCACACAGCACACTACACATTATTGCACACATCATTCCACGCATCATTCCACATCTCATTCCACACAACATTCCACACATCATTCCACACCTCTTGCCACACTTCTTTCCACAACTCATTCCCACATTATTCCTAATTTCATTCCACACGTCATTCCTCATATGATTCCACACATCATTCCACACGTCATTCCACACATCATTCCAAACATCATTCCACATCTCATTCCACATATCATTCCACACGTAATTCCACACAACAATTCAAACCTCATTCCAAACATCATTCCACACCTCATTTCGCACATCATTCCACGCATCATTCCACATATCATTCCACGCATCATTACACACATCCTTCCACACATCAATTCAAACCTCATTCCAAACATCATTCCACACCTCATTCCACACATCATTCCACACATCATTGCACACATCATTCCGAACATCATTCCACACATCATTCCACAAAACATTCCACACCTCATTTAAACACCTCATTCCTCACCTCATTCCACAGCTAATTCCACACATCACTCCACACACATTCCACGCATTATTCCAATCATCATTCCAAATTTCATTCCACATATCATTCCACGCATCATTTCACACATCATTCCACACATCTTTCCACATATCATTCCACACATCATTCCACACATCATTCCACACATCATTCCACACATCATTCCACACATGATTCCAAACATCATTCCGCACATCATTCCACACATCATTCCAGATAACATTCGACACGTCATTCCACACATCATTTCGCACTTCATTCCACACATCATTCCACACATTATTCCAAACCTCATTCCACACCTCATTCCACACATCATTCCACACGTAATTCCACACAGCAATTCACAAATCATTCCACACATCAATTCAAACCTCATTCCAAACACCATTCCACACCTCATTTCACACATCATTCCACACATCATTGCACACATCATTCCAAACTACATTTCACACATCATTCCACACGTCATTCCACACAGCATTCCAAGTGCCATTCCAGAAATCATTCCACACATCATTCCACACATCATTCCACACATCATTCCACACATCATCCCACACAGCATTACACACTTCATTCAACACATCAATTCACACCTCATTCCAAATATCATTCCACACCTCATTCCACACATCATTCTACACATCATTGCACACATCATACCAAACATCATTCCACACAACATCCCACACAGCATTACACACTTCATTCAACACATCAATTCACACCTCATTCCAAACATCATTCCACACCTCATTCCACACATCATTCCACATATCATTCCACACATCATTCCACACAAGATACCACACATCATTCCACACATCATTCCACACATCATTCCACACAACTTTCCACACATCATTCCAGACCTCATTCCACACATAATTCCAAACATCATTCCGCACATAATTCAACGCATCATTCCACATATCATTCCACACTTCATTCCACACATCATTCCACACCTCATTCCACACATCATTCCACACATCATTCCACACCTCATTCCACAACTCATTCCCACATTCTTCCTAACTTCATTCCACACGTCATTCCTCATATGATTCAACACATCATTCCACACCTCATTCCACACATCATCCAACACATCATTCGAGACATCATTCCACACCTCATTCCACACATCATACCTCACCTCATTCCACACATCATTCCACACATCATTCCACACAGCGTTCCACACTTCATTCCACACATCATTCCTCACCTCATTCCACTCATCAGTCCACATAGCATTCAATACATCATTCCACATATCATTCCACACAGCATTCCATACATTATTGCACACATCATTCCACACCTCATTCCAAACATCATTCAATACATCATTCCACTCATCATTCCACACAAAATTCCAAATATCATCCACTCCTCATTCCACATCTCATTCCACACATTATTCCAGACATTATTCCACATCTCATCCCACACCTCATTCCACACATCATTCCACACATTATTCCACACATCATTACACACCTCATTCGACACATCATTCCACACATCATTCCACAACTCATTCCACACGTCATTCCACACATCATTCCACACATCATTCCACATATCATTCCACACATCATTACACACATCATTCCGCACATCTTTCCACACTTCATTCCACGCAAAATACCTCAACTCATTCCACTCATCAGTCCACACATCATTCAATACATAATTCCACACATCTCTCCACACATCATTCCACACATCATTCCACACACATTCCACGCATTATTCCAATCATCATTCCACATCTCATTCCACATATCATTGTACGCATCATTTCACACTTCATTCCACACATCATTCCACATATCATTCCACACAAGATACCACACATCATTCCACACATCATTCCACACATACCTCCACACAACATTCCACATATCATTCCACACATCATTCCACACATCATTGCACACAGTATACCACACATCATTCGACACATCATTCCACACATCATTCCACAATACATTCCACACATCATTGCTCACCTCATTCCACTCATCATTCCACACAGCATTCAATACATCATTCCACACATCATTCCACACACATTCAACGCATTATTCCAATCATCATTCCACATCTCATTCCACATATCATTGTACGCATCATTTCACACATCATTCCACACATCATTCCACATATCATTCCACACAAGATACCACACATCATTCCACACATCATTCCACACATCATTCCACACAACGTTCCACACATCATTCCAGACCTCATTACACACATCATTCCACACCTCATTCCACACATCATTCCACACATCGTTTCACACCTCATTCCACAACTCATTCCCACATTATTCCTAACTTCATTCCACACGTCATTCCTCATATGATTCCACACATCATCCCACACATTATTCGACACATCATTCCACACCTCATTCCACACATCCTTCCACACATCATTCCACATATCACTCCACTCAACATTCCTCACTTCATTCCACTCATCATTCCACACATCATTCAATACATCATTCCACTTATCATTCCACACATCGATCCGTACATAATTCCACATATCATTCCACACATCATTCCACACATCATTCCACACATCATTCCACACAAGAAACCACACATCATTCGACACATCATTCCACACATCATTCCACACAACATTCCACACATCATTCCAGATCTCATTCCACACATCATTCCACACCTCATTCCACAAATATCTCCAAACATCATTCCACACATAATTCAACACATCATGCAATACTTAATTCCACACTTCATTCCACACATCATTCCACACCTCATTCCACACATCATTCCACACGTAATTCCACACATCAATTCACACATCATTCCACACGTCATTCCTTCTGATTCCACACACCATTTCACACGTCATTCCACACATCATTCCACACATCATTCAACACATCATTCCACACATCATTCCACACGTAATTCCACACATCAATTCACACATCATTGCACACATCATTCCACCAGCAGTCCACACATCATTCCACACGTCATTACACACAGCATTCCACGAATCAATCCATACATCATTCCACACATCATTCCACAAAACATTCCACACCTCATTTAAACACCTCATTCCTCACCCTCATTCCACAACTAATACCACACATCACTCGCACTTCATTCCACACATCATTCCACACATCATTCCACACACATTCCACACATTATTCCAAACATCATTCCACACCTCATTCCACATATAATTCCACGTAATTCCACACATCAATTCACACATCATTCCACACATCAATTCAAAAATCATTCCAAACATCATTCCACACCTCATTTCACAGATCATTCCACACATCATTCCACAAAACATTCCACACCTCATTTAAACACCTCATTCCTCACCCTCATTCCACAACTAATTCCACACATCACTCCACACATCATTCCACAGATCATTCCACACATCATTCCACGCACATTCCACACATTATTCCAATCATCATTCCACACCTCATTCCACATATCATTCCACGTATCATTCCACACATCATTCCAGACATCATTGCACATATCATTCCACACATCATTCCACACATCATTCCAGACCTCATTCCATGCATCATTCCACACCTTATTCCACATATAATTCCAAACATCATCCCACTCATAATTCAACACATCATTCCACATATCATTCCACACTTCATTCCACACATCATTCCACTCCTCATTCCACACATCATTCCATACATCATTCCATACCTCATTCCACAACTCGTTCCACACATCATTCCAAAGATCATTCCGCACATCATTCCACACATCAGTCCAGATAACATTCGACTCATCATTCCACACATCAATCCACACTTTATTCCAAACATCATTCCACACGTCATTCCAAACCTCATTCCACACCTCATTCCACACGTCATTCCACACATCATTCCACACTTCATTCCACACATCATTCCACACATCATTCCAGACATCATTCCACACATCATTCCACACGTAATTCCTCACATCAATTCGCACATCATTCCACACATCAATTCAAACCTCATTCCAAACATCATTCCACACCTCATTCCACATCTCATTCTCACATTATTCCTAACTTCATTCGACACGTCATTCCTTCTATATCATTCCAGACATCATTCCACACATCATTCCACACGTAATTCCACACATCAATTCACACATCATTGCACACATCATTCCAAACATCATTCCACACATCATTCCACACGTCATTCCACACAGCATTCCACACATCATTCCATACATCATTCCACACATCATTCCACACCTAATTCCACATATAATTCCAAACATCATTCCGCACATCATTCCACACATCATTCCAGATAACATTCGACTCATCATTCCATACATCAATCCACACTTTTTTCCAAACATCATTCCACACGTCATTCCAAACCTCATTCCACACCTCATTCCACACGTCATTCCACACATCATTCCATACTTCATTCCACACATCATTCCACACATCATTCCACACTTCATTCCACACATCATTCCACACGTAATTCCACACATCAATTCACACATCATTCCACACATCAATTCAAACCTCATTCCAACATCATTCCACACCTCATTTCACACATCATTCCACACATCATTCCTCACCTCATTCCACTCATCATTCCACACAGCATTCAATACATCATTCCACATATCATATACACACAGCATACCAAACCTCATTCCACACCTCATTCCACAACTCGTTCCACACATCATTACAAACATCATTCCGCACATCATTCCACACATCATTCCAGATAACATTCGACTCATCATTCCACAAATCAATCCTCACTTTATTCCAAACATCATTCCACACGTCATTGCAAACCTCATTCCACACCTCATTCCAAACGTCATTCCACACATCATTCCATACTTCATTCCACACATCATTCCACACATCATTCCACACCTCATTCCACACATCATTCCACACGTAATTCCACACATCAATTCACACATCATTCCACACATCAATTCAAACCTCATTCCAACATCATTCCACACCTCATTTCACACATCATTCCACACATCATTCCTCACCTCATTCCACTCATCATTCCACACAGCATTCAATACATCATTCCACATATCATATACACACAGAATACCACACATCATTGCACACATCATTCCACGCATCATTCCACACCTCTTTCGACACCTCATTCCACAATTCATTCCCACATTATTCCTAACTTCATTCCACACGTCATTCCTCATATGATTCCACACATCATTCCACACGTCATTCCACACCTCATTCCACACATCATTCCACACGTAATTCCACACAATTCACACATAATTCCACACATCAATTCAAACCTCATTCCAAACATCATTCCACACCTCATTTCGCACATCATTCCACGCATCATTCCACACATCATTCCACGCATCATTCCACACATCATTTCACTCAACATTCCACACATCATTCCACACAGCATTACACACATCATTCCACACATCAATTCACTCCTCATTCCAAACATCATTCTACACGTCATTCCACACCTCATTCCACACATCATTCCACACGTAATTCCACACAATTCACACATAATTCCACACATCAATTCACACCTCATTCCAAACATCATTCCACACCTCATTTCGCACATCATTCCACGCATCATTCCACACATCATTCCACGCATCATTCCACACGTCATTTCACACATCATTCCAACATCATATCACACATCGTGCCACAAAACATTCCACACATCATTTAAACACCTCATTCCTCACCTCATTCCACAACTAATTCCACACATTACTCCACACATCATTCCACACATCATTCCACATATCATTCCACGCATTATTCCAATCACCATTCCACACTTCATTCCACATGTCATTCCACGCAACATTTCACACATCATTCCACACATCATTCCACATATCATTCGTCACATCATTCCACACATCATTTCACACAAGATACCACACATCATTCCACACATCATTCCACACAATGTTCCACATATCATTCCAGACCTCATTACACACATTATTCCACACCTCATACCAAACATCATTCCACACTTCATTTCACACCTCATTCCACAACTCATTCCCACATTATTCCTAACTTCATTCCGCACCTCATTCCACACATCATTCCACACATCATTTCACACATCATTCCACACATTATTCAACACATGATTCCAAACATCATTCCGCACATCATTCCACACATCATTCCACACATCATTCCACACAAGATACCACACATCATTCCACACATCATTCTACACATCATTCCACACAACATTCCACACATCATTCCAGACCTCATTCCACACATCATTCCACGTATCATTCCACACATCATTCCACACAAGATACCACACATCATTCCACACATCATTCCACACATTATTACACACAACATTCCACACATCATTCCAGACCTATTTCCACACATCATTCCTCACCTCATTCCACTCCTCATTCCACACAGCATTCAATACATCATTCCACATATCATTCCAGACAGCATACCACACATCATTGCACACATCATTCCACGCATCATTCCACATCTCCTTCTACACATCATTCCACACATCATTCCACACCTCATTCCACACCTCATTCCACAACACATTCCCACATTATTACTAACTTCATTCCACACGTCATTCCTCATATGATTCCACACATCATTCCACACGTCATTCCTAACATCATTCCACACACCATTCCACACCTCATTCCACACATCATTCCACACTTAATTCCACACAACAATTCACACATCATTCCACACATCAATTCAAACCTCATTCCAAACATCATTCCACACCTCATTTCGAACATCATTCCACGCATCATTCCACACATCATTCCACGCATCATTCCACACATCATTCCACACATCATTCCACACATCATTCCACACAGCATTACACACATCATTCCACAACACATTCCCACATTATTACTAACTTCATTCCACACGTCATTCCTCATATGATTCCACACATCATTCCACACGTCATTCCTAACATCATTCCACACACCATTCCACACCTCATTCCACACATCATTCCACACTTAATTCCACACAACAATTCACACATCATTCCACACATCAATTCACACCTCATTCCAAACATCATTCCACACCTCATTCCACACATCATTCCAAACCTCATTCCACACATCATGCTAAACATCATTCCACACATCATTCGACAAAATATTCCAACCTCATTTAAACACCTCATTCCTCACCTCATTCCACAACTAATTCCACACATCACTCCACACATCATTCCACACATCATTCCACACACATTCCACGCATTATTCCAATCATCATTCCACACCTCATTCCACATAATATTCCACGCATCATTTCACACATCATTCCACACATCATTCCACATATCATTCCATACATCATTCCACACATCACTTCACACAAGATACCACACATCATTCCACACATCATTCCACACATCATTCCACACAACGTTCCACACATCATTCCAGACCTCATTACACACATCATACCACACCTCATTCCACATATCATTCCACACATCATTCCACACGTCATTCCACACATCATTCCACACATCAATCCACACCTCATTCCACACATCATTCCACACGTAATTCCAAACAACAATTCACACTTCACTCCACACATCAATTCAAACCTCATTCCAGACATCATTCCACACCTCATTTCTCACATCATTCCACGCATCATTCCACACATCATTCCACGCATCATTCCACACATCATTCCACACATCATTCCACACATCATTCCACACATCATTCCACACATCATTCCACACCTCATTCCACACCTCATTCCACACATCATTCCATACATCAAGCCAGACCTCATTCCACACATCATTCCACACATCATTCCACACATAATTCCAAACATCATTCCACACATAATTCAACACATCACTCCACATATCATTTCACACTTCATTCCACACATCATTCCACACCTCATTCCACACATCATTCCACACATCATTCCACACCTCATTCCTCAACTCATTCCCACATTTTTCTTGCAATCATTCCACTCGTCATTCCTCATATGATTCCACGCATCATCCCACACATCATTCGACACATCATTCCACACCTCATTCCACACATCATTCCACACTTCATTCCACACAACATTCCACACATCATTCCACACATCATTACACACATCATTCCACACTTCATTCCACGCAACATTCCTCAACTCATTCTACTCATCATTGCACTCATCATTCAATGCATAATTCCACATATCATTCCACACATCATTCCACACATCGTTCCACACTTCATTCCACACATCATTGCTCACCTCATTCCACTCATCAGTCCACACAGCATTCAAAACATCATTCCACATATCATTCCACACAGCATTCCATACATCATTCCACACATCATTCCACACAACATTCCAAATATCATCCACTCCTCATTCCACATATCATTCCACGCATCATTTCACATCTTATTCCACACATTATTCCAGACATCATTCCACATCTCATCCCAAACCTCATTCCACACATCATTCCACACATCATTCCACACATCATTACACACATCATTCCGCACATCATTCCAGACATGATTCCACACGTCATTCCACACCTCATTCCACACATCATTCCACACATCATTCCACACCTCATTCCACAACTCATTCCCACATTATTCCAAACATCATTCCACACGTCATTCCTCATATGATTCCACACATCATCCCACACGTCATTCGACACATCATTCCACACCTCTTTCTACACATCATTCCACACATCATTCCACACATCATTCCACACATCATTACACACATCATTCCACACATCATTCCAGATATCATTCGACACGTCATTTCACACATCATTCCACATTTTATTCCACGCAACATTCCTGAACTCATAACACTCATCATTCCACACATCATTCAATACATAATTCCACATATCATTCCACACATCATTCCACACTTCATTCCACACATCATTCCTCACCTCATTCCACTCATCAGTCCACACAGCATTCTATACATCATTCCACATATCATTCCACACAGCGTTCCACACTTCATTGCACACATCATTCCATACCTCATTCAAAACATCATTCCACACATTATTCCACACATCATTCCACACAACATTCCAAATATCATCCACTCGTCATTCCACATATCATTCCACGCATCATTTCACATCTCATTCCACACATCATTCCACACATCATTCCAAACATCATTCCATACCTCATTCCACACATCATTCCACACGTCATTGTACACATCATTTCAAACATCATTCCACACATCATTCCACACGTCATTCCACACAGCATTTCACGCATCATTCCATACATCATTCCACACATCATCCCACACATCATTCCACACATCATTCCACACATCATTCCACACAGCATTACACACATCATTCCACACATCAATTCACACCTCATTCCAAAAATCATTCCACACCTCATTCCACAGATCATTCCACACATCATTCCACACATCATTCCACATATCATTCCACACCTCATTCCACACGTCATTCCACACATCATTCCACACATCATTCCACACATCATTCCACACCTCATTCCACACCTCATTCCACATCTCATTCCACTCATAATTCGACACATCATTCCACACAACATTCCAAATATCATTCACTCCTCATTCAACATATCATTCCACGCATCATTCCACATCTCATTCCACACATCATTCCACACATCATTCCACACATCATTCCACACCTCATTCCACACGTCATTCCACACATCATTCCACACGTCATTCCACACATCATTCCACACATCATTCCACAGCTCATTCCACACATCATTCCACACGTAATTCCACACATCAATTCACATATCATTCCACACATCAATTCAAACCTCATTCCAGACATCATTCCACACCTCATTTCTCACATCATTCCACGCATCATTCCACACATCATTCCACGCATCATTCCACACATCATTCCACACATCATTCCACACATCATTCCACACATCATTCCACACATCATTCCACACCTTATTCCACACCTCATTCCACACATCATTCCATACATCATTACAGACCTCATACCACACATCATTCCACACATCATTCCACACATAATTCCAAACATCATTCCACACATAATTCAACACATCACTCCACATATCATTTCACACTTCATTCCACACATCATTCCACACCTCATTCCACACATCATTCCACACATCATTCCACATCTCATTCCTCAACTCATTCCCACATTTTTCCTGCAATCATTCCACTCGTCATTCCTCATATGATTCCACGCATCATCCCACACATCATTCGACACATCATTCCACACCTCATTCCACACATCATTCCACACATCATTCCACACAACATTCCACACATCATTCCACACATCATTACACACATCATTCCACACTTCATTCCACGCAACATTCCTCAACTCATTCTACTCATCATTGCACTCATCATTCAATGCATAATTCCACATATCATTCCACACATCATTCCACACATCGTTCCACACTTCATTCCACACATCATTGCTCACCTCATTCCACTCATCAGTCCACACAGCATTCAAAACATCATTCCACATATCATTCCACACAGCATTCCATACATCATTCCACACATCATTCCACACAACATTCCAAATATCATCCACTCCTCATTCCACATATCATTCCACGCATCATTTCACATCTTATTCCACACATTATTCCAGACATCATTCCACATCTCATCCCAAACCTCATTCCACACATCATTCCACACATCATTCCACACATCATTACACACATCATTCCGCACATCATTCCAGACATGATTCCACACGTCATTCCACACCTCATTCCACACATCATTCCACACATCATTCCACATATCATTCCACACATCATTCCACACATCATTCCACACATCATTCCACACAAGATACCACACATCATTCCACACATCATTCAACACATCATTCCACACAACATTCCACACATCATTCCAGACCTCATTCCACACATCATTCCACACCTCATTCCATTCATAATTCCAAACATCATTCCACACATAATTCAACACATCATTCAATACTTAATTCCACACTTCAATCCACACATCATTCCACCCCTCATTCCACACATATTTTCACAGGCAATTCCACACATCAATTCACACATCATTCCACACATAAATTCATACCTCATTCCAAACATCATTCCACACCTCTTTCCACAACTCATTCCCACATTATTCCTAACTTCATTCCACACGTCATTCCTTCTATGATTCCACACATCATTCCACACGTAATTCCACACATCAATTCACACATCATTCCACACATCAATTCAAAACTCATTCCAAACTTCATTCCACACCTCATTTCAAACATCATTCCAAACATCATTGCAATCATCGTTTTAAACATCATTCCACACAACATTCCACACGTAATTCCACACAGCATACCACGCATCATTCCATACATCATTCCACACTTCATTCCACAAAACATTCCACACCTCATTTAAACAGCTCATTCCTCACCCTCATTACACAACTAATTCCACACATCACTCCACACATCATTCCACACATCATTCCACACATCATTCCACACACATTCCACACATTATTCCAATCATCATTCCGCACCTCATTCCACATATCATTCCACGTATCATTCCACACATCATTCCAAACATCATTCCACATATCATTCCACACATCATTCCACACATTATTCCAGACCTCATTCCACACATCATTCCACACCTTATTCCACATATAATTCCAAACAAAATTCCACACATAATCTAAACATCATTCCATACATCATTCCACACCTCATTCCACAACTCATTCCACACATCATTCCAAACATCATTCCGCACATCATTCCATGCATCATTCCAGATAACATTCGACTCATCATTCCACACATCATTCCACACTTCATTCCACACATCATTCCACAGGTCATTCCAAACCTCATTCCACACCTAATTCCACACGTCATTCAATGCATCATTTCACACGTCATTCCACACATCATTCCACACATCATTCCACACATTATTCCACACATCATTCCACACATTAATTCAAACCTCATTCCAAACAACATTCCACACCTCATTTAACACAGCATTCCACACATCATTGCACACATCATTCCAAACTACATTCCGCACATCATTCCACAAGTCATTCCACACAGCATTCCAAGTGCCATTCCATACATCATTCCACACATCATTCCACACATCATGCCACACATCATTCCACAAATCATCACACACAGCATTACACACTTCATCCCACACATCAATTTACATCTCATTCCAAAAATCATTCCACACCTCATTCCACACATCATTCCACACATCATTGCACACATCATTCCAAACATCATTCCACGCATCATTCCAAAAACATTCCACAACTCATTTCAACACATCATTCCTCACCTCATTCCAAAAATAATTCCAAACATCACATCACACAGCATTCCACACATCATTCCACACATCATTCCACACATCATTCCACACTTCATTCTACACATCATTCCACACAAGATACCACACATCATTCCACACATCATTCCACACATCATTCCACACAACATTCCACACATCATTCCAGACCTCATTCCACACATCATTCCACGTAACATTCCACACATCATTCCACACATCATTCCACACAAGATACCACACATCATTCTACACATTATTCCAGACAACATTACTCACATCATTCCAGCCCTCATTCCAAACATCATTCCTCACCTCATTCCACTCATCATTCCACACAACATTCAATACATTATTCCACATCTCATTCCACACATCATTCCACACATCATTCCACACCTCATTCCACACCTCATTCCACACGTCATTCCACACATCATTCCACACGTTATTCCAAACATCATTCCACACATCATTCCACACTACATTCCACACATCATTCCACACATCATTCCAAACCTCATTCCACATCGCATTCCACACCTCATTCCACATATGATTCCACGCATCATTCCACACATCATTCCACAAATCATTCCAAACCTCATTCCAAAGATCATTCCATACATCATTCCACACATCATTCCACACGTCATTCTACACATCATTCCAAACATTCCACAGCTAATTCCAAACATTATTCCACACATCATTCCACACCTCATTCCACAACTCATTCCCACATTATTCCTAACTTCATTCCACACCTCATTCCTTCTATGATTCCACACATCATTCCACACGTAATTCCACACATCAATTCACACATCATTCCACACATCAATTCAAACCTCATTCCAAACTTCATTCCACACCTCATTTCACACATCATTCCAAACATCATTGCAATCCTCGTTTTAAACATCATTCCACACATCATTCCACACGTAATTCCACACAGCATACCACGCATCATTCCATACATCATTCCACACATCATTCCACAAAACATTCCACACCTCATTTAAACAGCTCATTCCTCACCCTCATTACACAACTAATTCCACACATCACTCCACACATCATTCCACACATCATTCCACACATCATTCCACACACATTCCACACATTATTCCAATCATCATTCCGCACCTCATTCCACATATCATTCCACGTATCATTCCACACATCATTCCAAACATCATTCCACATATCATTCCACACATCATTCCACACATCATTCCAGACCTCATTCCACACATCATTCCACACCTTATTCCACATATAATTCCAAACATCATTCCACACATAATCTAAACATCATTCCATACATCATTCCACACCTCATTCCACAACTCATTCCACACATCATTCCAAACATCATTCCGCACATCATTCCATGCATCATTCCAGATAACATTCGACTCATCATTCCACACATCATTCCACACTTCATTCCACACATCATTCCACACGTCATTCAATGCATCATTTCACACGTCATTCCACACATCATTCCACACATCATTCCACACATTATTCCACACATCATTCCACACATTAATTCAAACCTCATTCCAAACAACATTCCACACCTCATTTAACACAACATTCCACACATCATTGCACACATCATTCCAAACTACATTCCGCACATCATTCCACAAGTCATTCCACACAGCATTCCAAGTGCCATTCCATACATCATTCCACACATCATTCCACACATCATGCCACACATCATTCCACAAATCATCACACACAGCATTACACACTTCATCCCACACATCAATTTACACCTCATTCCAAACATCATTCCACACCTCATTCCACACATCATTCCACACATCATTGCACACATCATTCCAAACATCATTCCACGCATCATTCCAAAAACATTCCACAACTCATTTCAACACATCATTCCTCACCTCATTCCAAAAATAATTCCAAACATCACATCACACAGCATTCCACACATCATTCCACACATCATTCCACACATCATTCCACACTTCATTCTACACATCATTCCACACAAGATACCACACATCATTCCACACATCATTCCACACATCATTCCACACAACATTCCACACATCATTCCAGACCTCATTCCACACATCATTCCACGTAACATTCCACACATCATTCCACACATCATTCCACACAAGATACCACACATCATTCTACACATTATTCCAGACAACATTACTCACATCATTCCAGCCCTCATTCCAAACATCATTCCTCACCTCATTCCACACGTCATTCCACACATCATTCCACACGTCATTCCAAACATCATTCCACACATCATTCCACACATCATTCAATACATAATTCCACATATCATTCCACACATCATTCCACACTTCATTCCACACATCATTCCTCACCTCATTCCACTCATCAGTCCACACAGCATTCTATACATCATTCCACATATCATTCCACACAGCGTTCCACACTTCATTGCACACATCATTCCATACCTCATTCAAAACATCATTCCACACATTATTCCACACATCATTCCAAACATCATTCCACGCATCATTCCAAAAACATTCCACAACTCATTTCAACACATCATTCCTCACCTCATTCCAAAAATAATTCCAAACATCACATCACACAGCATTCCACACATCATTCCACACATCATTCCACACATCATTCCACACTTCATTCTACACATCATTCCACACAAGATACCACACATCATTCCACACATCATTCCACACATCATTCCACACAACATTCCACACATCATTCCAGACCTCATTCCACACATCATTCCACGTAACATTCCACACATCATTCCACACATCATTCCACACAAGATACCACACATCATTCTACACATTATTCCAGACAACATTACTCACATCATTCCAGCCCTCATTCCAAACATCATTCCTCACGTCATTCCACACAGCATTTCACACATCATTCCACACAGCATTACACACATCATTCCACACATCATTCCTCACCTCATTCCACTCATCAGTCCACACAGCATTCTATACATCATTCCACATATCATTCCACACAGCGTTCCACACTTCATTGCACACATCATTCCATACCTCATTCAAAACATCATTCCACACATTATTCCACACATCATTCCACACAACATTCCAAATATCATCCACTCGTCATTCCACATATCATTCCACGCATTATTTCACATCTCATTCCACACATCATTCCACACATCATTCCAAACATCATTCCATACCTCATTCCACACATCATTCCACACGTCATTGTACACATCATTTCAAACATCATTCCACACATCATTCCTCACGTCATTCCACACAGCATTTCACACATCATTCCACACAGCATTACACACATCATTCCACACATCAATTCACACCTCATTCCAAAAATCATTCCACACCTCATTCCACAGATCATTCCACACATCATTCCACACATCATTCCACATATCATTCCACACCTCATTCCACACGTCATTCCACACATCATTCCACACATCATTCCACACATCATTCCACACCTCATTCCACACCTCATTCCACATCTCATTCCACTCATAATTCCACACATCATTCCACACAACATTCCAAATATCATTCACTCCTCATTCAACATATCATTCCACGCATCATTCCACATCTCATTCCACACATCATTCCACACATCATTCCACACATCATTCCACACCTCATTCCACACGTCATTCCACACATCATTCCACACGTCATTCCACACATCATTCCACACATCATTCCACAGCTCATTCCACACATCATTCCACACGTAATTCCACACATCAATTCACATATCATTCCACACATCAATTCAAACCTATTTCCAAACTTAATTCCACACCTCATTGCACACATCATTCCAGACATCATTGCACACATCATTCCAAACATCAATCCACACATCATTCCACACGTCATTCCACACAGCATTCCACGCGTCATTCCATGCATCATTCCACACATGATTCCACACATCATTCCACGCAACATTCCACACATCATTCCACACAGCAATACACACATCATTCCACACATCAATTCACACCGCATTCCAAACATCATTCCACACCTCATTCCACACATCATTCCACACATCATTCCACACCTCATACCACACATAATTACAAACATCATTCCACACATAATTCAACACATCATTCCACATATCATTCCACACTTCATTCCACACATCATTCCTTACCTCGTTCCACACGCCATTCCACACATCATTCCAAACCTCATTCCAAAACTCATTCCCACATTATTCCTAAATTCATTCCACACGTCATTCCTCATATGATTCCACACATCCTTCCACACATCATTCCACATATCATTCCACTCAACATTCCTCACTTCATTCCACTCATCATTCCACACATCATTCAATTCATAATTCCACATATCATTCCACACATCATTCCATACGTAATTCCACATATCATTCCACACATCATTCCACACATCATTCCACACATCATTCCACACAAGATACCACACATCATTCCACACATCATTCCACACATCATTCCACACAACATTCCACACATCATTCCAGACCTCATTCCACACATCATTCCACACCTCATTCCATACATAATTCCAAATATGATTCCACACATAATTCAACACATCATTCAACACATCATTCCACCCCTCATTCCACACATATTTTCACAGGCAATTCCACACATCAATTCGCACATCATTCCACACATCAATTCATACCTCATTCCAAACATCATTCCACACCTCATTTCACAACTCATTCCCACATTATTCCTAACTTCATTCCACACGTCATTCCTTCTATGATTCCACACATCATTCCACACGTCATTCCACACAGCATTCCACACATCATTCAAAACCTCATTACACACATCATTCAACACGTAATTCCACACATCAATTCACACATCATTCCACACATCAATTCAAACCTCATTCCAAACATCATTCCACACTTCATTTCACACATCATTCCAAACATCATTGCACTCATCGTTTTAAACATCATTCCACACATCATTCCACACGTAATTCCACACAGCATACCACGCATCATTCCATACCTCATTCCACACGTCATTCCACACATCATTCCAAACCTCATTCCAAATCTCATTCCCACATTGTTCCTAAAATCATTCCACACGTCATTCCTCATATGATTCCACACATCATCCCACACATCATTCGACATATAATTCAACACCTCATTCCACACATCCTTCCACACATCATTCCACATATCATTCCACTCAACATTCCTCACTTCATTCCACTCATCATTCCACACATCATTCAATTCATAATTCCACATATCATTCCACACATCATTCCATACGTAATTCCACATATCATTCCACACATCATTCCACACATCATTCCACACATCATTCCACACAAGATACCACACATCATTCCACACATCATTCAACACATCATTCCACACAACATTCCACACATCATTCCAGACCTCATTCCACACATCATTCCACACCTCATTCCATTCATAATTCCAAACATCATTCCACACATAATTCAACACATCATTCAATACTTAATTCCACACTTCATTCCACACATCATTCCACCCCTCATTCCACACATATTTTCACAGGCAATTCCACACATCAATTCACACATCATTCCACACATAAATTCATACCTCATTCCAAACATCATTCCACACCTCTTTCCACAACTCATTCCCACATTATTCCTAACTTCATTCCACACGTCATTCCTTCTATGATTCCACACATCATTCCACACGTAATTCCACACATCAATTCACACATCATTCCACACATCAATTCAAAACTCATTCCAAACTTCATTCCACACCTCATTTCAAACATCATTCCAAACATCATTGCAATCATCGTTTTAAACATCATTCCACACAACATTCCACACGTAATTCCACACAGCATACCACGCATCATTCCATACATCATTCCACACAACATTCCACAAAACATTCCACACCTCATTTAAACAGCTCATTCCTCACCCTCATTACACAACTAATTCCACACATCACTCCACACATCATTCCACACATCATTCCACACATCATTCCACACACATTCCACACATTATTCCAATCATCATTCCGCACCTCATTCCACATATCATTCCACGTATCATTCCACACATCATTCCAAACATCATTCCACATATCATTCCACACATCATTCCACACATTATTCCAGACCTCATTCCACACATCATTCCACACCTTATTCCACATATAATTCCAAACATCATTCCACACATAATCTAAACATCATTCCATACATCATTCCACACCTCATTCCACAACTCATTCCACACATCATTCCAAACATCATTCCGCACATCATTCCATGCATCATTCCAGATAACATTCGACTCATCATTCCACACATCATTCCACACTTCATTCCACACATCATTCCACAGGTCATTCCAAACCTCATTCCACACCTAATTCCACACGTCATTCAATGCATCATTTCACACGTCATTCCACACATCATTCCACACATCATTCCACACATTATTCCACACATCATTCCACACATTAATTCAAACCTCATTCCAAACAACATTCCACACCTCATTTAACACAGCATTCCACACATCATTGCACACATCATTCCAAACTACATTCCGCACATCATTCCACAAGTCATTCCACACAGCATTCCAAGTGCCATTCCATACATCATTCCACACATCATTCCACACATCATGCCACACATCATTCCACAAATCATCACACACAGCATTACACACTTCATCCCACACATCAATTTACATCTCATTCCAAAAATCATTCCACACCTCATTCCACACATCATTCCACACATCATTGCACACATCATTCCAAACATCATTCCACGCATCATTCCAAAAACATTCCACAACTCATTTCAACACATCATTCCTCACCTCATTCCAAAAATAATTCCAAACATCACATCACACAGCATTCCACACATCATTCCACACATCATTCCACACATCATTCCACACTTCATTCTACACATCATTCCACACAAGATACCACACATCATTCCACACATCATTCCACACATCATTCCACACAACATTCCACACATCATTCCAGACCTCATTCCACACATCATTCCACGTAACATTCCACACATCATTCCACACATCATTCCACACAAGATACCACACATCATTCTACACATTATTCCAGACAACATTACTCACATCATTCCAGCCCTCATTCCAAACATCATTCCTCACCTCATTCCACTCATCATTCCACACAACATTCAATACATTATTCCACATCTCATTCCACACATCATTCCACACATCATTCCACATATCATTCCACTCAACATTCCTCACTTCATTCCACTCATCATTCCACACATCATTCAATTCATAATTCCACATATCATTCCACACATCATTCCATACGTAATTCCACATATCATTCCACACATCATTCCACACATCATTCCACACATCATTCCACACAAGATACCACACATCATTCCACACATCATTCCACACATCATTCCACACAACATTCCACACATCATTCCAGACCTCATTCCACACATCATTCCACACCTCATTCCATACATAATTCCAAACATGATTCCACACATAATTCAACACATCATTCAACACATCATTCCACCCCTCATTCCACACATATTTTCACAGGCAATTCCACACATCAATTCGCACATCATTCCACACATCAATTCATACCTCATTCCAAACATCATTCCACACCTCATTTCACAACTCATTCCCACATTATTCCTAACTTCATTCCACACGTCATTCCTTCTATGGTTCCACACATCATTCCACACGTCATTCCACACAGCATTCCACACATCATTCAAAACCTCATTACACACATCATTCCACACGTAATTCCACACATCAATTCACACATCATTCCACACATCAATTCAAACCTCATTCCAAACATCATTCCACACTTCATTTCACACATCATTCCAAACATCATTGCACTCATCGTTTTAAACATCATTCCACACATCATTCCACACGTAATTCCACACAGCATACCACGCATCATTCCATACCTCATTCCACACGTCATTCCACACATCATTCCAAACCTCATTCCAAAACTCATTCCCACATTGTTCCTAAAATCATTCAACACGTCATTCCTCATATGATTCCACACATCATCCCACACATCATTCGACATATAATTCAACACCTCATTCCACACATCCTTCCACACATCATTCCACATATCATTCCACTCAACATTCCTCACTTCATTCCACTCATCATTCCACACATCATTCAATTCATAATTCCACATATCATTCCACACATCATTCCATACGTAATTCCACATATCATTCCACACATCATTCCACACATCATTCCACACATCATTCCACACAAGATACCACACATCATTCCACACATCATTCAACACATCATTCCACACAACATTCCACACATCATTCCAGACCTCATTCCACACATCATTCCACACCTCATTCCATTCATAATTCCAAACATCATTCCACACATAATTCAACACATCATTCAATACTTAATTCCACACTTCATTCCACACATCATTCCACCCCTCATTCCACACATATTTTCACAGGCAATTCCACACATCAATTCACACATCATTCCACACATAAATTCATACCTCATTCCAAACATCATTCCACACCTCTTTCCACAACTCATTCCCACATTATTCCTAACTTCATTCCACACGTCATTCCTTCTATGATTCCACACATCATTCCACACGTAATTCCACACATCAATTCACACATCATTCCACACATCAATTCAAAACTCATTCCAAACTTCATTCCACACCTCATTTCAAACATCATTCCAAACATCATTGCAATCATCGTTTTAAACATCATTCCACACAACATTCCACACGTAATTCCACACAGCATACCACGCATCATTCCATACATCATTCCACACATCATTCCACAAAACATTCCACACCTCATTTAAACAGCTCATTCCTCACCCTCATTACACAACTAATTCCACACATCACTCCACACATCATTCCACACATCATTCCACACATCATTCCACACACATTCCACACATTATTCCAATCATCATTCCGCACCTCATTCCACATATCATTCCACGTATCATTCCACACATCATTCCAAACATCATTCCACATATCATTCCACACATCATTCCACACATTATTCCAGACCTCATTCCACACATCATTCCACACCTTATTCCACATATAATTCCAAACATCATTCACACATAATCTAAACATCATTCCATACATCATTCCACACCTCATTCCACAACTCATTCCACACATCATTCCAAACATCATTCCGCACATCATTCCATGCATCATTCCAGATAACATTCGACTCATCATTCCACACATCATTCCACACTTCATTCCACACATCATTCCACACGTCATTCCAAACCTCATTCCACACCTAATTCCACACGTCATTCAATGCATCATTTCACACGTCATTCCACACATCATTCCACACATCATTCCACACATTATTCCACACATCATTCCACACATTAATTCAAACCTCATTCCAAACAACATTCCACACCTCATTTAACACAGCATTCCACACATCATTGCACACATCATTCCAAACTACATTCCGCACATCATTCCACAAGTCATTCCACACAGCATTCCAAGTGCCATTCCATACATCATTCCACACATCATTCCACACATCATGCCACACATCATTCCACAAATCATCACACACAGCATTACACACTTCATCCCACACATCAATTTACATCTCATTCCAAAAATCATTCCACACCTCATTCCACACATCATTCCACACATCATTGCACACATCATTCCAAACATCATTCCACGCATCATTCCAAAAACATTCCATAACTCATTTCAACACATCATTCCTCACCTCATTCCAAAAATAATTCCAAACATCACATCACACAGCATTCCACACATCATTCCACACATCATTCCACACATCATTCCACACTTCATTCTACACATCATTCCACACAAGATACCACACATCATTCCACACATCATTCCACACATCATTCCACACAACATTCCACACATCATTCCAGACCTCATTCCACACATCATTCCACGTAACATTCCACACATCATTCCACACATCATTCCACACAAGATACCACACATCATTCTACACATTATTCCAGACAACATTACTCACATCATTCCAGCCCTCATTCCAAACATCATTCCTCACCTCATTCCACTCATCATTCCACACAACATTCAATACATTATTCCACATCTCATTCCACACATCATTCCACACATCATTCCACACCTCATTCCACACCTCATTCCACACGTCATTCCACACATCATTCCACACGTCATTCCAAACATCATTCCACACATCATTCCACACTACATTCCACACATCATTCCACACATCATTCCAAACCTCATTCCACATCGCATTCCACACCTCATTCCACATATGATTCCACGCATCATTCCACACATCATTCCACAAATCATTCCAAACCTCATTCCAAAGATCATTCCATACATCATTCCACACATCATTCCACACGTCATTCTACACATCATTCCAAACATTCCACAGCTAATTCCAAACATTATTCCACACATCATTCCACACCTCATTCCACAACTCATTCCCACATTATTCCTAACTTCATTCCACACCTCATTCCTTCTATGATTCCACACATCATTCCACACGTAATTCCACACATCAATTCACACATCATTCCACACATCAATTCAAACCTCATTCCAAACTTCATTCCACACCTCATTTCACACATCATTCCAAACATCATTGCAATCCTCGTTTTAAACATCATTCCACACATCATTCCACAAGTAATTCCACACAGCATACCACGCATCATTCCATACATCATTCCACACATCATTCCACAAAACATTCCACACCTCATTTAAACAGCTCATTCCTCACCCTCATTACACAACTAATTCCACACATCACTCCACACATCATTCCACACATCATTCCACACATCATTCCACACACATTCCACACATTATTCCAATCATCATTCCGCACCTCATTCCACATATCATTCCACGTATCATTCCACACATCATTCCAAACATCATTCCACATATCATTCCACACATCATTCCACACATCATTCCAGACCTCATTCCACACATCATTCCACACCTTATTCCACATATAATTCCAAACATCATTCCACACATAATCTAAACATCATTCCATACATCATTCCACACCTCATTCCACAACTCATTCCACACATCATTCCAAACATCATTCCGCACATCATTCCATGCATCATTCCAGATAACATTCGACTCATCATTCCACACATCATTCCACACTTCATTCCACACATCATTCCACACGTCATTCAATGCATCATTTCACACGTCATTCCACACATCATTCCACACATCATTCCACACATTATTCCACACATCATTCCACACATTAATTCAAACCTCATTCCAAACAACATTCCACACCTCATTTAACACAACATTCCACACATCATTGCACACATCATTCCAAACTACATTCCGCACATCATTCCACAAGTCATTCCACACAGCATTCCAAGTGCCATTCCATACATCATTCCACACATCATTCCACACATCATGCCACACATCATTCCACAAATCATCACACACAGCATTACACACTTCATCCCACACATCAATTTACACCTCATTCCAAACATCATTCCACACCTCATTCCACACATCATTCCACACATCATTGCACACATCATTCCAAACATCATTCCACGCATCATTCCAAAAACATTCCACAATTCATTTCAACACATCATTCCTCACCTCATTCCAAAAATAATTCCAAACATCACATCACACAGCATTCCACACATCATTCCACACATCATTCCACACATCATTCCACACTTCATTCTACACATCATTCCACACAAGATACCACACATCATTCCACACATCATTCCACACATCATTCCACACAACATTCCACACATCATTCCAGACCTCATTCCACACATCATTCCACGTAACATTCCACACATCATTCCACACATCATTCCACACAAGATACCACACATCATTCTACACATTATTCCAGACAACATTACTCACATCATTCCAGCCCTCATTCCAAACATCATTCCTCACCTCATTCCACTCATCATTCCACACAACATTCAATACATTATTCCACATCTCATTCCACACATCATTCCACACATCATTCCACACCTCATTCCACACCTCATTCCACACGTCATTCCACACATCATTCCACACGTCATTCCAAACATCATTCCACACATCATTCCACACTACATTCCACACATCATTCCACACGTAATTCCACACAACAATTCACACATCATTCCACACATCATTTACACATCATTCAAAACATTATTCCACACATCATTCCACACGTCATTCATCACAGCATTCCACGTGTCATTCCATACATCATTCCACACATCATTCCACACATCATTCCACACATCATTCCACACAGCATTGCACACATCATTCCACACATCAATTCAAAACTCATTCCAAACATCATTCCACACCTCATTTCACACATCATTCCACACATCATTGCATACATCATTCCAAACATCATTCCACACATCATTCCACACGTCATTCCACACAGCATTCCACGCGTCATTCCATACATCATTCCACACATCATTGCACTCATCATTCTACACATCTTTCCACACATCATTCCATACAGCATTACACACATCCTTCAACACATCAATTCATACCTCATTCCAAACATCATTCCACACCTCATTCCACACATCATTCCACACATCATTGCACACATCATTCCAAACATCATTCCACACATCATTCCACAAAGCATTCCACACCTCATTTAAACACCTCATTCCTCACTTCATTCCACAACTAATTCCACACACCTCTCCACACATCATTCCACACATCATTCCACACACATTTCACACGTTATTCCAATCATCATTCCACACCTCATTCCACATATCAATCCACACATCATTCCAAACATCATTCCACACAAGATACCACACATCATTCCACACATCATTCCACACGTCATTCCACACAACGTTCCACACATTATTCCAGATCTTATTGCACGCATCATTCCACGCATCTTTCCTCACGTAATTCCAAACATCATTCCACACGTCATTCCACACATCATTCCACACGTCATTTCACACCTCATTCCACAATTCATTCCCACATTATTCCTAACATCATTCCACACGTCATTCCTCATATGATTCCAAACATCATCCCGCAGATCATTCGACACATCATTCCACATCTCATTCCACACATCCTACCACACATCATTCCACACTTCATTCCACACAACATTCCTCACCTCATTCCACACATTATTCCAAACACCATTCCACACCTCATTCCACATATCATTCCATGCATCATTCTACACATCATTCCACACATCCTTCCACACAACATTCCACATATCATTCCACACATCATTCCACACATCATTGCACACAGTATACCACACATCATTCGACACATCATTCCAGACATCATTCCACACAACATTCCACACATCATTCCGGACCTCATTCCACACGTCATTCCACACCTCATTACACACATAATTCCAAACATCATTCCACACATAATTCAACACATCATTCAATATATAATCCCACATATCATTCCACACATCATTCCACACATCATTCCACAATACATTCCACACATCATTGCTCACCTCATTCCACTCATCATTCCACACAGCATTCAATACATCATTCCACACATCATTCCACACACATTCAACGCATTATTCCAATCATCATTCCACATCTCATTCCACATATCATTGTACGCATCATTTCACACATCATTCCACACATCATTCCACATATCATGCCACACAAGATACCACACATCATTCCACACATCATTCCACACATCATTCCACACAACGTTCCACACATCATTCCAGACCTCATTACACACATCATTCCACACCTCATTCCACACATCATTCCACACATCGTTTCACACCTCATTCCACAACTCATTCCCACATTATTCCTAACTTCATTCCACACGTCATTCCTCATATGATTCCACACATCATCCCACACATTATTCGACACATCATTCCACACCTCATTCCACACATCCTTCCACACATCATTCCACATATCACTCCACTCAACATTCCTCACTTCATTCCACTCATCATTCCACACATCATTCAATACATCATTCCACATATCATTCCACACATCGATCCGTACATAATTCCACATATCATTCCACACATCATTCCACACATCATTCCACACATCATTCCACACAAGAAACCACACATCATTCCACACATCATTCCACACATCATTCCACACAACATTCCACACATCATTCCAGATCGCATTCCACACATCATTCCACACCTCATTCCACAAATATCTCCAACCATCATTCCACACATAATTCAACACATCATGCAATACTTAATTCCACACTTCATTCCACACATCATACCACACCTCATTCCACACATCATTCCACACGTAATTCCACACATCAATTCACACATTATTCCACACACCAATTCAAACCTCATTCCAAACATCATTCCACACCTCATTCCACATCTCATTCCCACATTATTCCTAACTTCATTCCACACGTAATTCCTTCTATGATTCCACACACCATTTCACACGTCATTCCACACATCATTCCACACATCATTCAAAACATCATTCCACACAACATTCCACACATCATTCCAGACCTCATTCCACACGTCATTCCACACCTCATTCCATTCATAATTCCAAACATCATTCCACACATAATTCAACACATCATTCAATACTTAATTCCACACTTCATTCCACACATCAATTCACACATCATTCCACACATCAATTCATACCTCATTCCAAACATCATTCCACACCTCATTCCACAACTCATTCCCACATTATTCCTAACTTCATTCCACACGTCATTCCTTCTATGATTCCACACATCATTCCACACGTAATTCCACACATCAATTCACACATCATTCCACACATCAATTCAAACCTCATTCCAAACTTCATTCCACACCTCATTTCACACACCATTCCAAACATCATTGCAATCATCGTTTTAAACATCTTTCCACACATCATTCCACACGTAATTCCACACAGCATACCACGCATCATTCCATACATCATTCCACACATCATTCCACAAAACATTCCACACCTCATTTAAACAGCTCATTCCTCACCCTCATTACACAACTAATTCCACACATCACTCCACACATCATTCCACACATCATTCCACACATCATTCCACACACATTCCACACATTATTCCAATCATCATTCCGCACCTCATTCCACATATCATTCCACGTATCATTCCACACATCATTCCACGCATCATTCCAGACCTCATTCCACACATCATTCCACACCTTATTCCACATATAATTCCAAACATCATTCCACACATAATCTAAACATCATTCCATACATCATTCCACACCTCATTCCACAACTCATTCCACACATCATTCCAAACAACATTCCGCACATCATTCCTTGCATCATTCCAGATAACATTCGACTCATCATTCCACACATCATTCCACACTTCATTCCACACATCATTCCACACGTCATTCCAAACCTCATTCCACACCTCATTCCACACGTCATTCAATGCATCATTTCACACGTCATTCCACACATCATTCCACACATCATTCCACACATTATTCCACACATCATTCCACACATTAATTCAAACCTCATTCCAAACAACATTCCACACCTCATTTAACACAACATTCCACACATCATTGCACACATCATTCCAAACTACATTCTGCACATCATTCCACAAGTCATTCCACACAGCATTCCAAGTGCCATTCCATACATCATTCCACACATCATTCCACACATTATGCCACACATCATTCCACAAATCATCACACACAGCATTACACACTTCATCCCACACATCAATTTACACCTCATTCCAAACATCATTCCACACCTCATTCCACACATCATTCCACACATCATTGCACACATCATTCCAAACATCATTCCACGCATCATTCCACAAAACATTCCACAACTCATTTCAACACATCATTCCTCACCTCATTCCAAAAATAATTCCAAACATCACATCACACAGCATTCCACACATCATTCCACACATCATTCCACACATCATTCCACACTTCATTCTACACATCATTCCACACAAGATACCACACATCATTCCACACATCATTCCACGCATCATTCCACAAAACATTCCACAACTCATTCCAAACATCATTCCTCACCTCATTCCACTCATCATTCCACACAACATTCAATACATTATTCCACATCTCATTCCACACATCATTCCACACATCATTCCACACCTCATTCCACACCTCATTCCACACGTCATTCCACACATCATTCCACACGTCATTCCAAACATCATTCCACACATCATTCCACACTACATTCCACACATCATTCCACACGTAATTCCACACAACAATTCACACATCATTCCACACATCATTTACACATCATTCCAAACATTATTCCACACATCATTCCACACGTCATTCATCACAGCATTCCACGTGTCATTCCATACATCATTCCACACATCATTCCACACATCATTCCACACATCATTCCACACAGCATTGCACACATCATTCCACACATCAATTCAAAACTCATTCCAAACATCATTCCACACCTCATTTAACACATCATTCCACACATCATTGCATACATCATTCCAAACATCATTCCACACATCATTCCACACGTCATTCCACACAGCATTCCACGCGTCATTCCATACATCATTCCACACATCATTGCACTCATCATTCCACACATCTTTCCACACATCATTCCATACAGCATTACACACATCCTTCAACACATCAATTCATACCTCATTCCAAACATCATTCCACACCTCATTTCACACATCATTCCACACATCATTGCATACATCATTCCAAACATCATTCCACACATCATTCCACACGTCATTCCACACAGCATTCCACGCGTCATTCCATACATCATTCCACACATCATTGCACTCATCATTCTACACATCTTTCCACACATCATTCCATACAGCATTACACACATCCTTCAACACATCAATTCATACCTCATTCCAAACATCATTCCACACCTCATTCCACACATCATTCCACACATCATTGCACACATCATTCCAAACATCATTCCACACATCATTCCACAAAGCATTCCACACCTCATTTAAACACCTCATTCCTCACTTCATTCCACAACTAATTCCACACACCTCTCCACACATCATTCCACACATCATTCCACACACATTTCACACGTTATTCCAATCATCATTCCACACCTCATTCCACATATCAATCCACACATCATTCCATACATCATTCCACACAAGATACCACACATCATTCCACACATCATTCCACACGTCATTCCACACAACGTTCCACACATTATTCCAGATCTTATTGCACGCATCATTCCACGCATCTTTCCTCACGTAATTCCAAACATCATTCCACACGTCATTCCACACATCATTCCACACATCATTTCACACCTCATTCCACAATTCATTCCCACATTATTCCTAACATCATTCCACACGTCATTCCTCATATGATTCCAAACATCATCCCGCAGATCATTCGACACATCATTCCACATCTCATTCCACACATCCTACCACACATCATTCCACACTTCATTCCACACAACATTCCTCACCTCATTCCACACATTATTCCAAACACCATTCCACACCTCATTCCACATATCATTCCACGCATCATTCTACACATCATTCCACACATCCTTCCACACAACATTCCACATATCATTCCACACATCATTCCACACATCATTGCACACAGTATACCACACATCATTCGACACATCATTCCAGACATCATTCCACACAACATTCCACACATCATTCCGGACCTCATTCCACACGTCATTCCACACCTCATTACACACATAATTCCAAACATCATTCCACACATAATTCAACACATCATTCAATATATAATCCCACATATCATTCCACACATCATTCCACACATCATTCCACAATACATTCCACACATCATTGCTCACCTCATTCCACTCATCATTCCACACAGCATTCAATACATCATTCCACACATCATTCCACACACATTCAACGCATTATTCCAATCATCATTCCACATCTCATTCCACATATCATTGTACGCATCATTTCACACATCATTCCACACATCATTCCACATATCATTCCACACAAGATACCACACATCATTCCACACATCATTCCACACATCATTCCACACAACGTTCCACACATCATTCCAGACCTCATTACACACATCATTCCACACCTCATTCCACACATCATTCCACACATCGTTTCACACCTCATTCCACAACTCATTCCCACATTATTCCTAACTTCATTCCACACGTCATTCCTCATATGATTCCACACATCATCCCACACATTATTCGACACATCATTCCACACCTCATTCCACACATCCTTCCACACATCATTCCACATATCACTCCACTCAACATTCCTCACTTCATTCCACTCATCATTCCACACATCATTCAATACATCATTCCACATATCATTCCACACATCGATCCGTACATAATTCCACATATCATTCCACACATCATTCCACACATCATTCCACACATCATTCCACACAAGAAACCACACATCATTCCACACATCATTCCACACATCATTCCACACAACATTCCACACATCATTCCAGATCGCATTCCACACATCATTCCACACCTCATTCCACAAATATCTCCAACCATCATTCCACACATAATTCAACACATCATGCAATACTTAATTCCACACTTCATTCCACACATCATTCCACACCTCATTCCACACATCATTCCACACGTAATTCCACACATCAATTCACACATTATTCCACACACCAATTCAAACCTCATTCCAAACATCATTCCACACCTCATTCCACATCTCATTCCCACATTATTCCTAACTTCATTCCACACGTAATTCCTTCTATGATTCCACACACCATTTCACACGTCATTCCACACATCATTCCACACATCATTCAAAACATCATTCCACACAACATTCCACACATCATTCCAGACCTCATTCCACACGTCATTCCACACCTCATTCCATTCATAATTCCAAACATCATTCCACACATAATTCAACACATCATTCAATACTTAATTCCACACTTCATTCCACACATCAATTCACACATCATTCCACACATCAATTCATACCTCATTCCAAACATCATTCCACACCTCATTCCACAACTCATTCCCACATTATTCCTAACTTCATTCCACACGTCATTCCTTCTATGATTCCACACATCATTCCACACGTAATTCCACACATCAATTCACACATCATTCCACACATCAATTCAAACCTCATTCCAAACTTCATTCCACACCTCATTTCACACACCATTCCAAACATCATTGCAATCATCGTTTTAAACATCTTTCCACACATCATTCCACACGTAATTCCACACAGCATACCACGCATCATTCCATACATCATTCCACACATCATTCCACAAAACATTCCACACCTCATTTAAACAGCTCATTCCTCACCCTCATTACACAACTAATTCCACACATCACTCCACACATCATTCCACATATCATTCCACACATCATTCCACACACATTCCACACATTATTCCAATCATCATTCCGCACCTCATTCCACATATCATTCCACGTATCATTCCACACATCATTCCAAACATCATTCCACATATCATTCCACACATCATTCCACGCATCATTCCAGACCTCATTCCACACATCATTCCACACCTTATTCCACATATAATTCCAAACATCATTCCACACATAATCTAAACATCATTCCATACATCATTCCACACCTCATTCCACAACTCATTCCACACATCATTCCAAACATCATTCCGCACATCATTCCATGCATCATTCCAGATAACATTCGACTCATCATTCCACACATCATTCCACACTTCATTCCACACATCATTCCACACGTCATTCCAAACCTCATTCCACACCTCATTCCACACGTCATTCAATGCATCATTTCACACGTCATTCCACACATCATTCCACACATCATTCCACACATTATTCCACACATCATTCCACACATTAATTCAAACCTCATTCCAAACAACATTCCACACCTCATATAACACAACATTCCACACATCATTGCACACATCATTCCAAACTACATTCTGCACATCATTCCACAAGTCATTCCACACAGCATTCCAAGTGCCATTCCATACATCATTCCACACATCATTCCACACATTATGCCACACATCATTCCACAAATCATCACACACAGCATTACACACTTCATCCCACACATCAATTTACACCTCATTCCAAATATCATTCCACACCTCATTCCACACATCATTCCACACATCATTGCACACATCATTCCAAACATCATTCCACGCATCATTCCACAAAACATTCCACAACTCATTTCAACACATCATTCCTCACCTCATTCCAAAAATAATTCCAAACATCACATCACACAGCATTCCACACATCATTCCACACATCATTCCACACATCATTCCACACTTCATTCTACACATCATTCCACACAAGATACCACACATCATTCCACACATCATTCCACGCATCATTCCACAAAACATTCCACAACTCATTCCAAACATCATTCCTCACCTCATTCCACTCATCATTCCACACAACATTCAATACATTATTCCACATCTCATTCCACACATCATTCCACACATCATTCCACACCTCATTCCACACCTCATTCCACACGTCATTCCACACATCATTCCACACGTCATTCCAAACATCATTCCACACATCATTCCACACTACATTCCACACATCATTCCACACGTAATTCCACACAACAATTCACACATCATTCCACACATCATTTACACATCATTCCAAACATTATTCCACACATCATTCCACACGTCATTCATCACAGCATTCCACGTGTCATTCCATACATCATTCCACACATCATTCCACACATCATTCCACACATCATTCCACACAGCATTGCACACATCATTCCACACATCAATTCAAAACTCATTCCAAACATCATTCCACACCTCATTTAACACATCATTCCACACATCATTGCATACATCATTCCAAACATCATTCCACACATCATTCCACACGTCATTCCACACAGCATTCCACGCGTCATTCCATACATCATTCCACACATCATTGCACTCATCATTCCACACATCTTTCCACACATCATTCCATACAGCATTACACACATCCTTCAACACATCAATTCATACCTCATTCCAAACATCATTCCACACCTCATTTCACACATCATTCCACACATCATTGCATACATCATTCCAAACGTCATTCCACACATCATTCCACACGTCATTCCACACAGCATTCCACGCGTCATTCCATACATCATTCCACACATCATTGCACTCATCATTCTACACATCTTTCCACACATCATTCCATACAGCATTACACACATCCTTCAACACATCAATTCATACCTCATTCCAAACATCATTCCACACCTCATTCCACACATCATTCCACACATCATTGCACACATCATTCCAAACATCATTCCACACATCATTCCACAAAGCATTCCACACCTCATTTAAACACCTCATTCCTCACTTCATTCCACAACTAATTCCACACACCTCTCCACACATCATTCCACACATCATTCCACACACATTTCACACGTTATTCCAATCATCATTCCACACCTCATTCCACATATCAATCCACACATCATTCCATACATCATTCCACACAAGATACCACACATCATTCCACACATCATTCCACACGTCATTCCACACAACGTTCCACACATTATTCCAGATCTTATTGCACGCATCATTCCACGCATCTTTCCTCACGTAATTCCAAACATCATTCCACACGTCATTCCACACATCATTCCACACATCATTTCACACCTCATTTCACAATTCATTCCCACATTATTCCTAACATCATTCCACACGTCATTCCTCATATGATTCCAAACATCATCCCGCAGATCATTCGACACATCATTCCACATCTCAATCCACACATCCTACCACACATCATTCCACACTTCATTCCACACAACATTCCTCACCTCATTCCACACATTATTCCAAACACCATTCCACACCTCATTCCACATATCATTCCACGCATCATTCTACACATCATTCCACACATCCTTCCACACAACATTCCACATATCATTCCACACATCATTCCACACATCATTGCACACAGTATACCACACATCATTCGACACATCATTCCAGACATCATTCCACACAACATTCCACACATCATTCCGGACCTCATTCCACACGTCATTCCACACCTCATTACACACATAATTCCAAACATCATTCCACACATAATTCAACACATCATTCAATATATAATCCCACATATCATTCCACACATCATTCCACACATCATTCCACAATACATTCCACACATCATTGCTCACCTCATTCCACTCATCATTCCACACAGCATTCAATACATCATTCCACACATCATTCCACACACATTCAACGCATTATTCCAATCATCATTCCACATCTCATTCCACATATCATTGTACGCATCATTTCACACATCATTCCACACATCATTCCACATATCATTCCACACAAGATACCACACATCATTCCACACATCATTCCACACATCATTCCACACAACGTTCCACACATCATTCCAGACCTCATTACACACATCATTCCACACCTCATTCCACACATCATTCCACACATCGTTTCACACCTCATTCCACAACTCATTCCCACATTATTCCTAACTTCATTCCACACGTCATTCCTCATATGATTCCACACATCATCCCACACATTATTCGACACATCATTCCACACCTCATTCCACACATCCTTCCACACATCATTCCACATATCACTCCACTCAACATTCCTCACTTCATTCCACTCATCATTTCACACATCATTCAATACATCATTCCACATATCATTCCACACATCGATCCGTACATAATTCCACATATCATTCCACACATCATTCCACACATCATTCCACACATCATTCCACACAAGAAACCACACATCATTCCACACATCATTCCACACATCATTCCACACAACATTCCACACATCATTCCAGATCGCATTCCACACATCATTCCACACCTCATTCCACAAATATCTCCAACCATCATTCCAAACATAATTCAACACATCATGCAATACTTAATTCCACACTTCATTCCACACATCATTCCACACCTCATTCCACACATCATTCCACACGTAATTCCACACATCAATTCACACATTATTCCACACACCAATTCAAACCTCATTCCAAACATCATTCCACACCTCATTCCACATCTCATTCCCACATTATTCCTAACTTCATTCCACACGTAATTCCTTCTATGATTCCACACACCATTTCACACGTCATTCCACACATCATTCCACACATCATTCAACACATCATTCCACACAACATTCCACACATCATTCCAGACCTCATTCCACACATCATTCCACACCTCATTCCATTCATAATTCCAAACATCATTCCACACATAATTCAACACATCATTCAATACTTAATTCCACACTTCATTCCACACATCAATTCACACATCATTCCACACATCAATTCATACCTCATTCCAAACATCATTCCACACCTCATTCCACAACTCATTCCCACATTATTCCTAACTTCATTCCACACGTCATTCCTTCTATGATTCCACACATCATTCCACACGTAATTCCACACATCAATTCACACATCATTCCACACATCAATTCAAACCTCATTCCAAACTTCATTCCACACCTCATTTCACACATCATTCCAAACATCATTGCAATCATCGTTTTAAACATCTTTCCACACATCATTCCACACGTAATTCCACACAGCATACCACGCATCATTCCATACATCATTCCACACATCATTCCACAAAACATTCCACACCTCATTTAAACAGCTCATTCCTCACCCTCATTACACAACTAATTCCACACATCACTCCACACATCATTCCACACATCATTCCACACATCATTCCACACACATTCCACACATTATTCCAATCATCATTCCGCACCTCATTCCACATATCATTCCACGTAGCATTCCACACATCATTCCAAACATCATTCCACATATCATTCCACACATCATTCCACACATCATTCCAGACCTCATTCCACACATCATTCCACACCTTATTCCACATATAATTCCAAACATCATTCCACACATAATCTAAACATCATTCCATACATCATTCCACACCTCATTCCACAACTCATTCCACACATCATTCCAAACATCATTCCGCACATCATTCCATGCATCATTCCAGATAACATTCGACTCATCATTCCACACATCATTCCACACTTCATTCCACACATCATTCCACACGTCATTCCAAACCTCATTCCACACCTCATTCCACACGTCATTCAATGCATCATTTCACACGTCATTCCACACATCATTCCACACATCATTCCACACATTATTCCACACATCATTCCACACATTAATTCAAACCTCATTCCAAACAACATTCCACACCTCATTTAACACAACATTCCACACATCATTGCACACATCATTCCAAACTACATTCCGCACATCATTCCACTAGTCATTCCACACAGCATTCCAAGTGCCATTCCATACATCATTCCACACATCATTCCACACATTATGCCTCACATCATTCCACAAATCATCACACACAGCATTACACACTTCATCCCACACATCAATTTACACCTCATTCCAAACATCATTCCACACCTCATTCCACACATCATTCCACACATCATTGCACACATCATTCCAAACATCATTCCACGCATCATTCCACAAAACATTCCACAACTCATTTCAACACATCATTCCTCACCTCATTCCAAAAATAATTCCAAACATCACATCACACAGCATTCCACACATCATTCCACACATCATTCCACACATCATTCCACACTTCATTCTACACATCATTCCACACAAGATACCACACATCATTCCTCACATCATTCCACGCATCATTCCACAAAACATTCCACAACTCATTCCAAACATCATTCCTCACCTCATTCCACTCATCATTCCACACAACATTCAATACATTATTCCACATCTCATTCCACACATCATTCCACACATCATTCCACACCTCATTCCACACCTCATTCCACACGTCATTCCACACATCATTCCACACGTCATTCCAAACATCATTCCACACATCATTCCACACTACATTCCACACATCATTCCACACGTAATTCCACACAACAATTCACACATCATTCCACACATCATTTACACATCATTCCAAACATTATTCCACACATCATTCCACACGTCATTCATCACAGCATTCCACGTGTCATTCCATACATCATTCCACACATCATTCCACACATCATTCCACACATCATTCCACACAGCATTGCACACATCATTCCACACATCAATTCAAAACTCATTCCAAACATCATTCCACACCTCATTTAACACATCATTCCACACATCATTGCATACATCATTCCAAACATCATTCCACACATCATTCCACACGTCATTCCACACAGCATTCCACGCGTCATTCCATACATCATTCCACACATCATTGCACTCATCATTCCACATATCTTTCCACACATCATTCCATACAGCATTACACACATCCTTCAACACATCAATTCATACCTCATTCCAAACATCATTCCACACCTCATTCCACACATCATTCCACACATCATTGCACACATCATTCCAAACATCATTCCACACATCATTCCACAAAGCATTCCGCACCTCATTTAAACACCTCATTCCTCACTTAATTCCACAACTAATTCCACACACCTCTCCACACATCATTCCACACATCATTCCACACACATTTCACACGTTATTCCAATCATCATTCCACACCTCATTCCACATATCATTCCACACTTCATTCCATACATCATTCCACACAAGATACCACACATCATTCCACACATCATTCCACACGTCATTCCACACAACGTTCCACACATTATTCCAGATCTTATTGCACGCATCATTCCACACATCTTTCCTCACGTAATTCCAAACATCATTCCACACGTCATTCCACACATCATTCCACATCTCATTCCACACATCCTACCACACATTATTCCACACTTCATTCCACACAACATTCCTCACCTCATTCCACACATTATTCCAAACACCATTCCACACCTCATTCCACATATCATTCCACGCATCATTCTACACATCATTCCACACATCCTTCCACACAACATTCCACATATCATTCCACACATCATTCCACACATCATTGCACACAGTATACCACACATCATTCGACACATCATTCCAGACATCATTCCACACAACATTCCACACATCATTCCGGACCTCATTCCACACGTCATTCCACACCTCATTACACACATAATTCCAAACATCATTCCACACATAATTCAACACATCATTCAAAATATAATCCCACATATCATTCCACACATCATTCCACACCTCATTCCACACATCATTCCACACATCGTTTCACACCTCATTCCACAACTCATTCCCACATTATTCCTAACTTCATTCCACACGTCATTCCTCATATGATTCCACACATCATCCCACACATTATTCGACACATCATTCCACACCTCATTCCACACATCCTTCCACACATCATTCCACATATCACTCCACTCAACATTCCTCACTTCATTCCACTCATCATTCCACACATCATTCAATACATCATTCCACATATAATTCCACACATCGATCCGTACATAATTCCACATATCATTCCACACATCATTCCACACATCATTCCACACATCATTCCACACAAGAAACCACACATCATTACACACATCATTCCACACATCATTCCACACAACATTCCACACATCATTCCAGATCGCATTCCACACATCATTCCACACCTCATTACACATCATTCCACACGTAATTCCACACATCAATTCACACATCATTCCACACATCAATTCAAACCTCATTCCAAACATCATTCCACACCTCATTCCACATCTCATTCCCACATTATTCCTAACTTCATTCCACACGTCATTCCTTCTATGATTCCACACACCATTTCACACGTCATTCCACACATCATTCCACACATCATTCAACACATCATTCCACACATCATTCCACACGTAATTCCACACATCAATTCACACATCATTGCACACATCATTCCAAACATCAGTCCACACATCATTCCACACGTCATTCCACACAGCATTCCACGAATCATTCCATACATCATTCCACACATCATTCCACAAAACATTCCACACCTCATTTAAACACCTCATTCCTCACCCTCATTCCACAACTAATACCACACATCACTCCACACTTCATTCCACACATCATTCCACACCTCATTCCACATATCATTCCACGTAATTCCACACATCAATTCACACATCATTCCACACATCAATTCAAAAATCATTCCAAACATCATTCCACACCTCATTTCACACATCATTCCACACTTCATTCCACAAAACATTCCACACCTCATTTAAACACCTCATTCCTCACCCTCATTCCACAACTAATTCCACACATCACTCCACACATCATTCCACAGATCATTCCACACATCATTCCACACACATTCTACACATTATTCCAATCATCATTCCACACCTCATTCCACATATCATTCCACGTATCATTCCACACATCATTCCAGACATCATTGATTGCACATATCATTCCACACATCATTCCACACATCATTCCAGACCTCATTCCACGCATCATTCCACACCTTATTCCACATATAATTCCAAACATCATCCCACTCATAATTCAACACATCATTCCACATATCATTCCACACTTCATTCCACACATCATTCCACTCCTCATTCCACACATCATTCCATACATCATTCCACACCTCATTCCACAACTCGTTCCACACATCATTCCAAACATCATTCCGCACATCATTCCACCCATCAGTCCAGATAACATTCGACTCATCATTCCACACATCAATCCACACTTTATTCCAAACATCATTCCACACGTCATTCCAAACCTCATTCCACACCTCATTCCACACGTCATTCCACACATCATTCCACACTTCATTCCACACATCATTCCACACATCATTCCAGACATCATTCCACACATCATTCCACACGTAATTCCTCACATAAATTCGCACATCATTCCACACATCAATTCAAATCTCATTCCAAACATCATTCCACACCTCATTCCACATCTCATTCCCACATTATTACTAACTTCATTCCACACGTCATTCCTTCTATGATTCCACACATCATTCCACACGTCATTCCACACATCATTCCACACATCATTCAACACCTCATTCCACACATCATTCCAGACATCATTCCACACATCATTCCACACGTAATTCCTCACATAAATTCGCACATCATTCCACACATCAATTCAAATCTCATTCCAAACATCATTCCACACCTCATTCCACATCTCATTCCCACATTATTACTAACTTCATTCCACACGTCATTCCTTTTATGATTCCACACATCATTCCACACGTCATTCCACACATCATTCCACACATCATTCAACACCTCATTCCACACTTCATTCCACACGTAATTCCACACATCAATTCACACATCATTGCACACATCATTCCAAACATCATTCCACACATCATTCCACACGTCATTCCACACAGCATTCCACGAATCATTCCATACATCATTCCACACATCATTCCACACCTAATTCCACATATAATTCCAAACATCATTCCACACATCATTCCTCACCTCATTCCACTCATCATTCCACTCAACATTCGACTCATCATTCCATACATCAATCCACACTTTTTTCCAAACATCATTCCACACGTCATTCCAAACCTCATTCCACACCTCATTCCACACGTCATTCCACACATCATTCCATACTTCATTCCACACATCATTCCACACATCATTCCACACCTCATTCCACACATCATTCCACACGTAATTCCACACATCAATTCACACATCATTCCACACATCAATTCAAACCTCATTCCAACATCATTCCACACCTCATTTCACACATCATTCCACACATCATTCCTCACCTCATTCCACTCATCATTCCACACAGCATCAATACATCATTCCACATATCATATACACACAGCATACCACACATCATTGCACACATCATTCCACGCATCATTCCACATCTCATTCCACACATCATTCCACACATCATTCCACACCTCTTTCCACACCTCATTCCACAACTCATTCCCACATTATTCCTAACGTCATTCCACACGTCATTCCTCATATGATTCCACACATCATTCCACACGTCATTCCACACAACATTCCACACATCATTCCACACCTCATTCCACACATCATTCCACACGTAATTCCACACAATTCACACATCATTCCACACATCAATTCAAACCTCATTCCAAACATCATTCCACACCTCATTTCGCACATCATTCCACGCATCATTCCACACATCATTCCACGCATCATTCCACACATCATTTCACTCATCATTCCACACATCATTCCACACAGCATTACACACATCATTCCACACATCAATTCACTCCTCATTGCAAACATCATTCTACACCTCATTCCACACATCATTTCTCACATCATTGCACACCTCATTCCAAACATTATATCACACATCGTTCCACAAAACATTCCACACCTCATTTAAACACCTCATTCCTCACCTCATTCCACAACTAATTCCACACATCACTCCACACATCATTCCACACATCATTCCACATATCATTCCACGCATTATTCCAATCACCATTCCACACTTCATTCCACATGTCATTCCACGCATCATTTCACACATCATTCCACACATCATTCCACATATCATTCCACACATCATTCCACACATCATTTCACACAAGATACCACATCATTCCACACATCATTCCACACATCATTCCACACAACGTTCCACATATCATTCCAGACCTCATTACACACATCATTCCACACCTCATTCCACACATCATTCCAAACTTCATTTCACACCTCATTCCACAACTCATTCCCACATTATTACTAACTACATTCCGCACCACATTCCACACATCATTCCACACATCATTCCACACATCATTCCACACTACATTCCACACATCATTCCACACGTAATTCCACACAACAATTCACACATCATTCCACACATCATTTACACATCATTCCAAACATTATTCCACACATCATTCCACACGTCATTCATCACAGCATTCCACGTGTCATTCCATACATCATTCCACACATCATTCCACACATCATTCCACATATCATTCCACACAGCATTGCACACATCATTCCACACATCAATTCAAAACGCATTCCAAACATCATTCCACACCTCATTTCACACATCATTCCACACATCATTGCATACATCATTCCAAACATCATTCCACACATCATTCCACACGTCATTCCACACAGCATTCCACGCGTCATTCCATACATCATTCCACACATCATTGCACACATCATTCCACACATCATTCCACACATCATTCCATACAGCATTACACACATCCTTCAACACATCAATTCATACCTCATTCCAAACATCATTCCACACCTCATTCCACACATCATTCCACACATTATTGCACACATCATTCCAAACATCATTCCACACATCATTCCACAAAGCATTCCACACCTCATTTAAACACCTCATTCCTCACTTCATTCCACAACTAATTCCACACACCTCTCCACACATCATTCCACACATCATTCCACACACATTCCACACGTTATTCCAATCATCATTCCACACCTCATTCCACATATCATTCCACGCATCATTCCACGCATCATTCCACACATAATTCCACATATCATTCCACACATCATTCCATACATCATTCCACACAAGATACCACACATCATTCCACACATCATTCCACACGTCATTCCACACAACGTTCCACACATTATTCCAGATCTGATGGCACGCATCATTCCACACATCTTTCCTCACGTAATTCCAAACATCATTCCACACATAATTCAACACATCATTCCACATATCATTCCACACGTCATTCCACACATCATTCCACACATCATTTCACACCTCATTCCACAATTCATTCCCACATTATTCCTAACATCATTCCACACGTCATTCCTCATATGATTCCAAACATCATCCCGCAGATCATTCGACACATCATTCCACACCTCATTCCACACATCCTACCACACATCATTCCACACTTCATTCCACACAACATTCCTCACCTCATTCCACACATTATTCCAAACATCATTCCACACCTCATTCCACATATCATTCCACGCATCATTCTACACATCATTCCACGCATCCCTCCACACAACATTCCACATATCATTCCACACATCATTCCACACATCATTGCACACAGTATACCACACATCATTCGACACATCATTCCACACATCATTCCACACAACATTCCACACATCATTCCGGACCTCATTCCACACGTCATTCCACACCTCATTCCACACATAATTCCAAACTTCATTCCACACATAATTCAACACATCATTCAATATATAATCCCACATATCATTCCACACATCATTCCACACATCATTCCACAATACATTCCACACATCATTGCTCACCTCATTCCACTCATCATTCCACACAGCATTCAATACATCATTCCACACATCATTCCACACACATTCAACGCATTATTCCAATCATCATTCCACATCTCATTCCACATATCATTGTACGCATCATTTCACACATCATTCCACACATCATTCCACATATCATTCCACACAAGATACCACACATCATTCCACACATCATTCCACACATCATTCCACACAACGTTCCACACATCATTCCAGACCTCATTACAAACATCATTCCACACCTCATTCCACACATCATTCCACACATCGTTTCACACCTCATTCCACAACTCATTCCCACATTATTCCTAACTTCATTCCACACGTCATTCCTCATATGATTCCACACATCATCCCACACATTATTCGACACATCATTCCACACCTCATTCCACACATCCTTCCACACATCATTCCACATATCACTCCACTCAACATTCCTCACTTCATTCCACTCATCATTCCACACATCATTCAATACATCATTCCACATATCATTCCACACATCGATCCGTACATAATTCCACATATCATTCCACACATCATTCCACACATCATTCCACACATCATTCCACACAAGGAACCACACATCATTCCACACATCATTCCACACATCATTCCACACAACATTCCACATATCATTCCAGATCTCATTCCACACATCATTCCACACCTCATTCCACAAATATCTCCAAACATCATTCCACACATAATTCAACACATCATGCAATACTTAATTCCACACTTCATTCCACACATCATTCCACACCTCATTCCACACATCATTCCACACGTAATTCCACACATCAATTCACACATCATTCCACACATCAATTCAAACCTCATTCCAAACATCATTCCACACCTCATTCCACATCTCATTCCCACATTATTCCTAACTTCATTCCACACGTCATTCCTTCTATGATTCCACACACCATTTCACATGTCATTCCACACATCATTCCACACATCATTCAACACATCATTCCACACATCATTCCACACGTAATTCCATACATCAATTCACACATCATTGCACACATCATTCCAAACATCAGTCCACACATCATTCCACACGTCATTCCACACAGCATTCCACGAATCATTCCATACATCATTCCACACATCATTCCACAAAAGATTCCACACCTCATTTAAACACCTCATTCCTCACCCTCATTCCACAACTAATACCACACATCACTCCACACTTCATTCCACACATCATTCCACACATCATTCCACACACATTCCACACATTATTCCAAACATCATTCCACACCTCATTCCACATATCATTCCACGTAATTCCACACATCAATTCACACATCATTCCACACATCAATTCAAAAATCATTCCAAACAACATTCCACACCTCATTTCACACATCATTCCACACATCATTCCACAAAACATTCCACACCTCATTTAAACACCTCATTCCTCACCCTCATTCCACAAATAATTCCACACATCACTCCACACATCATTCCACAGATCATTCCACACATCATTCCACACACATTCTACACATTATTCCAATCATCAGTCCACACCTCATTCCACATATCATTGCACGTATCATTCCACACATCATTCCAGACATCATTCCAGACATCATTGCACATATCATTCCGCACAATATTCCACACATCATTCCAGACCTCATTCCACGCATCATTCCACACCTTATTCCACATATAATTCCAAACATCATCCCACTCATAATTCAACACATCATTCCACATATCATTCCACACTTCATTCCACACATCATTCCACTCCTCATTCCACACATCATTCCATACATCATTCCAAACCTCATTCCACAACTCGTTCCACACATCATTCCAAACATCATTCCGCACATCATTCCACACATCTTTCCAGATAACATTCGACTCATCATTCCACACATCAATCCACACTTTATTCCAAACATCATTCCACACGTCATTCCAAACCTCATTCCACACCTCATTCCACACGTCATTCCACACATCATTCCACACTTCATTCCACACATCATTCCACACATCATTCCAGACATCATTCCACACATCATTCCACACGTAATTCCTCACATCAATTCGCACATCATTCCACACATCAATTCAAACCTCATTCCAAACATCATTCCACACCTCATTCCACATCTCATTCCCACATTATTCCTAACTTCATTCCACACGTCATTCCTTCTATGATTCCACACATCATTCCACACATCATTCAACACCTCATTCCACACATCATTCCACACGTAATTCCACACATCAATTCACACATCATTGCACACATCATTCCAAACATCATTCCACACATCATTCCACACGTCATTCCACACAGCATTCCACGAATCATTCCATACATCATTCCACACATCATTCCACACCTAATTCCACATATAATTCCAAACATCATTCCACACATAATTCAACACATCATTCCACATATCATTCCACACTTCATTCCACACATCATTCCATACATCATTCCACACCTCATTCCACAACTCGTTCCACACATCATTCCAAACATCATTCCGCACATCATTCCACACATCATTCCAGATAACATTCGACTCATCATTCCATACATCAATCCACACTTTATTCCAAACATCATTCCACACGTCAATCCAAACCTCATTCCACACCTCATTCCACACGTCATTCCACACATCATTCCATACTTCATTCCACACATCATTCCACACATCATTCCACACCTCATTCCACACATCATTCCACACGTAATTCGACACATCAATTCACACATCATTCCACACATCAATTCAAACCTCATTCCAACATCATTCCACACCTCATTTCACACATCATTCCACACATCATTCCTCACCTCATTCCACTCATCATTCCACACAGCATTCAATACATCATTCCACATATCATATACACACAGCATACCACACATCATTGCACACATCATTCCACGCATCATTCCACACGTCATTCCACACAACATTCCACACTTCATTCCACACATCATTCCACACATCATTCCAGACATCATTCCACACATCATTCCACACGTAATTCCTCACATCAATTCGCACATCATTCCACACATCAATTCAAACCTCATTCCAAACATCATTCCACACCTCATTCCACATCTCATTCCCACATTATTCCTAACTTCATTCCACACGTCATTCCTTCTATGATTCCACACATCATTCCACACATCATTCAACACCTCATTCCACACATCATTCCACACGTAATTCCACACATCAATTCACACATCATTGCACACATCATTCCAAACATCATTCCACACATCATTCCACACGTCATTCCACACAGCATTCCACGAATCATTCCATACATCATTCCACACATCATTCCACACCTAATTCCACATATAATTCCAAACATCATTCCACACATAATTCAACACATCATTCCACATATCATTCCACACTTCATTCCACACATCATTCCATACATCATTCCACACCTCATTCCACAACTCGTTCCACACATCATTCCAAACATCATTCCGCACATCATTCCACACATCATTCCAGATAACATTCGACTCACAATTCCATACATCAATCCACACTTTATTCCAAACATCATTCCACACGTCAATCCAAACCTCATTCCACACCTCATTCCACACGTCATTCCACACATCATTCCATACTTCATTCCACACATCATTCCACACATCATTCCACACCTCATTCCACACATCATTCCACACGTAATTCGACACATCAATTCACACATCATTCCACACATCAATTCAAACCTCATTCCAACATCATTCCACACCTCATTTCACACATCATTCCACACATCATTCCTCACCTCATTCCACTCATCATTCCACACAGCATTCAATACATCATTCCACATATCATATACACACAGCATACCACACATCATTGCACACATCATTCCACGCATCATTCCACACGTCATTCCACACATCATTCCACACTTCATTCCACACATCATTCCACACATCATTCCAGACATCATTCCACACATCATTCCACACGTAATTCCTCACATCAATTCGCACATCATTCCACACATCAATTCAAACCTCATTCCAAACATCATTCCACACCTCATTCCACATCTCATTCCCACATTATTCCTAACTTCATTCCACACGTCATTCCTTCTATGATTCCACACATCATTCCACGCATCATTCCACACGTAATTCCACACATCAATTCACACATCATTGCACACATCATTCCAAACATCATTCCACACATCATTCCACACATCATTCCACACCTAATTCCACATATAATTCCAAACATCATTCCACACATAATTCAACACATCATTCCATACATCATTCCACACCTCATTCCACAACTCGTTCCACACATCAGTCCAAACATCATTCCGCACATCATTCCACACATCATTCCAGATAACATTCGACTCATCATTCCATACATCAATCCACACTTTATTCCAAACATCATTCCACACGTCATTCCAAACCTCATTCCACACCTCATTCCACACGTCATTCCATACATCATTCCATACTTCATTCCACACATCATTCCACACATCATTTCACACCTCATTCCACACATCATTCCACACGTAATTCCACACATCAATTCACAAATCATTCCACACATCAATTCAAACCTCATTCCAACATCATTCCACACCTCATTTCACACATCATTCCACACATCATTCCTCACCTCATTCCACTCATCATTCCACACAGCATTCAATACATCATTCTACATATCATATACACACAGCATACCACACATCATTGCACACATCATTCCACGCATCATTCCACATCTCATTCCACACATCATTCCACACATCATTCCACACCTCTTTCCACACCTCATTCCACAACTCATTCCCACATTATTCCTAACGTCATTCCACACGTCATTCCTCATATGATTCCACACATCATTCCACACGTCATTCCACACAACATTCCACACATCATTCCACACCTCATTCCACACATCATTCCACACGTAATTCCACACAATTCACACATCATTCCACACATCAATTCAAACCTCATTCCAAACTTCATTCCACACCTCATTTCGCACATCATTCCACGCATCATTCCACACATCATTCCACGCATCATTCCACACATCATTTCACTCATCATTACACACATCATTCCATACAGCATTACACACATCATTCCACACATCAATTCACTCCTCATTCCAAACATCATTCTACACCTCATTCCACACATCATTTCTCACATCATTGCACACCTCATTCCAAACATCATATCACACATCGTTCCACAAAACATTCCACACCTCATTTAAACACCTCATTCCTCACCTCATTCCACAACTAATTCCACACGTCACTCCACACATCATTCCACACATCATTCCACATATCATTCCACGCATTATTCCAATCACCATTCCACACTTCATTCCACATGTCATTCCACGCATCATTTCACACATCATTCCACACGTCATTCCACACAGCATTCCACGCGTCATTCCATACATCATTCCACACATCATTGCACACATCATTCCACACATCATTCCACACATCATTCCATACAGCATTACACACATCCTTCAACACATCAATTCATACCTCATTCCAAACATCATTCCACACCTCATTCCACACATCATTCCACACATCATTGCACACATCATTCCAAACATCATTCCACACATCATTCCACAAAGCATTCCACACCTCATTTAAACACCTCATTCCTCACTTCATTCCACAACTAATTCCACACACCTCTCCACACATCATTCCACACATCATTCCACACACATTCCACACGTTATTCCAATCATCATTCCACACCTCATTCCACATATCATTCCACGCATCATTCCACGCATCATTCCACACATAATTCCACATATCATTCCACACATCATTCCATACATCATTCCACACAAGATACCACACATCATTCCACACATCATTCCACACGTCATTCCACACAACGTTCCACACATTATTCCAGATCTGATGGCACGCATCATTCCACACATCTTTCCTCACGTAATTCCAAACATCATTCCACACATAATTCAACACATCATTCCACATATCATTCCACACGTCATTCCACACATCATTCCACACATCATTTCACACCTCATTCCACAATTCATTCCCACATTATTCCTAACATCATTCCACACGTCATTCCTCATATGATTCCAAACATCATCCCGCAGATCATTCGACACATCATTCCACACCTCATTCCACACATCCTACCACACATCATTCCACACTTCATTCCACACAACATTCCTCACCTCATTCCACACATTATTCCAAACATCATTCCACACCTCATTCCACATATCATTCCACGCATCATTCTACACATCATTCCACACATCCCTCCACACAACAATCCACATATCATTCCACACATCATTCCACACATCATTGCACACAGTATACCACACATCATTCGACACATCATTCCACACATCATTCCACACAACATTCCACACATCATTCCGGACCTCATTCCACACGTCATTCCACACCTCATTCCACACATAATTCCAAACTTCATTCCACACATAATTCAACACATCATTCAATATATAATCCCACATATCATTCCACACATCATTCCACACATCATTCCACAATACATTCCATACATCATTGCTCACCTCATTCCACTCATCATTCCACACAGCATTCAATACATCATTCCACACATCATTCCACACACATTCAACGCATTATTCCAATCATCATTCCACATCTCATTCCACATATCATTGTACGCATCATTTCACACATCATTCCACACATCATTCCACATATCATTCCACACAAGATACCACACATCATTCCACACATCATTCAACACATCATTCCACACAACGTTCCACACATCATTCCAGACCTCATTACAAACATCATTCCACACCTCATTCCACACATCATTCCACACATCGTTTCACACCTCATTCCACAACTCATTCCCACATTATTCCTAACTTCATTCCACACGTCATTCCTCATATGATTCCACACATCATCCCACACATTATTCGACACATCATTCCACACCTCATTCCACACATCCTTCCACACATCATTCCACATATCACTCCACTCAACATTCCTCACTTCATTCCACTCATCATTCCACACATCATTCAATACATCATTCCACATATCATTCCACACATCGATCCGTACATAATTCCACATATCATTCCACACATCATTCCACACATCATTCCACACATCATTCCACACAAGAAACCACACATCATTCCACACATCATTCCACACATCATTCCACACAACATTCCACACATCATTCCAGATCTCATTCCACACATCATTCCACACCTCATTCCACAAATATCTCCAAACATCATTCCACACATAATTCAACACATCATGCAATACTTAATTCCACACTTCATTCCACACATCATTCCTCACCTCATTCCACACATCATTCCACACGTAATTCAACACATCAATTCACACATCATTCCACACATCAATTCAAACCTCATTCCAAACATCATTCCACACCTCATTCCACATCTCATTCCCACATTATTCCTAACTTCATTCCACACGTCATTCCTTCTATGATTCCACACACCATTTCACATGTCATTCCACACATCATTCCACACATCATTCAACACATCATTCCACACATCATTCCACACGTAATTCCATACATCAATTCACACATCATTGCACACATCATTCCAAACATCAGTCCACACATCATTCCACACGTCATTCCACACAGCATTCCACGAATCATTCCATACATCATTCCACACATCATTCCACAAAAGATTCCACACCTCATTTAAACACCTCATTCCTCACCCTCATTCCACAACTAATACCACACATCACTCCACACTTCATTCCACACATCATTCCACACACATTCCACACATTATTCCAAACATCATTCCACACCTCATTCCACATATCATTCCACGTAATTCCACACATCAATTCACACATCATTCCACACATCAATTCAAAAATCATTCCAAACAACATTCCACACCTCATTTCACACATCATTCCACACATCATTCCACAAAACATTCCACACCTCATTTAAACACCTCATTCCTCACCCTCATTCCACAAATAATTCCACACATCACTCCACACATCATTCCACAGATCATTCCACACATCATTCCACACACATTCTACACATTATTCCAATCATCAGTCCACACCTCATTCCACATATCATTGCACGTATCATTCCACACATCATTCCAGACATCATTCCAGACATCATTGCACATATCATTCCACACGATATTCCACACATCATTCCAGACCTCATTCCACGCATCATTCCACACCTTATTCCACATATAATTCCAAACATCATCCCACTCATAATTCAACACATCATTCCACATATCATTCCACACTTCATTCCACACATCATTCCACTCCTCATTCCACACATCATTCCATACATCATTCCAAACCTCATTCCACAACTCGTTCCACACATCATTCCAAACATCATTCCGCACATCATTCCACACATCATTCCAGATAACATTCGACTCATCATTCCACACATCAATCCACACTTTATTCCAAACATCATTCCACACGTCATTCCAAACCTCATTCCACACCTCATTCCACACGTCATTCCACACATCATTCCACACTTCATTCCACACATCATTCCACACATCATTCCAGACATCATTCCACACATCATTCCACACGTAATTCCTCACATCAATTCGCACATCATTCCACACATCAATTCAAACCTCATTCCAAACATAATTCCACACCTCATTCCACATCTCATTCCCACATTATTCCTAACTTCATTCCACACGTCATTCCTTCTATGATTCCACACATCATTCCACACATCATTCAACACCTCATTCCACACATCATTCCACACGTAATTCCACACATCAATTCACACATCATTGCACACATCATTCCAAACATCATTCCACACATCATTCCACACGTCATTCCACACAGTATTCCACGAATCATTCCATACATCATTCCACACATCATTACACACCTAATTCCACATATAATTCCAAACATCATTCCACACATAATTCAACACATCATTCCACATATCATTCCACACTTCATTCCACACATCATTCCATACATCATTCCACACCTCATTCCACAACTCGTTCCACACATCATTCCAAACATCATTCCGCACATCATTCCACACATCATTCCAGATAACATTCGACTCATCATTCCATACATCAATCCACACTTTATTCCAAACATCATTCCACACGTCAATCCAAACCTCATTCCACACCTCATTCCACACGTCATTCCACACATCATTCCATACTTCATTCCACACATCATTCCACACATCATTCCACACCTCATTCCACACATCATTCCACACGTAATTCCACACATCAATTCACACATCATTCCACACATCAATTCAAACCTCATTCCAACATCATTCCACACCTCATTTCACACATCATTCCACACATCATTCCTCACCTCATTCCACTCATCATTCCACACAGCATTCAATACATCATTCCACATATCATATACACACAGCATACCACACATCATTGCACACATCATTCCACGCATCATTCCACACGTCATTCCACACATCATTCCACACTTCATTCCACACATCATTCCACACATCATTCCAGACATCATTCCACACATCATTCCACACGTAATTGCTCACATCAATTCGCACATCATTCCACACATCAATTCAAACCTCATTCCAAACATCATTCCACACCTCATTCCACATCTCATTCCCACATTATTCCTAACTTCATTCCACACGTCATTCCTTCTATGATTCCACACATCATTCCACGCATCATTCCACACGTAATTCCACACATCAATTCACACATCATTGCACACATCATTCCAAACATCATTCCACACATCATTCCACACGTCATTCCACACAGCATTCCACGAATCATTCCATACATCATTCCACACATCATTCCACACCTAATTCCACATATAATTCCAAACATCATTCCACACATAATTCAACACATCATTCCACATATCATTCCACACTTCATTCCACACATCATTCCATACATCATTCCACACCTCATTCCACAACTCGTTCCACACATCATTCCAAACATCATTCCGCACATCATTCCACACATCATTCCAGATAACATTCGACTCATCATTCCATACATCAATCCACACTTTATTCCAAACATCATTCCACACGTCATTCCAAACCTCATTCCACACCTCATTCCACACGTCATTCCACACATCACTCCATACTTCATTCCACACATCATTCCACACATCATTCCACACCTCATTCCACACATCATTCCACACGTAATTCCACACATCAATTCACAAATCATTCCACACATCAATTCAAACCTCATTCCAACATCATTCCACACCTCATTTCACACATCATTCCACACATCATTCCTCACCTCATTCCACTCATCATTCCACACAGCATTCAATACATCATTCCACACATCATATACACACAGCATACCACACATCATTGCACACATCATTCCACGCATCATTCCACATCTCATTCCACACATCATTCCACACATCATTCCACACCTCTTTCCACACCTCATTCCACAACTCATTCCCACATTATTCCTAACGTCATTCCACACGTCATTCCTCATATGATTCCACACATCATTCCACACGTCATTCCACACAACATTCCACACATCATTCCACACCTCATTCCACACATCATTCCACACGTAATTCCACACAATTCACACATCATTCCACACATCAATTCAAACTCATTCCAAACATCATTCCACACCTCATTTCGCACATCATTCCACGCATCATTCCACACATCATTCCAGATAACATTCGACTCATCATTCCATACATCAATCCACACTTTATTCCAAACATCATTCCACACGTCAATCCAAACCTCATTCCACACCTCATTCCACACGTCATTCCACACATCATTCCATACTTCATTCCACACATCATTCCACACATCATTCCACACCTCATTCCACACATCATTCCACACGTAATTCCACACATCAATTCACACATCATTCCACACATCAATTCAAACCTCATTCCAACATCATTCCACACCTCATTTCACACATCATTCCACACATCATTCCTCACCTCATTCCACTCATCATTCCACACAGCATTCAATACATCATTCCACATATCATATACACACAGCATACCACACATCATTGCACACATCATTCCACGCATCATTCCACACGTCATTCCACACATCATTCCACACTTCATTCCACACATCATTCCACACATCATTCCAGACATCATTCCACACATCATTCCACACGTAATTGCTCACATCAATTCGCACATCATTCCACACATCAATTCAAACCTCATTCCAAACATCATTCCACACCTCATTCCACATCTCATTCCCACATTATTCCTAACTTCATTCCACACGTCATTCCTTCTATGATTCCACACATCATTCCACGCATCATTCCACACGTAATTCCACACATCAATTCACACATCATTGCACACATCATTCCAAACATCATTCCACACATCATTCCACACGTCATTCCACACAGCATTCCACGAATCATTCCATACATCATTCCACACATCATTCCACACCTAATTCCACATATAATTCCAAACATCATTCCACACATAATTCAACACATCATTCCACATATCATTCCACACTTCATTCCACACATCATTCCATACATCATTCCACACCTCATTCCACAACTCGTTCCACACATCATTCCAAACATCATTCCGCACATCATTCCACACATCATTCCAGATAACATTCGACTCATCATTCCATACATCAATCCACACTTTATTCCAAACATCATTCCACACGTCATTCCAAACCTCATTCCACACCTCATTCCACACGTCATTCCACACATCATTCCATACTTCATTCCACACATCATTCCACACATCATTCCACACCTCATTCCACACATCATTCCACACGTAATTCCACACATCAATTCACAAATCATTCCACACATCAATTCAAACCTCATTCCAACATCATTCCACACCTCATTTCACACATCATTCCACACATCATTCCTCACCTCATTCCACTCATCATTCCACACAGCATTCAATACATCATTCCACACATCATATACACACAGCATACCACACATCATTGCACACATCATTCCACGCATCATTCCACATCTCATTCCACACATCATTCCACACATCATTCCACACCTCTTTCCACACCTCATTCCACAACTCATTCCCACATTATTCCTAACGTCATTCCACACGTCATTCCTCATATGATTCCACACATCATTCCACAAGTCATTCCACACAACATTCCACACATCATTCCACACCTCATTCCACACATCATTCCACACGTAATTCCACACAATTCACACATCATTCCACACATCAATTCAAACTCATTCCAAACATCATTCCACACCTCATTTCGCACATCATTCCACGCATCATTCCACACATCATTCCACGCATCATTCCACACATCATTTCACTCATCATTCCACACATCATTCCATACAGCATTACACACATCATTCCACACATCAATTCACTCCTCATTCCAAACATCATTCTACACCTCATTCCACACATCATTTCTCACATCATTGCACACCTCATTCCAAACATCATATCACACATCGTTCCACAAAACATTCCACACCTCATTTAAACACCTCATTCCTCACCTCATTCCACAACTAATTCCACACATCACTCCACACATCATTCCACACATCATTCCACATATCATTCCACGCATTATTCCAATCACCATTCCACACTTCATTCCACATGTCATTCCACGCATCATTTCACACATCATTCCACACATCATTCCACATATCATTCCACACATCATTCCACACATCATTTCACACAAGATACCACACATCATTCCACACATCATTCCACACATCATTCCACACAACGTTCCACATATCATTCCAGACCTCATTACACACATCATTCCACACCTCATTCCGCACATCATTCCAAACTTCATTTCACACCTCATTCCACAACTCATTCCCACATTATTCCTAACTTCATTCCGCACCTCATTCCACACATCATTCCACACATCATTCCACACATCATTCCACACATTATTCAACGCATGATTCCAAACATCATTCCGCACATCATTCCACACATCATTCCACACATCATTCCACACAAGATACCACACATCATTCCACACATCATTCCACACATCATTCCACACAACATTCCACACATCATTCCAGACCTCATTCCACACATCATTCCACGTATCATTCCACACATCATTCCACACATCATTCCACACAAGATACCACACATCATTCCACAAAGCATTCCACACATTATTACACACAACATTCCACACATCATTCCAGACCTCTTTCCACACATCATTCCTCACCTCATTCCACTCATCATTCCACACAGCATTCAATACATCATTCCACATATCATTCCAGACAGCATACCACACATCATTGCACACATCATTCCACACATCAATTCAAACCTCATTCCAACATCATTCCACACCTCATTTCACACATCATTCCACACATCATTCCTCACCTCATTCCACTCATCATTCCACACAGCATTCAATACATCATTCCACATATCATATACACACAGCATACCACACATCATTGCACACATCATTCCACGCATCATTCCACACGTCATTCCACACATCATTCCACACTTCATTCCACACATCATTCCACACATCATTCCAGACATCATTCCACACATCATTCCACACGTAATTGCTCACATCAATTCGCACATCATTCCACACATCAATTCAAACCTCATTCCAAACATCATTCCACACCTCATTCCACATCTCATTCCCACATTATTCCTAACTTCATTCCACACGTCATTCTTTCTATGATTCCACACATCATTCCACGCATCATTCCACACGTAATTCCACACATCAATTCACACATCATTGCACACATCATTCCAAACATCATTCCACACATCATTCCACACGTCATTCCACACAGCATTCCACGAATCATTCCATACATCATTCCACACATCATTCCACACCTAATTCCACATATAATTCCAAACATCATTCCACACATAATTCAACACATCATTCCACATATCATTCCACACTTCATTCCACACATCATTCCATACATCATTCCACACCTCATTCCACAACTCGTTCCACACATCATTCCAAACATCATTCCGCACATCATTCCACACATCATTCCAGATAACATTCGACTCATCATTCCATACATCAATCCACACTTTATTCCAAACATCATTCCACACGTCATTCCAAACCTCATTCCACACCTCATTCCACACGTCATTCCACACATCATTCCATACTTCATTCCACACATCATTCCACACATCATTCCACACCTCATTCCACACATCATTCCACACGTAATTCCACACATCAATTCACAAATCATTCCACACATCAATTCAAACCTCATTCCAACATCATTCCACACCTCATTTCACACATCATTCCACACATCATTCCTCACCTCATTCCACTCATCATTCCACACAGCATTCAATACATCATTCCACACATCATATACACACAGCATACCACACATCATTGCACACATCATTCCACGCATCATTCCACATCTCATTCCACACATCATTCCACACATCATTCCACACCTCTTTCCACACCTCATTCCACAACTCATTCCCACATTATTCCTAACGTCATTCCACACGTCATTCCTCATATGATTCCACACATCATTCCACAAGTCATTCCACACAACATTCCACACATCATTCCACACCTCATTCCACACATCATTCCACACGTAATTCCACACAATTCACACATCAATCTACACATCAATTCAAACTCATTCCAAACATCATTCCACACCTCATTTCGCACATCATTCCACGCATCATTCCACACATCATTCCACGCATCATTCCACACATCATTTCACTCATCATTCCACACATCATTCCATACAGCATTACACACATCATTCCACACATCAATTCACTCCTCATTCCAAACATCATTCTACACCTCATTCCACACATCATTTCTCACATCATTGCACACCTCATTCCAAACATCATATCACACATCGTTCCACAAAACATTCCACACCTCATTTAAACACCTCATTCCTCACCTCATTCCACAACTAATTCCACACATCACTCCACACATCATTCCACACATCATTCCACATATCATTCCACGCATTATTCCAATCACCATTCCACACTTCATTCCACATGTCATTCCACGCATCATTTCACACATCATTCCACACATCATTCCACATATCATTCCACACATCATTCCACACATCATTTCACACAAGATACCACACATCATTCCACACATCATTCCACACATCATTCCACACAACGTTCCACATATCATTCCAGACCTCATTACACACATCATTCCACACCTCATTCCGCACATCATTCCAAACTTCATTTCACACCTCATTCCACAACTCATTCCCACATTATTCCTAACTTCATTCCGCACCTCATTCCACACATCATTCCACACATCATTCCACACATCATTCCACACATTATTCAACGCATGATTCCAAACATCATTCCGCACATCATTCCACACATCATTCCACACATCATTCCACACAAGATACCACACATCATTCCACACATCATTCCACACATCATTCCACACAACATTCCACACATCATTCCAGACCTCATTCCACACATCATTCCACGTATCATTCCACACATCATTCCACACATCATTCCACACAAGATACCACACATCATTCCACAAAGCATTCCACACATTATTACACACAACATTCCACACATCATTCCAGACCTCTTTCCACACATCATTCCTCACCTCATTCCACTCATCATTCCACACAGCATTCAATACATCATTCCACATATCATTCCAGACAGCATACCACACATCATTGCACACATCATTCCACGCATCATTCCACATCTCATTCTACACATCATTCCACACATCATTCCAGACCTAATTCCAAACCTCATTCCACAACTCATTCCCACATTATTCCTAACTTCATTCCACACGTCATTCCTCATATGATTCCACACATCATTCCACACGTCATTCCTAACATCATTCCACACATCATTCCACACCTCATTTCACACATCATTCCACACATCATTCCACAAAACATTCCACACCTCATTTAAACACCTCATTCCTCACCCTCATTCCACAAATAATTCCACACATCCCTCCACACATCATTCCACAGATCATTCCACACATCATTCCACACACATTCTACACATTATTCCAATCATCATTCCACACCTCATTCCACATATCATTGCACGTATCATTCCACACATCATTCCAGACATCATTCCAGACATCATTGCACATATCATTCCACACATCATTCCACACATCATTCCAGACCTCATTCCACGCATCATTCCACACCTTATTCCACATATAATTCCAAACATCATCCCACTCATAATTCAACACATCATTCCACATATCATTCCACACTTCATTCCACACATCATTCCACTCCTCATTCCACACATCATTCCATACATCATTCCAAACCTCATTCCACAACTCATTCCACACATCATTCCAAACATCATTCCGCACATCATTCCACACATCATTCCAGATAACATTCGACTCATCATTCCACACATCAATCCACACTTTATTCCAAACATCTTTCCACACGTCATTCCAAACCTCATTCCACACCTCATTCCACACGTCATTCCACACATCATTCCAGACATCATTCCACACATCATTCCACACGTAATTCCTCACATCAATTCGCACATCATTCCACACATCAATTCAAACCTCATTCCAAACATCATTCCACACCTCATTCCACATCTCATTCCCACATTATTCCTAACTTCATTCCACACGTCATTCCTTCTATGATTCCACACATCATTCCACACATCATTCAACACCTCATTCCACACATCATTCCACACGTAATTCCACACATCAATTCACACATCATTGCACACATCATTCCAAACATCATTCCACACATCATTCCACACGTCATTCCACACAGCATTCCACGAATCATTCCAGACATCATTCCACACATCATTCCACACCTAATTCCACATATAATTCCAAACATCATACCACACATAATTCAACAAATCATTCCACATATCATTCCACACTTCATTCCACACATCATTCCATACATCATTCCACACCTCATTCCACAACTCGTTCCACACATCATTCCAAACATCATTCCACACAGCATTCAATACATCATTCCACATATCATATACACACAGCATACCACACATCATTGCACACATCATTCCACGCATCATTCCACATCTCATTCCACAACTCATTCCCACATTATTCCTAACTTCATTCCACACGTCATTCCTCATATGATTCCACACATCATTCCACACGTCATTCCACACAACATTCCACACATCATTCCACACCTCATTCCACACATCATTCCACACGTAATTCCACACAATTCACACATCATTCCACACATCAATTCAAACCTCATGACAAACATCATTCCACACCTCATTTCGCACATCATTCCACGCATCATTCCACACATCATTCCACGCATCATTCCACACATCATTTCACTCATCATTCCACACATCATTCCACACAGCATTACACACATCATTCCACACATCAATTCACTCCTCATTCCAAACATCATTCTACACCTCATTCCACACATCATTTCTCACATCATTGCACACCTCATTCCAAACATCATATCACACATCGTTCCACAAAACATTCCACACCTCATTTAAACACCTCATTCCTCACCTCATTCCACAACTAATTCCACACATCACTCCACACATCATTCCACACATCATTCCACATATCATTCTACGCATTATTCCAATCACCATTCCACACTTCATTCCACATGTCATTCCACGCATCATTTCACACATCATTCCACACATCATTCCACATATCATTCCACACATCATTCCACACATCATTTCACACAAGATACCACACATCATTCCACACCTCATTCCACACATCATTCCAAACTTCATTTCACACCTCATTCCACAACTCATTCCCACATTATTCCTAACTTCATTCCGCACCTCATTCCACACATCATTCCACACATCATTCCACACATCATTCCACACATTATTCAGCACATGATTCCAAACATCATTCCGCACATCATTCCACACATCATTCCACACATCATTCCACACAAGATACCACACATCATTCCACACATCATTCCACACATCATTCCACACAACATTCCACACATCATTCCAGACCTCATTCCACACATCATTCCACGTATCATTCCACACATCATTCCACACATCATTCCACACAAGATACCACACATCATTCCACACAGCATTCCACACATTATTACACACAACATTCCACACATCATTCCAGACCTTTTTCCACACATCATTCCTCACCTCATTCCACTCATCATTCCACACAGCATTCAATACATCATTCCACATATCATTCCAGACAGCATACCACACATCATTGCACACATCATTCCACGCATCATTCCACATCTCATTCTACACATCATTGCACACATCATTCCAGACCTCATTCCACACCTCATTCCACAACTCATTCCCACATTATTCCTAACTTCATTGCACACGTCATTCCTCATATGATTCCACACATCATTCCACACGTCATTCCTAACATCATTCCACACATCATTCCACACCTCATTCCACACATCATTCCACACTTAATTCCACACCTCATTCCACACATCATTCCACACTTAATTCCACACAACAATTCACACATCATTCCACACATCAATTCAAACCTCATTCCAAACATCATTCCACACCTCATTTCGCACATCATGCCACGCATCATTCCACACATCATTCCACGCATCATTCCACACATCATTCCACACATCATTCCACACATTATTCAACACATGATTCCAAACATCATTCCGCACATCATTCCACACATCATTCCACACATCATTCCACACAAGATACCACACATCATTCCACACATCATTCCACACATCATTCCACACAACATTCCACACATCATTCCAGACCTCATTCCACACATCATTCCAAGTATCATTCCACACATCATTCCACACATCATTCCACACAAGATACCACACATCATTCCACACAGCATTCCACACATTATTACACACAACATTCCACACATCATTCCAGACCTCTTTCCACACATCATTCCTCACCTCATTCCACTCATCATTCCACACAGCATTCAATACATCATTCCACATATCATTCCAGACAGCATACCACACATCATTGCACACATCATTCCACGCATCATTCCACATCTCATTCTACACATCATTGCACACATCATTCCAGACCTCATTCCACACCTCATTCCACAACTCATTCCCACATTATTCCTAACTTCATTGCACACGTCATTCCTCATATGATTCCACACATCATTCCACACGTCATTCCTAACATCATTCCACACATCATTCCACACCTCATTCCACACATCATTCCACACTTAATTCCACACCTCATTCCACACATCATTCCACACTTAATTCCACACAACAATTCACACATCATTCCACACATCAATTCAAACCTCATTCCAAACATCATTCCACACCTCATTTCGCACATCATGCCACGCATCATTCCACACATCATTCCACGCATCATTCCACACATCATTCCACGCATCATTCCACACATCATTCCACACAGCATTACACACACCATTCCAAACATCAATTCACACCTCATTCCAAACATCATTCCACACTTCATTCCACACATCATTCCACACATCATTGCACACATCATGCTAAACATCATTCCACACATCATTCGACAATATATTCCAACCTCATTTAAACACCTCATTCCTCACCTCATTCCACAACTAATTCCACACATCACTCCACACATCATTCCACACACATTCCACGCATTATTCCAATAATCATTCCACACCTCATTCCACATATCATTCCACGCATCATTTCACAAATCATTCTACACATCATTCCACATATCATTCCACACATCATTCCACACATCAATCCACACTTTATTCCAAACATCATTCCACACGTCATTCCAAACCTCATTCCACACCTCATTCCACACGTCATTCCACACATCATTCCATACTTCATTCCACACATCATTCCACACATCATTCCACACCTCATTCCACACATCATTCCACACGTAATTCCACACATCAATTCACACATCATTCCACACATCAATTCAAACCTCATTCCAACACCATTCCACACCTCATTTCACACATCATTTCACACATCATTCCTCACCTCATTCCACTCATCATTCCACACAGCATTCAATACATCATTCCACATATCATATACACACAGCATACCACATATCATTGCACACATCATTCCATGCATCATTCCACATCTCATTCCATACATCATTCCACACATCATTCCAGACCTTGTTCCACACCTCATTCCACAACTCATTCCCACATTATTCCTAACTTCATTCCACACGTCATTCCTCATATGATTCCACACATCATTCCACACGTCATTCCACACAACATTCCACACATCATTCCACACATCATTCCACACATCATTCCACACGTAATTCCACACAATTCACACATCATTCCACACATCAATTCAAACCTCATTCCAAACATCATTCCACACCTCATTTCGCACGTCATTCCACGCATCATTCCCACATTATGCCTAACTTCATTCCGCACCTCATTCCACACATCATTCCACACATCATTCCACACATCATTCCACACATTATTCAACACATGATTCCAAACATCATTCCGCACATCATTCCACACATCATTCCACACATCATTCCACACAAGATACCACACATCATTCCACACATCATTCCACACATCATTCCACACAACATTCCACACATCATTCCAGACCTCATTCCGCACATCATTCCACGTATCATTCCACACATCATTCCACACATCATTCCACACAAGATACCACACATCATTCCACACATCATTCCACACATTATTACACACAACATTCCACACATCATTCCAGACCTCTTTCCACACATCATTCCTCACCTCATTCCACTCATCATTCCACACAGCATTCAATACATCATTCCACATATCATTCCAGACAGCATACCACACATCATTGCACACATCATTCCACGCATCATTCCACATCTCATTCTACACATCATTCCACACATCATTCCACACGTCATTCCACACAACATTCCACACATCATTCCACACCTCATTCCACACATCATTCCACACGTAATTCCACACAATTCACACATCATTCCACACATCAATTCAAACCACATTCCAAAAATCATTCCACACCTCATTTCGCACATCATTCCACGCATCATTCCACACATCATTCCACGCATCATTCCACACATCATTTCACTCATCATTCCACACATCATTCCACACAGCATTACACACATCATTCCACACATCAATTCACTCCTCATTCCAAACATCATTCTACACCTCATTCCAGACATCATTTCTCACATCATTGCACACCTCATTCCAAACATCATATCACACATCGTTCCACAAAACATTCCACACCTCATTTAAACACCTCATTCCTCACCTCATTCCACAACTAATTCCACACATCACTCCACACATCATTCCACACATCATTCCACATATCATTCCACGCATTATTCCAATCACCATTCCACACTTCATTCCACATGTCATTCCACGCATCATTTCACACATAATTCCACACATCATTCCACATATCATTCCACACATCATTCCACACATCATTTCACACAAGATACCACACATCATTCCACACATCATTCCACACATCATTCCACACAACGTTCCACATATCATTCCATACCTCATTACATACATCATTCCACACCTCATTCCACACATCATTCCACACTTCATTTCACACCTCATTCCACAACTCATTCCCACATTATTCCTAACTTCATTCCGCACCTCATTCCACACATCATTCCACACATCATTCCACACATCATTCCACACATTATTCAACACATGCTTCCAAACATCATTCCGCACATCATTCCACACATCATTCCACACATCATTCCACACAAGATACCACACATCATTCCACACATCATTCCACACATCATTCCACACAACATTCCACACATCATTCCAGACCTCATTCCACACATCATTCCACGTATCATTCCACACTTCATTCCACACATCATTCCACACAAGATACCACACATCGTTGCACACATCATTCCACACATTATTACACACAACATTCCACACATCATTCCAGACCTCTTTCCACACATCATTCCTCACCTCATTCCACTCATCATTCCACACAGCATTCAATACATCATTCCACATATCATTCCAGACAGCATACCACACTTCATTGCACACATCATTCCACGCATCATTCCACATCTCATTCTACACATCATTCAACACATCATTCCAGACCTCATTCCACACCTCATTCCACAACTCATTCCCACATTATTCCTAACTTCATTCCAAACGTCATTCCTCATATGATTCCACACATCATCCCACACGTCATTCCTAACATCATTCCACACATCATTCCACACCTCATTCCACACATCATTCCACACTTAATTCCACACAACAATTCACACATCATTCCACACATCAATTCAAACCTCATTCCAAACATCATTCTACAGCTCATTTCGCACATCATTCCACGCATCATTCCACACATCATTCCACGCATCATTCCACACATCATTCCACACATCATTCCACACATCATTCCAACCTCATTTAAACACCTCATTCCTCACCTCATTCCACAACTAATTCCACACATCACTCCACACATCATTCCACACACATTCCAGGCATTATTCCAATAATCATTCCACACCTCATTCCACATATTATTCCACGCATCATTTCACACATCATTCAACACATCATTCCACATATCATTCCACACATCATTCCACACAACACTTCACACAAGATACCACACATCATTCCACACATCATTCCACACATCATTCCACACAACGTTCCACACATCATTCCAGACCTCATTACACACATCATACCACACCTCATTCCACATATCATTCCACACATCATTCCACACGTCATTCCACACATCATTCCACACATCAATCCACACCTCATTCCACACATCATTCCACACGTAATTCCACACAACAATTCACACATCATTCCACACATCAATTCAAACCTCATTCCAGACATCATTCCACACCTCATTTCGCACATCATTCCACGCATCATTCCACACATCATTCCACGCATCATTCCACACATCATTCCACACATCATTCCACACATCATTCCACACATCATTCCACACATCATTCCACACCTCATTCCACAACTCATTCCCACATTATTCCTAACATCATTCCACACGTCATTCCTCATATGATTCCACACATCACCCCACACATCATTCGACACATCATTCCACACCTCATTCCACACATCATTCCATACATCATTCCAGACCTCATTCCACACATCATTCCACACATCATTCCACACATAATTCCAAACATCATTCCACACATAATTCAACACATCAATCCACATATCATTCCACACTTCATTCCACACGTCATTCCACACCTCATTCCACACATCATTCCACACATCATTCCACACCTCATTCCTCAACTCATTCCCACATTTTTCCTAAAATCATTCCACACGTCATTCCTCATATGATTCCACACATAATCCCACACATCATTCGACACATCATTCCACACCTCATTCCACACATCATTCCACACATCATTCCACACAACATTCCACACATCATTCCACACATCATTCCACACTTCATTCCACGCAACATTCCTCAACTCATTCTACTCATCATTGCTCTCATCATTCAATGCATAATTCCACATATCATTCCACACATCATTCCACACATCGTTCCACACTTCATTCCACACATCATTGCTCACCTCATTCCACTCATCAGTCCACACAGCATTCAATACATCATTCCACATATCATTCCACACAGCATTCCATACATCATTCCACACATCATTCCACACAACATTCCAAATATCATCCACTCCTCATTCCACATATCATTCCACGCATCATTTCACATCTCATTCCACACATTATTCCAGACATCATTCCACATCTCATCCCAAACCTCATTCCACACATCATTCCACACATCATTACACACATCATTACACACATCATTCCGCACATCATTCCAGACATGATTCCACACATCATTCCACACCTCATTCCACACATCATTCCACACATCATTCCACACCTCATTCCACAACTCATTCCCACATTATTCCAAACATCATTCCACACGTCATTCCTCAGATGATTCCACACATCATCCCACACATCATTCGACACATCATTCCACACCTCTTTCTATTCATCATTCCACACATCATTCCACACATCATTCCACACATCATTACACACATCATTCCACACATCATTCCACACATCATTCCAGATATCATTCGACACATCATTTCACACATCATTCCACATTTTATTCCACGCAACATTCCTTAACTCATAACGCTCATCATTCCACACATCATTCAATACATAATTCCACATATCATTCCACACATCATTCCACACATCATTCCACACAACATTCCAAATATTATTCCACACAACATTCCACACATCATTCCACACAACATTCCAAATATCTTCCACTCGTCATTCCACATATCATTCCACGCATCATTTCACATCTCATTCCACACATCATTACACACATCATTCCAAACATGATTCCATACCTCATTCCACACATCATTCCACACGTCATTGTACACATCATTTCAAACATCATTCCACACATCATTCCACACGTCATTCCACACAGCATTTCACGCGTAATTCCATACATCATTCCACACATCATGCCACACATCATTCCACACATCATTCCACACATCATTCCACACAGCATTACAGACATCATTCCACACATCAATTCACACCTCATTCCAAAAATCATTCCACACCTCATTCCACAGCTCATTCCACACATCATTCCACACATCATTCCACATATCATTCCACACGTCATTCCACACGTCATTCCACACATCATTCCACACATCATTCCACACATCATTCCACACCTCATTCCACAAAACATTCCACACCTCATTTAAACACCTCATTCCTCACCTCATTCCACAATTAATTCCACACATCATTCCACACACATTCCACAAATCATTGCACACATCATTCCACACATTATTCCAAACATCCTTCCACACCTCATTCCACATATCATTCCACGCACCATTCCACACATCATTCCACACATCATTCCACACCTCATTCCACTCATAATTCCACACATCATTCCACACAACATTCCAAATATCATCCACTCCTCATTCAACATATCATTCCACGCATCATTCCACATCTCATTCCACACATCATTCCACACATCATTCCACACATCATTCCACACCTCATTCCACACGTCATTCCACACATCATTCCACACGTCATTCCACACATCATTCCACACATCATTCCACACCTCATTCCACACATCATTCCACACGTAATTCCACACATCAATTCACACATCATTCCACACATCAATTCAAACCTTATTCCAAACTTCATTCCACACCTCATTGCACACATCATTCCAGACATCATTGCACACATCATTCCAAACATCAATCCACACATCATTCCACACGTCATTCCAAACAGCATTCCACGCGTCATTCCATACATCATTCCACACATGATTCCACACATCATTCCACGCAACATTCCACACATCATTCCACACAGCAATACACACCTCATTCCAAACATCATTCCACACCTCATTCCACACATCATTCCACACATCATTCCACACCTCATACCACACATAATTACAAACATCATTCCACACATAATTCAACACATCATTCCACATATCATTCCACACTTCATTCCACACATCATTTCATACCTCATTCCACACGTCATTCCACACATCATTCCAAACCTCATTCCAAAACTCATTCCCACATTATTCCTAAAATCATTCCACACGTCATTCCTCATATGATTCCACACATCATCCCACACATCATTCGACATATAATTCAACACCTCATTCCACACATCCTTCCACACATCAATTCATACCTCATTCCAAACATCATTCCACACCTCATTTCACAACTCATTCCCACATTATTCCTAACTTCATTCCACACATCATTCCTTCTATGATTCCACACATCATTCCACACGTCATTCCACGCAGCATTCCACACATCATTCAAAACCTCATTACACACATCATTCCACACGTAATTCCACACATCAATTCACACATCATTCCACACATCAATTCAAACCTCATTCCAAACATCATTCCACACCTCATTTCACACATCATTCCAAACATCATTGCACTCATCGTTTTAAACATCATTCCACACGTAATTCCACACAGCATACCACGCATCATTCCATACCTCATTCCACACGTCATTCCACACATCATTCCAAACCTCATTCCAAAACTCATTCCCACATTATTCCTAAAATCATTCCACACGTCATTCCTCATATGATTTCACACATCATCCCACACATCATTCGACATATAATACAACACCTCATTCCACACATCCTTCCACACATCATTCCACATATCATTCCACTCAACATTCCTCACTTTATTCCACTCATCATTCCACACATCATTCAATTCATAATTCCACATATCATTCCACACATCATTCCATACTTAATTCCACATATCATTCCACACATCATTCCACACATCATTCCACACATCATTCCAGACAAGATACCACACATCATTCCACACATCATTCCACACATCATTCCACACAACATTCCACACATCATTCCAGACCTCATTCCACACATCATTCCACACCTCATTCCATACATAATTCCAAACATCATTCCACACATAATTCAACACATCATTCAATACTTAATTCCACACTTCATTCCACACATCATTCCACCCCTCATTCCACACATATTTCCACAGGCAATTCCACACATCAATTCACACATCATTCCACACATCAATTCATACCTCATTCCAAACATCATTCCACACCTCATTCCACAACTCATTCCCACATTATTCCTAACTTCATTCCACACGTCATTACTTCTATGATTCCACACATCATTCCACACGTCATTCCACACAGCATTCCACACATCATTCAAAACCTCATTACACACATCATTCCACACGTAATTCCACACATCAGTTCACACATCATTCCACACATCAATTCAAACCTCATTCCAAACATCATTCCACACCTCATTTCACACATCATTCCAAACATCATTGCAATCATCGTTTTAAACATCATTCCACACATCATTCCACACGTAATTCCACACAGCATACCACGCATCATTCCATACCTCATTCCACACGTCATTCCACACATCATTCCACACCTCATTCCACAACTCATTCCACACATCATTCCAAACATCATTCCGCACATCATTCCATGCATCATTCCAGATAACATTCGACTCATCATTCCACACATCATTCCACACTTCATTCCACACATCATTCCACACGTTATTCCAAACCTCATTCCACACCTCATTCCACACGTCATTCAATGCATCATTTCACACGTCATTCCACACATCATTCCACACATCATTCCACACCTCATTCCACACATCATTCCACACGTAATTCCACACATCATTCCACACATTATTCCACACATCATTCCACACATTAATTCAAACCTCATTCCAAACAACATTCCACACAACATTGCACACATCATTCCAAACTACATTCCGCACATCATTCCACAAGTCATTCCACACAGCATTCCAAGTGCCATTCCATACATCATTCCACACATCATTCCACACATCATGCCACACATCATTCCACAAATCATCCCACACAGCATTACACACTTCATTCCACACATCAATTTACACCTCATTCCAAACATCATTCCACACCTCATTCCACACATCATTCCACACATCATTGCACACATCATTCTAAACATCATTCCACGCATCATTCCACAAAACATTCCACAACTCATTTCAACACCTCATTCCTCACCTCATTCCAAAAATAATTCCAAACATCACTTCACACAGCATTCCACACATCATTCCACACATCATTCCACACATCATTCCACACATTATTCAAAACATCATTCCACACATCATTCCACATATCATTCCACACTTCATTCTACACATCATTCCACACAAGATACCAAACATCATTTCACACATCATTCCACACATCATTCCACACAGCATTGCACACATCATTCCACACATCAATTCAAAACTCATTCCAAACATCATTCCACACCTCATTTCACACATCATTCCACACATCATTGCATACATCATTCCAAACATCATTCCACACAACATTCCACACGTCATTCCACACAGCATTCCACGCGTCATTCCATACATCATTCCACACATCATTGCACACATCATTCCACACATCATTCCACACATCATTCCACACATCATTCAATTCATAATTCCACATATCATTCCACACATCATTCCATACGTAATTCCACATATCATTCCACACCTCATTCCACACGTTATTCCACACATCATTCCACATATCATTCCACTCAACATTCCTCACTTCATTCCACTCATCATTCCACACATCATTCAATTCATAATTCCACATATCATTCCACACATCATTCCATACGTAATTCCGCATATCATTCCACACATCATTCCACACATCATTCCACACGTAATTCCACACAGCATACCACGCATCATTCCATACATCATTCCACACATCATTTTACAAAACATTCCACACCTTATTTAAACACCTCATTCCTCACCCTCATTACACAACTAATTCCACACATCACTCCACACATCATTCCACACATCATTCCACACATCATTCCACACACATTCCACACATTATTCCAATCATCATTCCGCACCTCATTCCACATATCATTCCACGTATCATTCCACACATCATTCCGCACATCATTCCACATATCATTCCACACATCATTCCACACACCATTCCAGACCTCATTCCACACATCATTCCACACCTTATTCCACATATAATTCCAAACATCATTCCACACATAATCTAAACATCATTCCATACATCATTCCACACCTCATTCCACAACTCATTCCACACATCATTCCAAACATCATTCCGCACATCATTCCATGCATTATTCCAGATAACATTCGACTCATCATTCCACACATCATTCCACACTTAATTCCACACATCATTCCACACGTCATTCCAAACCTCATTCCACACCTCATTCCACACTTCATTTAATGCATCATTTCACACGTCATTCCACACATCATTCCACACATTATTCCACACCTCATTCCACACATCATTCCACACGTAATTCCACACATCATTCCACACATTATTCCACACATCATTCCACACATTAATTCAAACCTCATTCCAAACAACATTCCACACCTCATTTAACACATCATTCCACACATCATTGCACACATCATTCCAAACTACATTCCGCACATCATTCCACAAGTCATTCCACACAGCATTCCAAGTGCCATTCCATACATCATTCCACACATCATTCCACACATCATGCCACACATCATTCCACAAATCATCCCACACAGCATTACACACTTCATTCCACACATCAATTTACACCTCATTCCAAACATCATTCCTCACCTCATTCCACACATCATTACGCACATCATTGCACACATCATTCCAAACATCATTCCACGCATCATTCCACAAAACATTCCACAACTCATTTCAACACCTCATTCCTCACCTCATTCCAAAAATAATTCCAAACATCACTTCACACAGCATTCCACACATCATTCCACACATCATTCCACACATCATTCCACACATTATTCAAAACATCATTCCACACATCATTCCACATATCATTCCACACTTCATTCTACACATCATTCCACACAAGATACCACACATCATTCCACACATCATTCCACACATCATTCCACACAACATTCCACACATCATTCCAGACCTCATTCCACACATCATTCCACGTAACATTCCACACATCATTCCACACATCATTCCACACAAGATACCACACATCATTCCACACATTATTCCAGACAACATTACTCACATCATTCCAGCCCTCATTCCAAACATCATTCCTCACCTCATTCCACTCATCATTCCACACGGCATTCAATACATTATTCCACATCTTATTCCACACATCATTCCACACATCATTCCACACCTCATTCCACACCTCATTCCACACGTCATTCCACACATCATTCCACACGTCATTCCAAACATCATTCCACACATCATTCCACACTACATTCCACACATCATTCCACACGTAATTCCACACAACAATTCACACATCATTCCACACATCATTTACACATCATTCCAAACATTATTCCACACATCATTCCACACGTCATTCTTCACAGCATTCCACGTGTCATTCCATACATCATTCCACACATCATTCCACACATCATTCCACACATCATTCCACACAGCATTGCACACATCATTCCACACATCAATTCAAAACTCATTCCAAACATCATTCCACACCTCATTTCACACATCATTCCACACATCATTGCATACATCATTCCAAACATCATTCCACACAACATTCCACACGTCATTCCACACAGCATTCCACGCGTCATTCCATACATCATTCCACACATCATTGCACACATCATTCCACACATCATTCCACACATCATTCCACACATCATTCAATTCATAATTCCACATCTCATTCCACATATCATTCCATACGTAATTCCACATATCATTCCACACCTCATTCCACACGTCATTCCACACATCATTCCACATATCATTCCACTCAACATTCCTCACTTCATTCCACTCATCATTCCACACATCATTCAATTCATAATTCCACATATCATTCCACACATCATTCCACACTTCATTCCACACAAGATACCACACATCATTCCACACATCATTCCACACGTCATTTCACACAACATTCCACACATCATTCCAGACGTCATTCCACACATCATTCCACACCTCATTCCATACATAATTCCAAACATCATTCCACACATAATTCAACACATCATTCAATACTTAATTCCACACTTCATTCCACACGTCATTCCACCCCTCATTCCACACATATTTTCACAGGCAATTCCACACAACAATGCACACATCATTCCACACATCAATTCATACCTCATTCCAAACATCATTCCACACCTCATTTCACAACTCATTCCCACATAATTCCTAACATCATTCCACACGTCATTCCTTCTATGATTCCACACATCATTCCACACGTCATTCCACACAGCATTCCACACATCATTCAAAACCTCATTACACACATCATTCCACACTTAATTCCACACATCAATTCACACATCATTCCACACATCAATTCAAACCTCATTCCAAACATCATTCCACACCTCATTTCACACATCATTCCAAACATCATTGCACTCATCGTTTTAAACATCATTCCACACATCATTCCACACATCATTCCAAACATCATTCCAAAACTCATTCCCGCATTATTCCTAAAATCATTCCACACGTCATTCCTCATATGATTCGACACATCATCCCACACATCATTCGACATATAATTCAACACCTCATTCCACACATCCTTCCACACATCATTCCACATATCATTCCACTCAACATTCCTCACTTCATTCCACTCATCATTCCACACATCATTCAATTCATAATTCCACATATAATTCCACACATCATTCCATACGTAATTCCACATATCATTCCACACATTATTCCACACATCATTCCACACATCATTCCACACAAGATACCACACATCATTCCACACATCATTCCACACATCATTCCACACAACATTCCACACATCATTCCAGACCTCATTCCACACATCATTCCACACCTCATTCCATACATAATTCCAAACATCATTCCACACATAATTCAACACATCATTCAATACTTAATTCCACACTTCATTCCACACATCATTCCACCCCTCATTCCACACATATTTGCACAGGCAATTCCACACATCAATTCACACTTCATTCCACACATCAATTCATACCTCATTCCAAACATCATTCCACACCTCATTCCACAACTCATTCCCACATTATTCCTAACTTCATTCCACACGTCATTCCTTCTATGATTCCACACATCATTCCACACGTCATTCCACACCGCATTCCACACATCATTCAAAACCTCATTACACACATCATTCCACACGTTATTCCACACATCAATTCACACATCATTCCACACATCAATTCAAACCTCATTCCAAACATCATTCCACACCTCATTTCACACATCATTCCAAACATCATTGCAATCATCGTTTTAAACATCATTCCACACATCATTCCACACGTAATTCCACACAGCATACCACGCATCATTCCATACATCATTCCACACATCATTCCACAAAACATTCCACACCTCATTGAAACACCTCATTCCTCACCCTGATTACACAACTAATTCCACACATCACTCCACACATCATTCCACACATCATTCCACACATCATTCCACACATAATCTAAACATCATTCCATACATCATTCCACACCTCATTCCACAACTCATTCCACGTATCATTCCACACATCATTCCGCACATCATTCCACATATCATTCCACACATCATTCCACACACCATTCCAGACCTCATTCCACACATCATTCCACACCTTATTCCACATATAATTCCAAACATCATTCCACACATAATCTAAACATCATTCCATATATCATTCCACACCTCATTCCACAACTCATTCCACACATCATTCCAAACATCATTCCGCACATCATTCCATGCATTATTCCAGATAACATTCGACTCATCATTCCACACATCATTCCACACTTCATTCCACACATCATTCCACACGTCATTCCAAACCTCATTCCACACCTCATTCCACACGTCATTTAATGCATCATTTCACACGTCATTCCACACATCATTCCACACATCATTCCACACCTTATTCCACACATCATTCCACATGTTCTTCCACACATCATTCCACACCTCATTCCACACCTCGTTCCACACATCATTCCACACATCTTACCATACAACATTCCAGCCATCATTCCACACATCGTTCCACACTTCATTCCACACCTCATTCCAAATCTCCTTCCACACCTCATTCCACATATCATTCTACACATCATTCCACAAATCATTGCAAACATCATTCCACACATCATTCCACACATCATTCTACACCACATTACGCACCTCATTCCACAACTAATTCCACACAACATTCCAAACATCATTCCACATCACATTCCACATAACATTCCACACATCATTCCACAAATCATTCATCACCTCATTCCACACATCAATCCACACATCATTCCTCATATGATTCCACACATCATCCCACACATCATTCCATACATCATTACTCACCTCATTCCACACATCATTCAATGCATCATTCCAAATATAAATCCACAGCTCATTCCACACATCATTCCACGCACCATTCCACACAGCATGCAACACATCATTAAATACATCACTCCAAACATCAATCCACACCTCATTCAACACATCATACCACACATCATTCCACAAAGCATTCCAAATATCATTCCACACCTCATTCCACAACTCATTGCACACATCATTCCACAAAACATTCCACACTTCATTCAACACATTATTCCACAGGTCATTTCACACCTCATTCCACACATCATTCCACATTGCATTTCACAAATCATTCCACACATCATTCAACACCTCTTTCCACACATCATACCACACCTCATTCCACATATCATTCCACGCATCATTCCACATATCATTCCACACATCATTCCAAACATCATTCCAAACATCATTCCACACCTCGTTCCAAACATCATTCCACACATCATTCCACACCTAATTCCACAACTCATTCACACATCATTCCACAACTCATTTCACACCTCGTTCCACACATCATTAAAGAGATCTTTCCACACAACATTCCACACATCATTCCAACTATCATTCCACACATCATTCAACACCTCTTTCCACACATCATACCACATGTCATTCCACATATCATTCCACGCATCATTCCACATATCATTCCACACATCATTCCAAACATCATTCCAAACATCATTCCACACCTCATTCCAAACATCATTCCACACATCATTCCACACCTAATTCCACAACTCATTCACACATCATTCCACAACTCATTTCACACCTCGTTCCACACATCATTAAAGAGGTAATTCCACACAACATTCCACACATCATTCCACACATCATACCACACATCATTCCACAAAGCATTCCAAATATCATTCCACACCTCATTCCACAACTCATTGCACACATCATTCCACAAAACATTCCACACTTCATTCAACACATCATTCCACACGTAATCTCACACCTCATTCCACACATCATTCCACATAGCATTTCACACATCATTCCACACATCATTCCACACCTCATTCCACATAACATTCCACACCTCATTCCACAACTCATTGCACACATCATTCCACAAAACATTCCACACTTCATTCAACACATCATTCCAAACATCATTCCACACCTCATTCCAAACATCATTCTATACATCATTAAAGAGATCTTTCCACACAACATTCCACACATCATTCGACACGTCATTCCACACACCATTCCTCATTTCATTTTCCGCGTCATTCCATACATCATTCCACACATCATTCCACACATCATTCCACACATCAATCCACACATCATTCCACACATCATTCCACACATCATTCCAAACATCATTCCACACCTCATTCCACATAACATTCCACGCATCATTCCACACATCATTTCACACCTCATTCCGCACATCATTCCAGACATCATTCCACACATCATTCCAAACGTCATTCCACACAACATTCCAAAGATTATCCACTCCTCATTCTACATTTCATTCCACGCATCATTGCACATCTCATTCCACAAATCATTCGAAATAGCATTTCACACATCATTCCACACATCATTCAACACCTCTTTCCACACATCATTCCACACCTCATTCCACATATCATTCCACGCATCATTCCACAAATCATTCCACACATCATTCCAAACATCATTCCACACCTCATTCAACATATCATTCCACGCATCATTCCACACATCATTCTACACATCATTCCACACCTCATTCCACATAACATTCCACACCTCATTCCACAACTCATTGCAAACATCATTCCACAAAACATTCCACACTTCATTCAACACATCATTCCAAACATCATTCCACACCTCATTCCAAACATCATTCCAAACATCATTCCACACCTAATTCCACAACTCATTCACACATCATTCCACAACTCATTTCAAACCTCGTTCCACACATCATTAAAGAGATCATTCCACACAACATTCCACACATCATTCCACACATCACACCACACATCATTCCACAAAGCATTCCAAATATCATTCCACACCTCATTCCACAACTCATTGCACACATCATTCCACAAAACATTCCACACTTCATTCAACACATCATTCCACACGTCATTTCACACCTCATTCCACACATCATTTCACATAGCATTTCACACATCATTCCACACATCATTCCACACCTCATTCCACATAACATTCCACACCTCATTCCACAACTCATTGCACACATCATTCCACAAAACATTCCACACTTCATTCAACACATCATTCCAAACATCATTCCACACCTCATTCCAAACATCATTCCACACATCATTCCACACCTAATTCCACAACTCATTCACACATCATTCCACAACTCATTTTACACCTCGTTCCATACATCATTAAAGAGATCTTTCCACACAACATTCCACACATCATTCCACACATCATTCCATACATCATTCGACACATCATTCCACACACCATTCCACATTTCATATTCCGCGTCATTCCATACATCATTCCACACATCATTCTACACATCATTCCACACCTCATTCCACATAACATTCCACATCTCATTCCACAACTCATTGCAAACATCATTCCACAAAACATTCCACACTTCATTCAACACATCATTCCAAACATCATTCCACACCTCATTCCAAACATCATTCCACACATCATTCCACACCTAATTCCACAACTCATTCACACATCATTCCACAACTCATTTCACACCTCGTTCCATACATCATTAAAGAGATCTTTCCACACAACATTCCACACATCATTGCACACATCATTCCACACATCATTCGACACATCATTCCACACACCATTCCTCATTTCATTTTCCGCGTCATTCCATACATCATTCCACACATCATTCCACACATCATTCCACACATCAATCCACACATCATTCCACACATCATTCCACACATCATTACAAACATCATTCCACACCTCATTCCACATAACATTCCACGCATCATTCCACACATCATTTCACACCTCATTCCGCACATCATTCCAGACATCATTCCACACATCATTCCAAACGTCATTCCACACAACATTCCAAAGATTATCCACTCCTCATTCTACATTTCATTCCACGCATCATTGCACATCTCATTCCACACATCATTCGAAATAGCATTTCACACATCATTCCACACAACATTCAACACCTCTTTCCACACATCATTCCACACGTCATTCCACATATCATTCCACGCATCATTCCACAAATCATTCCACACATCATTCCAAACATCATTCCACACCTCATTCAACATATCATTCCACGCATCATTCCACACATCATTCTACACATCATTCCACACCTCATTCCACATAACATTCCACACCTCATTCCACAACTCATTGCACACATCATTCCACAAAACATTCCACACTTCATTCAACACATCATTCCAAACATCATTCCACACCTCATTCCAAACATCATTCCAAACATCATTCCACACCTAATTCCACAACTCATTCACACATCATTCCACAACTCATTTCAAACCTCGTTCCACACATCATTAAAGAGATCTTTCCACACAACATTCCACACATCATTCCACACATCATACCACACATCATTCCACAAAGCATTCCAAATATCATTCCACACCTCATTCCACAACTCATTGCACACATCATTCCACAAAACATTCCACACTTCATTCAACACATCATTCCACACGACATTTCACACCTCATTCCACACATCATTTCACATAGCATTTCACACATCATTCCACACATCATTCCACACCTCATTCAACATAACATTCCACACCTCATTCCACAACTCATTGCACACATCATTCCACAAAACATTCCACACTTCATTCAACACATCATTCCAAACATCATTCCACACCTCATTCCAAACATCATTCCACACATCATTCCACACCTAATTCCACAACTCATTCACACATCATTCCACAACTCATTTTACACCTCGTTCCATACATCATTAAAGAGATCTTTCCACACAACATTCCACACATCATTCCACACATTAATTCCACACATCATTCGACACATCATTCCACACACCATTCCACATTTCATATTCCGCGTCATTCCTTACATCATTCCACACATCATTCTACACATCATTCCACACCTCATTCCACATAACATTCCACATCTCATTCCACAACTCATTGCAAACATCATTCCACAAAACATTCCACACTTCATTCAACACATCATTCCAAACATCATTCCACACCTCATTCCAAACATCATTCCACACATCATTCCACACCTAATTCCACAACTCATTCACACATCATTCCACAACTCATTTCACACCTCGTTCCATACATCATTAAAGAGATCTTTCCACACAACATTCCACACATCATTCCACACATGATTCCACACATCATTCGACACATCATTCCACACACCATTACACATTTCATTTTCCGCTTCATTCCATACATCATTCCACATATCCTTCCACACATCATTCCACACATCATTTCACACATCATTCCACACAGCATTCCACACATCATTCCACACTTCATTCCACACATCGTTCCTCACCTCATTCCACACAATATTCCAAACATTATTCAATACATCATTCCACATAACATTCCTCACATCATTGCACACATCAATCCACACATCATTCCAAACAACATTCCAAATATCATCCACTCCTCATTCCACATAACATTCCACACATCATTCCACACATCTTTCCACACATCTTAACACACTTCATTCCACTCATCATTCCTCATCTCATTCCACACATCATTCCACGCATCATTCCACCACTCATTCCACACATCATTCCACATATCATTCCACACTTCATTCCACACCTCGTTCCACACATCATTCCACACATCTTGCCAAACAACATTCCAGCCATCATTCCACAAATCTTTCCACACTTCATTCCACACCTCATTCCACATCGCCTTCCACACCTCATTCCACATATCATTCCACACTTCATTCCACAAATTATTGCAAACATCATTCCACACATCATTCCACACATCATTCTACACCACATTACGCACCTCATTCCACAATTATTTCCACAAAACATTCCAAACATCATTCCACACATCATTCCACACCTCATTCCACAACTCATTCACACATCATTCCACACATCAATCCACACATCATTCCTGATATGATTCCACACATCATCCCACACATCAGTCCATACATCATTACTCACCTCATTCCACACATCATTCAATGCATCATTCCAAATATAAATCCACACCTCATTCAACACATCATACCACACATCATTCCACAAAGCATTCCAAATATCATTCCACACCTCATTCCACCAATCATTGCACACATCATTCCACAAAACATTCCACACTTCATTCAACACATCATTCCAAACGTCATTTCACACCTCATTCACACATCATTCCACATAGCATTTCACACATCATTCCACACATTATTCAACACCTCTTTCCACACATTATACCACACCTCATTCCACATATCATTCCACGCATCATTCCACATATCATTCCACACATCATTCCAAACATCGTTCCACACCTCATTCAACATATCATTCCACGCATCATTCCACACATCATTCCACACAGCATTCCACATATCATTCCACACATCATTCCACACATCATTCCACATAACATTTCACACATCATTCCATACATCATTGCACAAGACATTCCATACAACATTCCACACATCGTTCCACACCTCATTCCACACATCATTCCACACCTCATTCCACACATCATTCCATACATCATTCCTCACCTCATTCCTCAAATCATTCCACACATCATTCCACAGATCATTCACACATCATTCCACGCATCATTCCACACTACATTCCACACCTCATTCCACACATAATTCAAAACATCATTGCATACATCATTCCACACATCATTCCAAACATCATTCCAAACCTCATTCCACACATCATTCCACACATCATTCCACACATCATTCTACACTTCATTCCACGTGTCATTCCACACCTCATTCCACACATCATTCCACACGTCATTTTACAAATCATTCCACACATGATTCCACAACTCATTCCACACATCATTCCACACACCATTCCAAACAACATTCAACACATCATTACACGCATCATTCCACACATCATTCCACAACATTCCACACATCATTCCACACATCATTCCACACACCAGTCCATACCTCATTCCACACATCATTCCACACATCATTCCACACATCATTCTACACTTCATTCCACACATCATTCCACACATCATTCCAAACATCATTCCACATCACATTCCACATAACATTCCACACAACATTCCACACATCATTCCACACATCATTCCTCACCTCATTCCACACATCATTGCGCACATCATTCAATACATCATTCCACATGTCATTCCACATATCATTCCACACATCATTTCACACATCATTCCACACAGCATTCCACACATCATTCCACACTTCATTCCACACATCGTTCCTCACCTCATTCCACACATCATTCCAGCACTCATTCCACACATCATTCCACATATCATTCCACACATCATTCCATACTTCATTCCTCACCTCATTCCTCAAATCATTCCACACATCATTCCACAGATCATTCCACACATCATTCCACGCATCATTCCACACTACATTCCACACCTCATTCCACACATAATTCAAAACATCATTGCATACATCATTCCACACATCATTCCAAACATCATTCCAAACCTCATTCCACACATCATTCCACACATCATTCCACACATCATTCTACACTTCATTCCACATGTCATTCCACACCTCATTCCACACATCATTCCACACGTCATTTTACAAATCATTCCACACATGATTCCACAACTCATTCCACACATCATTCCACACATCATTCCAAACAACATTCAACACATCATTACACGCATCATTCCACACATCATTCCACAACATTCCACACATCATTCCACACATCATTCCACACACCAGTCCATACCTCATTCCACACATCATTCCACACATCATTCCACACATCATTCTACACTTCATTCCACACATCATTCCACACATCATTCCAAACATCATTCCACATCACATTCCACATAACATTCCACACATCATTCCACACATCATTCCTCACCTCATTCCACACATCATTGCGCACATCATTCAATACATCATTACACATATCATTCCACATATCATTCCACACATCATTTCACACATCATTCCACACAGCATTCCACACATCATTCCACACTTCATTCCACACATCGTTCCTCACCTCATTCCACACATCGTTCCTCACCTCATTGCACACATCATTCCACACATTATTCAATATATCATTCCACATATCCTTCCACACATCATTCCACACATCATTTCACACATCATTCCACACAGCATATCACACGTCATTCCACACTTCATTCCACACATCGTTCCTCACCTCATTCCACACAATATTCCAAACATTATTCAATACATCATTCCACATAACATTCCTCACGTCATTACACACATCAATCCACACATCAGTCCAAACAACATTCCAAATATCATCCACTCCTCATTCCACATATCATTCCACACATCATTCCACACATCTTTCCACACATCTTAACACACTTCATTCCACACATCATTCCTCACCTCATTCCACACATCATTCCACACATCATTGAAGACATCATTCCTCATATCATTCCACACATCATTCCACGCATCATTCCACCACTCATTCCACACATCATTCCACATATCATTCCACACCTCATTCCACACCTCGTTCCACACATCATTCCACACATCTTGCCAAACAACATTCCAGCCATCATTCCACAAATCTTTCCACACTTCATTCCACACCTCATTCCACATCGCCTTCCACACCTCATTCCACATATCATTCCACACTTCATTCCACAAATCATTGCAAACATCATTCCACACATCATTCCACACATCATTCTACACCACATTACGCACCTCATTCCACAATTAATTCCACAAAACATTCCAAATATCATTCAACAGATTATTCCACACTTAATTCTACACATCATTCCGCACATCATTCCACACATCATTCCACACCTCATTCCACAACTCTTTCACACATCATTCCACACATCAATCCACACATCATTCCTGATATGATTCCACACATCATCCCACACATCAGTCCATACATCATTACTCACCTCATTACACGCATCATTCAATGCATCATTCCAAATATAAATCCACAACTCATTCCACACATCATTCCACGCACCATTCCACACAGCATGCAACACATCATTACATACATCATTCCACACATCAATCCACACCTCATTCAACACATCATACCACACATCATTCCACAAAGCATTCCAAATATCATTCCACACCTCATTCCAAAACTCATTGCACACATCATTCCACAAAACATTCCACACTTCATTCAACACATCATTACAAACGTCATTTCACACCTCATTCCACACATCATTCCACATAGCATTTCACACATCATTCCACACATTATTCAACACCTCTTTCCACACATCATACCACAATCATTCCACATATCATTTCACGCATCATTCCACATATCATTCCACACATCATTCCAAACATCGTTCCACACCTCATTCAACATATCATTCCACGCATCATTCCACACATCATTCCACACAGCATTCCACATATCATTCCACACATCATTCCACACATCATTCCACATAACATTTCACACATCATTCCATACATCATTGCACAAGACATTCCATACAACATTCCACACATCGTTCCACACCTCATTCCACACATCATTCCACACCTCATTCCAAACATCATTCCATACATCATTCCTCACCTCATTCCACAAATCATTCCACACATCATTCCACAGATCATTCCACACATCATTCCACGCATCATTCCACACTACATTCCACACCTCATTCCACACATAATTCAAAACTTCATTGCATACATCATTCCACACATCATTCCAAACATCATTCCAAACCTCATTCCACACATCATTCCACAACATTCCACACATCATTCCACACATCATTCCACACACCAGTCCATACCGCATTCCACATCTCATTCCACACATCATTCCGCAAATCATTCCACACGTCATTCCATACATCATTCCAAACATCTTTCCAGATATCAATCGACACATCATTCCACAAATCATTGCAGATATCATTCGACACATCATTCGACAAATCGTTCCAAACATCATTCCACATCACATTCCACATAACATTCCACACATCATTCCACACATCATTCCTCACCTCATTCCACACATCATTGCGCACATCATTCAATACATCATTCCACATATCATTCCACATATCATTCCACACATCATTTCACACATCATTCCACACAGCATTCCACACATCATTCCACACTTCATTCCACACATCGTTCCTCACCTCATTCCACACATCATTCCAAACATCATTCAATACATCATTCCACATAACATTCCACACATCATTACACACATCAATCCACACATCATTCCAAACAACATTCCAAATATCATCCACTCTTCATTCCACATATCATTCCACACATCATTCCACACATCTTTCCACACATCTTACCACATTTCATTCCACACATCATTCCTCACCTCATTCCACACATCATTCCACACATCATTGAAGACATCATTCCGCATATCATTCCACGCTTCATTCCACCACTCATTCCACACATCATTCCACATATCATTCCACACCTCATTCCACACCTCGTTCCACACATCATTCCACACATCTTACCATACAACATTCCAGCCATCATTCCACACATCTTTCCACACTTCATTCCACACCTCATTCCAAATCGCCTACTACACCTCATTCCACATATCATTCCACACATCATTCCACAAATCATTGCAAACATCATTCCACACATCATTCCACACATCATTCTACACCACATTACGCACCTCATTCCACAACTAATTCCACACAACATTCCAAACATCATTCCACATCACATTCCACATAACATTCCACACATCATTCCACAAATCATTCATCACCTCATTCCACACATCAATCCACACATCATTCCTCATATGATTCCACACATCATCCCACACATCATTCCATACATCATTACTCACCTCATTCCTCACATCATTCATTGCATCATTCCAAATATAAATCCACAACTCATTCCACACCTCATTCCACGCCTCATTCCACACAGCATGCAACACATCATTGCATACACCATTCCACAAAGCATTCCAAATATCTTTCCACACCTCATTCCATATCTCACACCACACATCATTCAACACCTCATTCCACACATCATTCCACACATCATTCCACATAGCATTCGACACATCATTCCACACCTCATTCCACACATCATTCAACAACATTCCACACATCATTCCACACATCAATCCACACATCATTCCACACATCATTCCACACGTCATTCTACAAATCATTCCACACATGATTCCACAACTCATTCCACACATAATTCCACACATCATTCCAAACAACATTCAACACATCATTCCACGCGTCATTCCACACATCATTTCCACAACAATCCACACATCATTCCACACATCATTCCACACACCAATCCATACCGCATTCCACACATCATTCCAAACATCTTTCCAGATAACAATCGACACATCATTCCACAAATCATTGCAGATAACATTCAACACATCATTCCACACAACATTCCACATCACATTCCACATAACATTCCACACATCATTCCACATATCTTTCCACACATCATTCCACACATCATTCCACACAGCATTCCACACATCATTCCACACTTTATTCCACACATCGTTCCTCACCTCATTCCACACATCATTCCACAAATCATTCAATACATCATTCCACACAGCATTCCACACATCATTCCACACTTCATTCCACACATCGTTCCTCACCTCATTCCACACATCATTCCACACATCATTGAAGACATCATTCCTCATATCATTCCACACGTCATTCCACGCATCATTCCACCACTCATTCCACACATCATTCCACATATCATTCCACACCTCATTCCACACCTCGTTCCACGCATCATTCCACCACTCATTCCACACATCATTCCACATATCATTCCACACCTCATTCCACACCTCGTTCCACACATCATTCCACACATCTTGCCATACAACATTCCAGCCATCATTCCACACATCATTCCACACTTCATTCCACACCTCATTCCACACCGCCTTCCACACCTCATTCCACATATCATTCCACACATTATTCCACAAATCATTGCAAACTTCATTCCACACATCATTCCACACATCATTCTACACCACATTACGCACCTCATTCCACAACTAATTCCACACAACATTCCAAACATCATTCCACATCCCATTCCACATAACATTCCACACATCATTCCACAAATCATTCATCACCTCATTCCACACATCATTCCACACATCATTCAATACATCATTCCTCATATCATTCCACACATCATTCCAAACATCATTCCACACAGCATTCCACACATCATTCCAAACTTCATTCCACACATCATTCCTCACCTCATTCCACACAGCATTCCACACATCATTCCACACTTCATTCCATACATCGTTCCTCACCTCATTCCACACATCATTCCAAACATCATTCAATACATGATTCCACATAACATTCCACACATCATTACACACATCACTCCACACATCATTCCACACATCTTTCCACACATCTTACCACACTTCATTCCACTCATTATTCCTCACCTCATTCCACACATCATTCCACACATCATTGAGGACATCATTCCTCATATCATTCCACACATCATTCCACGCATTATTCCACCACTCATTCCACACCTCGTTCCACACATCATTCCACACATCTTGCCAAACAACATTCCAGCCATCATTCCACACATCTTTCCACACTTCATTCCACACCTCATTCCACATCGCCTTCCACACCTCATTCCACATATCATTCCACACATCATTCCACAAATCATTGCAAACATCATTCCACACATCATTCCACACATCATTCTACACCACATTACGCACCTCATTCCACAACTAATTCCACACAACATTCCAAACATCATTCAACACATCATTCCACACTTAATTCTACACATCATTCCGCACATCATTCCACACATCATTCCACACCTCATTCCACAACTCATTCACACATCATTCCACACATCAATACACACATCATTCCTCATATGATTCCACACATCATCCCACACATCATTCCATACATCATTACTCACCTCATTCCACACATCATTCATTGCATCATTCCAAATATAAAACCACAACTCATTCCACACCTCATTCCACGCCTCATTCCACACAGCATGCAACACATCATTGCATACATCATTCCACACATCAAGCCACACCTCATTCAACACGTCATACCACACACCATTCCAGAAAGCATTCCAAATATCTTTTCACACCTCATTCCATATCTCATACCACACATCATTCAACACCTCATTCCACACATCTTCCACACATCATTCCACATAGCATTCCACACATCTTTCCACACCTCATTCCACACATCATTCAACAACATTCCACACATCATTCCTCACATCATTCCACACATCATTCCACAACTCATTTCACACCTCGTTCCATACATCATAAAACAGATCTTTCCAAACAACATTCCACAGATCATTCCACACATCATTCCATACATCATTCGACACTTCATTCCACACACCATTCCACATTTCATTTACCGCGTCATTCCATACATCATTCCTCACATCATTCCACACATCATTCCACACAGCATTCCACACAGCATTCCACACGTCATTCCACACATCATTCCAAAGCTCATTCCACATCTCATTCCACACCTCATTCCACATATGATTCCACGCATCATTCCACACATCATTCCACTATTATTCCAAAGATCATTCCACACCTCATTCCAATTAACATTCCACACCTCATTCCACAACTCATTGCACACATCATTTCACAAAACATTCCACACTTCATTCCACACATCATTACAAACATCATTCCACACCACATTCCAAACATCATTCCACACATCATTCCACACCTCATTCCACAACTCATTCACACATCATTCCACACATCATTCAATACATCATTCCACATATCATTCCACACATCATTCCACACATCATTTCACACATCATTCCAAACAGAATTCCACACATCATTCCACACATCATTCAATACATCATTCCACATATCGTTCCACACATCATGCCATAACATTCCACACATCATTACACACGTCAATCCACACATCATTCCAAACAACATTCCAAATATTATACACTCCTCATTCAACATATCATTCCACGCATCATTCCACATCTCATTCCACACCTCGTTCCACAAACCATTCCACACATCTTTCCACACTTCATTCCACACATCATTCCTCACCTCATTCCACACATCATTCCACACATCAATCAATACAACATTCCACATATCATTTCACACATCATTCCACGCACAATTCCACATCTCATTCCACATCTCATTCCACACATCATTCCACAACTCATTTCACACCTCGTTCCACACATCATTAAACACATCTTTCCACACAACATTCCACAGATCATTCCACACATCATTCCACACAACATTCCACATATCATTCCACACACCATTCCACATTTCATTTACCGCGTCATTCCATACATCATTCCACACATCATTCCACACATCATTCCACACAGCATTCCACACAGCATTCCACACATCATTCCACACATCTTTCCAAAGCTCATTCCGCAACTCATTCCACACCTCCTTCCACATATTATTCCACGCAGCGTTCCACACATCATTCCACTATCATTCCAAATCCTCATTGCAAAGATCATTCCATACATCATTCCACATAACATTCCACACCTCATTCCACAACTCATTGCACACATCATCATTACACAAAACATTCCACACATCATTGCACACATCTTTGCACACATCATTCCAACCATATTCAGTATCTCATTCCACATATAATTCCAAACATCATTACATACATTATTGCAAACATCATTCCACACAGCATTCCACACATCATTCCACACATCATTCCACACATCAGTCCAAACCTCATTCCCAACTCATTCCACACATCATTCCACTCATCTTTCAACACATCATTCCACATCTCATTCCACACATCAGTCCATACCTCATTCCACATCTTATTCCACACATCATTCCACAAAACATTCCACATATCATTGCACACATTATTCCAAACATCATTCAACACATCATTCCACATATCATTCTGCACATCATTCCAAACATCATTCCACATCTCATTCCAAACATCATTCCACACATCATTCCACACTTCATTCCACAACTCATTCACGCATCATTACACACATCAATCCACACATCATTCCACACATCATCAAAACAGGGAATTATAGACCGGTCAGCCTGACCTCAGTAGTGGGTAAAATGATGGAATCAATTATTAAGGATGTCATAGCAGTGCATCTGGAAAATGGTGACATGATAGGTCCAAGTCAGCATGGATTTGTGAAAGGGAAATCATGCTTGACAAATCTTCTGGAATTTTTTGAGGATGTTTCCAGTAAAGTGGACAAAGGAGAACCAGTTGATGTGGTATATTTGGACTTTCAGAAGGCTTTCGACAAGGTCCCACACAAGAGATTAATGTGCAAAGTTAAAGCACATGGGATTGGGGGTAGTGTGCTGACGTGGATTGAGAACTGGTTGTCAGACAGGAAGCAAAGAGTAGGAGTAAACGGGTACTTTTCAGAATGGCAGGCAGTGACTAGTGGAGTGCCGCAAGGTTCTGTGCTGGGGCCCCAGCTGTTTACATTGTACATTAATGATTTAGACGAGGGGATTAAATGCAGTATCTCCAAATTTGCGGATGATACTAAGTTGGGTGGCAGTGTGAGCTGCGAGGAGGATGCTATTAGGCTGCAGAGTGACTTGGATAGGTTAGGTGAGTGGGCAAATGCATGGCAGATGAAGTATAATGTGGATAAATGTGAGGTTATCCACTTTGGTGGTAAAAACAGAGAGACAGACTATTATCTGAATGGTGACAGATTAGGAAAAGGGAAGGTGCAACGAGACCTGGGTGTCATGGTACATCAGTCATTGAAGGTTGGCATGCAGGTACAGCAGGCAGTTAAAAAAGCAAATGGCATGTTGGCCTTCATAGCGAGGGGATTTGAATACAGGGGCAGGGAGGTGTTGCTACAGTTGTACAGGGCCTTGGTGAGGCCACACCTGGAGTATTGTGTACAGTTTTGGTCTCCTAACTTGAGGAAGGACATTCTTGCTATTGAGGGAGTGCAGCGAAGGTTCACCAGACTGATTCCCGGGATGGCGGGACTGACCTATCAAGAAAGATTGGATCAACTGGGCTTTTATTTACTGGAGTTCAGAAGAATGAGAGGGGACCTCATAGAAACGTTTAAAATTCTGACGGGTTTAGACAGGTTAGATGCAGAAAGAATGTTCCCAATGTTGGGGAAGTCCAGAACCAGGGGTCACAGTCTGAGGATAAGGGGTAAGCCATTTAGGACCGAGATGAGGAGAAACGTCTTCACCCAGAGAGTGGTGAACCTGTGGAATTCTCTACCACAGAAAGTAGTTGAGGCCAATTCACTAAATACTAAATTCAAAAGGGAGTTAGATGAAGTCCTTACTACTCGGGAGATCAAGGGTTATGGCGAGAAAGCAGGAAGGGGGTACTGAAGTTTCATGTTCAGTCATGAACTCATTGAATGGCGGTGCAGGCTAGAAGGGCTGAATGAAACATAGAAACATAGAAACATAGAAACATAGAAAATAGGCCATTCGGCCTGCTACTGCACCTATTTTCTATGTTTCTATGTTTCTATGTTTCCACACATCATTCCAAACATCATTCCATACATCATTCCACACATTAGAACACATATCATTCCACACATCTTTCCACATATCATTGACAGATCATTCCATACCTCATTCCACACATCATTCCATAACATTCCACACATCATTACACACATCAATCCACACATCATTCCACACATCATTCCACACATCATTCCAAACATCATTCCACACATCATTCCACACATCATAGCAGATATCATTCGACATATCATTCCACACATCATTCAATACATCATTCCACACATCAGTCCACACACTATTGCAAACATCATTCCTCACATCATTCCACACATCATTCAATACATCATTCCACATATCATTCCACACATCATGCCACACATCATTCCACACCTCATTCCACACATCATGCCATAACTTTCCACAATCATTACACACGTCAATCCACAGATCATGATACACATCATTCCACACATCATTCCAAACATCGTTCCACACCGTATTCCACACAACATTCCATAACATTCTACAGATCATTACACACATCAATCCACACATCATTCCAAACAACATTCCACACGTCATTCACACCTCATTCCACATATCATTCCACGCATCATTCCACATCTCATTTCACACCTCGTTCCACATATCATTCCACCCATCTTTCCACACTTCATTCCACATATCATTCCTCACCTCTTTCCACACTTCATTCCACACATCATTCCTCACCTCTTTCCACATATCATTCCACACAACATTCCACACATCATTCCACACATCATTCCAAACCTCATTCCACATCTCATTCCACACCTCATTCCACATATGATTCCACGCATCATTCCACACATCATTCCACAAATCATTCCAAACCTCATTCCAAAGATCATTCCACACATCATTCCACAAAACATTCCACACTTCATTGCACACATCTTTGCACACATCATTCCACACCACATTCAGCACCTCATTCCATACATAATTCAAAACATTATTACATACATCATTCCACACATCATTGCACACATCATTCCACACCTCATTCCACACATCATTCCAAACATCGTTCCACTCCTCATTCCACACAACATTCTATAACATTCTACAGATCATTACACACATCAATCCACACATCATTCCAAACAACATTCCAAATATCATTCACACATCATTCCACATATCATTCCACGCATCATTCCACACCTCATTCCACCACTCATTCACGCATCATTACACACATCAATCCACACATCATTCCACACATCATTCCACACATCATTCCAAACATCATTCCATACATCATTCCACACATTATTACACACATCATCCCACACATCTTTCCACACATCATTGACAGATCATTCCATACCTCATTCCACACATCGTTCCATAACACTCCACACATCATTACACACATCAATCCACACATCATTCCACACATCATTCCACATATCATTCCAAACATCATTCCACACATCATTCCACACATCATTCCAGATATCATTCGGTACAAGATTCCACACATCAATCAATACATAATTCTAAACATCATTCCACACATCATTCCAAACTTCATTCCTCTCATCAATCCACACATCATTCAATACATCATTCCACATATCGTTCCACACATCATGCCACACATCATTCCACACCTCATTCCACACATCATGCCATAACATTCCACACATCATTACACACGTCAATCCACACATCATTCCAAACAACATTCCAAATATTATCCACTCCTCATTCCACATATCATTCCACGCATCATTCCACATCTCATTCCACACCTCGTTCCACATACCATTCCACACATCTTTCCAAACTTCATTCCACACATCATTCCTCACCTCATTCCACACATCATTCCACACATCAATCAATACAACATTCCACATATCATTTCACACATCATTCCACGCATCATTCCACATCTCATTCCACACATCATTCCACACATCATTCCACAACTCATTTCACACCTTTCCACACATCATTAAACACAACTTTCCACACAACATTCCACAGATCATTCCACACATCGTTCCACACAACATTCCACACATCATTCCACACACCATTCCACATTTCATTTACCGCGTCATTCCATGCATCATTCCACACATCATTCACCACATCATTCCACACAGCATTCCACACAGCATTCCACACATCATTCCACACATCATTCCAAAGCTCATTACACATCTCATTCCACACCTCCTTCCACATATTATTCCACGCAGCATTCCACACATCATTCCACTATCATTCCACAACTCATTGCACACATCATCATTACACAAAACATTCCACACATCATTGCACACATCTTTGCACACATCATTCCAACCATATTCAGTATCTCATTCCACATATAATTCCAAACATCATTACATACATTATTGCAAACATCATTTCACACCTCATTCCACATAACATTCCACACCTCATTCCACAACTCATTGCGCACATCATTCCACTTAAATATTCCACACATCATTGCACACATCTTTGCACACATCATTCCAAACCATATTCAGTACCTCATTCCACATATAATTCCAAACATCATTACATACATTATTGCAAACATAATTCCACACAGCATTCCACACATCATTCCACACATCAGTCCACACATCAGTCCAAACCTCATTCCCAACTCATTCCACACATCATTCCACTCATCTTTCAACACATCATTCCACATCTCATTCCACACATCAGTCCATACCTCATTCCACATCTCATTCCACACATCATTCCACACATCATTCCACATCTCATTCCACACATCATTCCACACAGCATTCCACAGCTCATTTCACAACTCGTTCCACACATCATTAAAAGCATCATTCCAGGCAACATTCCACACATCATTCAACACATCATTCCACACATCATTCCACACATTTTTTCACACTTCATTCCACACTTCATTCCACACATCATTCCACACATCATTCCACACACAATTCCACATTTCATTTACTGCGTCATTCCATTCATCATTCGAAACATCATTCCACACATCATTGCACGCATCATTCCACACATCATTCCACACATCATTCCAAACCTCATTCCAAAGATCATTCCACACCTCATTCCACATAACATTCCACACCTCATTCCACAACTCATTGCACACATCATTCCACAAAACATTCCACACATCATTGCGCACATCTTTCCACACATCATTCCTCACCTCATTCCACACATTATTCCACACATCATTCAACACATCATTCCACATATCATTCTGCACATCATTCCAAACATCATTCCACATCTCATTCCAAACATCATTCCACGCATCATCCACACATCATTCCACAACTCATTCACGCATCATTACACACATCAATCCACACATCATTCCACACATCATTCCACACATCATTCCAAACATCATTCCATACATCATTCCAAACATTAGAACACATATCATTCCACACAACTTTACACATATCATTGACAGATCATTCCATACCTCATTCCACACATCATTCCATAACATTCCACACATCATTACACACATCAATCCACACATCATTCCACACATCATTCCACACATCATTCCAAACATCATTCCACACATCATTCCAGACATCATTCCAGATATCATTCGACATATCATTCCACACATCATTCAATACATCATTCCACACATCATTCCACACATTATTGCAAACATAATTCCACACATCATTCCACACATCATTCAATACATCATTCCACATATCATTCCACACATCATGACACACATCATTCCACACCTCATTCCACACATCATGCCATAACATTCCACAATCATTACACACGTCAATCCACAGATCATGATACACATCATTCCACACATCATTCCAAACATCGTTCCACACCTTATTCCACACAACATTCCATTTCATTCTACAGATCATTACACACATCAATCCACACATCATTCCAAACAACATTCCACACGTCATTCACACGTCATTCCACATATCATTCCAGGCATCATTCCACATCTCATTCCACAACTCGTTCCACATATCATTCCACACATCTTTCCACACTTCATTCCACACATCATTCCTCACATCATTCCACGCATCATTCCACGCATAATTCCACAAATCATTCCAAACCTCATTCCAAAAATCATTCCACACATCATTCCACAAAACATTCCACACATCATTGCACACATCTTTGCACACATCATTCCACACCACATTCAGCACCTCATTCCATACATAATTCAAAACATCATTACATCCATCATTCCACACATCATTACACACATCATTCCACACCTCATTCCACACATCATTCCAAACATCGTTCCAGTCCGCATTCCACACAACATTCTATAATATTCTACAGATCATTACACACATCAATCCACACATCATTCCAAACAACATTCCAAATATCATTCATACCTCATTCCACATATCATTCCACGCATCATTCCACTCCTCATTCCACAACTCATTCACGCATTATTACACACATCAATCCACACATCATTCCACACATCATTCCACACATCATTCCAAACATCATTCTATACATCATTCCACACATTATTACACACATCATTCCACACATCTTTCCACACATCATTGACAGATCATTCCACACATCATTCTACACATAATTCCATAACATGCCACACATCATTACTCATATGTATCCACACATCATTCCAAAAATCATTCCACACATCATTACAAACATCATTCCACACATCATTCCACACATCATTCCACACATCATTCCAAACATCATTTCTCACATCATTCCACAAATCATTCAATACATCATTCCACATATCATTCCACACATCATGCCACACATCATTCCACACCTCATTCCACACATCATGCCATAACATTCCACACATCATTACACACGTCAATCCACACATCATGCCACACATCATTCCACACATCATTCCAAACATCATTCCACACCTCATTCCACACAACATTCCATAACATTCCACAGATCATTGCAGACTTCAATCCACAAAACATTCCACACATTATTCCACACATCATTCCACGCATCATTCCACATCTCAGTCCACACATCATTTCACACATAATTCCACACCTCATTTCATACCTCGTTCCACACATCATTAAACACTTCTTTCAACACAACATTCCGCACATCATTCCACATCATTCCACACACCATTCCACATTTCATTTACCGTGTCATTCCATACATTATTCCACACATCACTCCTCATTCCACATATCATTCCACGCATCATTGCACATCGCATTCCACACATCATTCGACACTTTATTCCACACGTCATTTCACACCTCATTCCACATATGATTCCACGCATCATTCCACACAACATTCCACAAATCATTCCAAACCTCATTCCAAAGATCATTCCACACATCATTCCACAAAACATTCCACACATCATTGCACACATCTTTGCACACATCATTCCACACCACATTCCGCACCTCATTCCATACATAATTCAAAACATCATTACATACATCATTCCACACCATTCCATACATCATTCCACACCTCATTCCACACATCATTCCAAACCTCATTCCACAACTCATTCCTCACAACATTCCACTCATATTTCAACACATCATTCCACACTTCATTCTACACATAATTCTAAACCTCATTCCCCACCTCATTCCAAACATCATTCCACACATCATTCCACACCTCATTCGACAACTCATTCACGCAGCATTACACACATCAATCCACACATCATTCCACGCATCATTCCGCACATAATTCCAAACATCATTCCATACATCATTCCACACATAAGAACACATATCATTCCACACATCTTTCCACATATCATTGACAGATCATTCCATACCTCATTCCACACATCATTCCATAACATTCCACACATCATTACACACATCAATCCACACATCATTCCACACATCGTTCCATACATCATTCCAAACATCATTCCACACATCATTCCACACATCATTCCAGACATCATTCCACACCTCATTCCACACATCATGCCATAACATTCCACAATCATTACACACGTCAATTCACAGATCATGATACACATCATTCCACACATCATTCCACACATCGTTGCAAACATCATTTCTCACATCATTCCACACATCATTCAATACATCATTCCACATATCATTCCACACATCATGCCACACATCATTCCACACCTCATTCCACACATCATGCCATAACATTCCACAATCATTACACACGTCAATTCACAGATCATGATACACATCATTCCACACATCATTCCAAACATCGTTCCACAACTTATTCCGCGCAACATTCTATAACATTCTACAGATCATTACACACATCAATCCACACATCATTCCACATATCATTCCACGCATCATTCCACATCTCATTCCACACCTCGTTCCACATATCATTCCATACATCTTTCCACACTTCATTCCACACATCATTCCTCACCTCATTCCACACATCATTCCACACACAATTCCACATTTCATTTACCGTGTCATTCCATACATTATTCCACACATCATTCCACACATCATTCCACACATCATTCCAAACCTCATTCCACATCTCATTCCACATCTCATTCCACATATGATTCCACGCATCATTCTACACATCATTCCACAAATCATTCCAAACCTCATTCAAAAGATCATTCCACACATCATTCCACAAAACATTCCACACATCATTGCACACATCTTTGCACACATCATTCCACACCACATTCAGCACCTCATTCCATACATAATTCACAACATCATTACATACATCATTCCACACATCAATCCACACATCATTCCACACCTCATTCCACACATCATTCCAAACATCGTTCCACTCCTCATTTCACACACCATTCCATAACATTCGACAGATCATTACACACATCAATCCACACATCATTCCAAACAACATTCCAAATATCATTCACACCTCATTCCACATATCATTCCAGGCATCATTCCAAATCTCATTCCACACCTCGTTCCACATGTCATTCCACACATCTTTCCACACTTTATTCCACACATCATTCCTCACCACATTCCACACATCATTCCACACATCGTTCAATACAACATTCCACATATCATTCCACACATCATTCCACGCATCATTCCACATCTCATTCCACACATCATTCCACACATCATTCCACAACTCATTTCACACGTCGTTCCACACATCATTAAAGAGATCTTTCCAAACAACATTCCACACATCATTCCACACATCATTCCACACATCATTCGACACGTCATTCCACACACCATTCCACATTTCATTTACCGCGTCATTCCATACATCATTCCACACATCATTCCACACATCATTTCACACATCATTCCACACAGCATTCCACACATCATTCCACACTTCATTCCACACATCGTTCCTCACCTCATTCCATACATCATTCCAAACATCATTCAATACATCATTCCACATAACATTCCACACATCATTACACACACCAATCCACACATCATTCCAAACAACATTCCAAATATCATCCACTCCTCATTCTACATATCATTCCACACATCATTCCACACATCTTTCCACATATCTTACCACACTTCATTCCACACATCATTCCTCACCTCATTCCACACATCATTCCACACATCATTGAAGACATCATTCCTCATATCATTGAAGACATCATTCCACGCATCATTCCACCACTCATTCCACACATCATTCCACATATCATTCCACACCTCCTTCCACACCTCGTTCCACACTTCATTCCACACATCTTGCCATACAACATTCCAGCCATCATTCCACACATCTTTCCACACTTCATTCCACACCTCATTCCACATCGCCTGCCAACCCTCATTCCACATATCATTCCACACATCATTCCACAAATCATTGCAAACATCATTCCACTCATCATTCCACACAACATTCTACACCACATTACGCACCTCATTCCACAACTAATTCCACACAACATTCCAAACATCATTCAACACATCATTCCACACTTAATTCTACACATCATTCCGCACATCGTTTCACACATCATTCCACACCTCATTCCACAACTCATTCACACATCATTCCACACATTAATCCACACATCATTCCTGATATGATTCCACACATCATTCCACACTTAATTCTACACATCATTCCACACGTCATTCAATGCATCATTCCAAATATAAATCCAGAACTCATTCCACACATCATTCCACACATCATTCCAAACATCATTCCACACATCATTCCACACATCATAGCAGATATCATTCGACATATCATTCCACACATCATTCAATACATCATTCCACACATCAGTCCACACACTATTGCAAACATCATTCCTCACATCATTCCACACATCATTCAATACATCATTCCACATATCATTCCACACATCATGCCACACATCATTCCACACCTCATTCCACACATCATGCCATAACTTTCCACAATCATTACACACGTCAATCCACAGATCATGATACACATCATTCCACACATCATTCCAAACATCGTTCCACACCGTATTCCACACAACATTCCATAACATTCTACAGATCATTACACACATCAATCCACACATCATTCCAAACAACATTCCACACGTCATTCACACCTCATTCCACATATCATTCCACGCATCATTCCACATCTCATTTCACACCTCGTTCCACATATCATTCCACCCATCTTTCCACACTTCATTCCACATATCATTCCTCACCTCTTTCCACACTTCATTCCACACATCATTCCTCACCTCTTTCCACATATCATTCCACACAACATTCCACACATCATTCCACACATCATTCCAAACCTCATTCCACATCTCATTCCACACCTCATTCCACATATGATTCCACGCATCATTCCACACATCATTCCACAAATCATTCCAAACCTCATTCCAAAGATCATTCCACACATCATTCCACAAAACATTCCACACTTCATTGCACACATCTTTGCACACATCATTCCACACCACATTCAGCACCTCATTCCATACATAATTCAAAACATTATTACATACATCATTCCACACATCATTGCACACATCATTCCACACCTCATTCCACACATCATTCCAAACATCGTTTCACTCCTCATTCCACACAACATTCTATAACATTCTACAGATCATTACACACATCAATCCACACATCATTCCAAACAACATTCCAAATATCATTCACACATCATTCCACATATCATTCCACGCATCATTCCACACCTCATTCCACCACTCATTCACGCATCATTACACACATCAATCCACACATCATTCCACACATCATTCCACACATCATTCCAAACATCATTCCATACATCATTCCACACATTATTACACACATCATCCCACACATCTTTCCACACATCATTGACAGATCATTCCATACCTCATTCCACACATCGTTCCATAACACTCCACACATCATTACACACATCAATCCACACATCATTCCACACATCATTCCACATATCATTCCAAACATCATTCCACACATCATTCCACATATCATTCCAGATATCATTCGGTACAAGATTCCACACATCAATCAATACATAATTCTAAACATCATTCCACACATCATTCCAAACTTCATTCCTCTCATCAATCCACACATCATTCAATACATCATTCCACATATCGTTCCACACATCATGCCACACATCATTCCACACCTCATTCCACACATCATGCCATAACATTCCACACATCATTACACACGTCAATCCACACATCATTCCAAACAACATTCCAAATATTATCCACTCCTCATTCCACATATCATTCCACGCATCATTCCACATCTCATTCCACACCTCGTTCCACATACCATTCCACACATCTTTCCAAACTTCATTCCACACATCATTCCTCACCTCATTCCACACATCATTCCACACATCAATCAATACAACATTCCACATATCATTTCACACATCATTCCACGCATCATTCCACATCTCATTCCACACATCATTCCACACATCATTCCACAACTCATTTCACACCTCGTTCCACACATCATTAAACACAACTTTCCACACAACATTCCACAGATCATTCCACACATCGTTCCACACAACATTCCACACATCATTCCACACACCATTCCACATTTCATTTACCGCGTCATTCCATGCATCATTCCACACATCATTCACCACATCATTCCACACAGCATTCCACACAGCATTCCACACATCATTCCACACATCATTCCAAAGCTCATTACACATCTCATTCCACACCTCCTTCCACATATTATTCCACGCAGCATTCCACACATCATTCCACTATCATTCCACAACTCATTGCACACATCATCATTACACAAAACATTCCACACATCATTGCACACATCTTTGCACACATCATTCCAACCATATTCAGTATCTCATTCCACATATAATTCCAAACATCATTACATACATTATTGCAAACATCATTTCACACCTCATTCCACATAACATTCCACACCTCATTCCACAACTCATTGCGCACATCATTCCACTTAAATATTCCACACATCATTGCACACATCTTTGCACACATCATTCCAAACCATATTCAGTACCTCATTCCACATATAATTCCAAACATCATTACATACATTATTGCAAACATAATTCCACACAGCATTCCACACATCATTCCACACATCAGTCCACACATCAGTCCAAACCTCATTCCCAACTCATTCCACACATCATTCCACTCATCTTTCAACACATCATTCCACATCTCATTCCACACATCAGTCCATACCTCATTCCACATCTCATTCCACACATCATTCCACACATCATTCCACATCTCATTCCACACATCATTCCACACAGCATTCCACAGCTCATTTCACAACTCGTTCCACACATCATTAAAAGCATCATTCCAGGCAACATTCCACACATCATTCAACACATCATTCCACACATCATTCCACACATTTTTTCACACTTCATTCCACACTTCATTCCACACATCATTCCACACATCATTCCACACACAATTCCACATTTCATTTACTGCGTCATTCCATTCATCATTCGAAACATCATTCCACACATCATTGCACGCATCATTCCACACATCATTCCACACATCATTCCAAACCTCATTCCAAAGATCATTCCACACCTCATTCCACATAACATTCCACACCTCATTCCACAACTCATTGCACACATCATTCCACAAAACATTCCACACATCATTGCGCACATCTTTCCACACATCATTCCTCACCTCATTCCACACATTATTCCACACATCATTCAACACATCATTCCACATATCATTCTGCACATCATTCCAAACATCATTCCACATCTCATTCCAAACATCATTCCACGCATCATCCACACATCATTCCACAACTCATTCACGCATCATTACACACATCAATCCACACATCATTCCACACATCATTCCACACATCATTCCAAACATCATTCCATACATCATTCCAAACATTAGAACACATATCATTCCACACAACTTTCCACATATCATTGACAGATCATTCCATACCTCATTCCACACATCATTCCATAACATTCCACACATCATTACACACATCAATCCACACATCATTCCACACATCATTCCACACATCATTCCAAACATCATTCCACACATCATTCCAGACATCATTCCAGATATCATTCGACATATCATTCCACACATCATTCAATACATCATTCCACACATCATTCCACACATTATTGCAAACATAATTCCACACATCATTCCACACATCATTCAATACATCATTCCACATATCATTCCACACATCATGACACACATCATTCCACACCTCATTCCACACATCATGCCATAACATTCCACAATCATTACACACGTCAATCCACAGATCATGATACACATCATTCCACACATCATTCCAAACATCGTTCCACACCTTATTCCACACAACATTCCATTTCATTCTACAGATCATTACACACATCAATCCACACATCATTCCAAACAACATTCCACACGTCATTCACACGTCATTCCACATATCATTCCAGGCATCATTCCACATCTCATTCCACAACTCGTTCCACATATCATTCCACACATCTTTCCACACTTCATTCCACACATCATTCCTCACATCATTCCACGCATCATTCCACGCATAATTCCACAAATCATTCCAAACCTCATTCCAAAGATCATTCCACACATCATTCCACAAAACATTCCACACATCATTGCACACATCTTTGCACACATCATTCCACACCACATTCAGCACCTCATTCCATACATAATTCAAAACATCATTACATCCATCATTCCACACATCATTACACACATCATTCCACACCTCATTCCACACATCATTCCAAACATCGTTCCAGTCCGCATTCCACACAACATTCTATAATATTCTACAGATCATTACACACATCAATCCACACATCATTCCAAACAACATTCCAAATATCATTCATACCTCATTCCACATATCATTCCACGCATCATTCCACTCCTCATTCCACAACTCATTCACGCATTATTACACACATCAATCCACACATCATTCCACACATCATTCCACACATCATTCCAAACATCATTCTATACATCATTCCACACATTATTACACACATCATTCCACACATCTTTCCACACATCATTGACAGATCATTCCACACATCATTCTACACATAATTCCATAACATGCCACACATCATTACTCATATGTATCCACACATCATTCCAAAAATCATTCCACACATCATTACAAACATCATTCCACACATCATTCCACACATCATTCCACACATCATTCCAAACATCATTTCTGACATCATTCCACAAATCATTCAATACATCATTCCACATATCATTCCACACATCATGCCACACATCATTCCACACCTCATTCCACACATCATGCCATAACATTCCACACATCATTACACACGTCAATCCACACATCATGCCACACATCATTCCACACATCATTCCAAACATCATTCCACACCTCATTCCACACAACATTCCATAACATTCCACAGATCATTGCAGACTTCAATCCACAAAACATTCCACACATTATTCCACACATCATTCCACGCATCATTCCACATCTCAGTCCACACATCATTTCACACATAATTCCACACCTCATTTCATACCTCGTTCCACACATCATTAAACACTTCTTTCAACACAACATTCCGCACATCATTCCACATCATTCCACACACCATTCCACATTTCATTTACCGTGTCATTCCATACATTATTCCACACATCACTCCTCATTCCACATATCATTCCACGCATCATTGCACATCGCATTCCACACATCATTCGACACTTTATTCCACACGTCATTTCACACCTCATTCCACATATGATTCCACGCATCATTCCACACAACATTCCACAAATCATTCCAAACCTCATTCCAAAGATCATTCCACACATCATTCCACAAAACATTCCACACATCATTGCACACATCTTTGCACACATCATTCCACACCACATTCCGCACCTCATTCCATACATAATTCATAACATCATTACATACATCATTCCACACCATTCCATACATCATTCCACACCTCATTCCACACATCATTCCAAACCTCATTCCACAACTCATTCCTCACAACATTCCACTCATATTTCAACACATCATTCCACACTTCATTCTACACATAATTCTAAACCTCATTCCCCACCTCATTCCAAACATCATTCCACACATCATTCCACACCTCATTCGACAACTCATTCACGCAGCATTACACACATCAATCCACACATCATTCCACGCATCATTCCGCACATAATTCCAAACATCATTCCATACATCATTCCACACATAAGAACACATATCATTCCACACATCTTTCCACATATCATTGACAGATCATTCCATACCTCATTCCACACATCATTCCATAACATTCCACACATCATTACACACATCAATCCACACATCATTCCACACATCGTTCCATACATCATTCCAAACATCATTCCACACATCATTCCACACATCATTCCAGACATCATTCCACACCTCATTCCACACATCATGCCATAACATTCCACAATCATTACACACGTCAATTCACAGATCATGATACACATCATTCCACACATCATTCCACACATCGTTGCAAACATCATTTCTCACATCATTCCACACATCATTCAATACATCATTCCACATATCATTCCACACATCATGCCACACATCATTCCACACCTCATTCCACACATCATGCCATAACATTCCACAATCATTACACACGTCAATTCACAGATCATGATACACATCATTCCACACATCATTCCAAACATCGTTCCACAACTTATTCCGCGCAACATTCTATAACATTCTACAGATCATTACACACATCAATCCACACATCATTCCACATATCATTCCACGCATCATTCCACATCTCATTCCACACCTCGTTCCACAAATCATTCCATACATCTTTCCACACTTCATTCCACACATCATTCCTCACCTCATTCCACACATCATTCCACACACAATTCCACATTTCATTTACCGTGTCATTCCATACATTATTCCACACATCATTCCACACATCATTCCACACATCATTCCAAACCTCATTCCACATCTCATTCCACATCTCATTCCACATATGATTCCACGCATCATTCTACACATCATTCCACAAATCATTCCAAACCTCATTCAAAAGATCATTCCACACATCATTCCACAAAACATTCCACACATCATTGCACACATCTTTGCACACATCATTCCACACCACATTCAGCACCTCATTCCATACATAATTCACAACATCATTACATACATCATTCCACACATCAATCCACACATCATTCCACACCTCATTCCACACATCATTCCAAACATCGTTCCACTCCTCATTTCACACACCATTCCATAACATTCGACAGATCATTACACACATCAATCCACACATCATTCCAAACAACATTCCAAATATCATTCACACCTCATTCCACATATCATTCCAGGCATCATTCCAAATCTCATTCCACACCTCGTTCCACATGTCATTCCACACATCTTTCCACACTTTATTCCACACATCATTCCTCACCACATTCCACACATCATTCCACACATCGTTCAATACAACATTCCACATATCATTCCACACATCATTCCACGCATCATTCCACATCTCATTCCACACATCATTCCACACATCATTCCACAACTCATTTCACACGTCGTTCCACACATCATTAAAGAGATCTTTCCAAACAACATTCCACACATCATTCCACACATCATTCCACACATCATTCGACACGTCATTCCACACACCATTCCACATTTCATTTACCGCGTCATTCCATACATCATTCCACACATCATTCCACACATCATTTCACACATCATTCCACACAGCATTCCACACATCATTCCACACTTCATTCCACACATCGTTCCTCACCTCATTCCATACATCATTCCAAACATCATTCAATACATCATTCCACATAACATTCCACACATCATTACACACACCAATCCACACATCATTCCAAACAACATTCCAAATATCATCCACTCCTCATTCTACATATCATTCCACACATCATTCCACACATCTTTCCACATATCTTACCACACTTCATTCCACACATCATTCCTCACCTCATTCCACACATCATTCCACACATCATTGAAGACATCATTCCTCATATCATTGAAGACATCATTCCACGCATCATTCCACCACTCATTCCACACATCATTCCACATATCATTCCACACCTCCTTCCACACCTCGTTCCACACTTCATTCCACACATCTTGCCATACAACATTCCAGCCATCATTCCACACATCTTTCCACACTTCATTCTACACCTCATTCCACATCGCCTGCCAACCCTCATTCCACATATCATTCCACACATCATTCCACAAATCATTGCAAACATCATTCCACTCATCATTCCACACAACATTCTACACCACATTACGCACCTCATTCCACAACTAATTCCACACAACATTCCAAACATCATTCAACACATCATTCCACACTTAATTCTACACATCATTCCGCACATCGTTTCACACATCATTCCACACCTCATTCCACAACTCATTCACACATCATTCCACACATTAATCCACACATCATTCCTGATATGATTCCACACATCATTCCACACTTAATTCTACACATCATTCCACACGTCATTCAATGCATCATTCCAAATATAAATCCAGAACTCATTCCACACATCATTCCACGCATCATTCCACACAGCATGCAACACATCATTGCAGACATCATTCCACACATCAATCCACAACTCATTCAACACATCATACCACACATCATTCCACAAAGCATTCCAAATATCATTCCACACCTCAATCCATATCTCATACCACACATCATTCAACAACTCATTCCACACATCATTCCACACATCATTCCACATAGCATTCCACACATCATTCCACACCTCATTCCACACATCATTCAACAACATTCCACACATCATTCCACACATCAATCCACACATCATTCCACACATCATTCAATACAACATTCCAGATATCATTCCACACATCATTCCATGCATCATTCCATATCTCATTCCACACATCATTCCACACATCATTCCACAACTCATTTCACACCTCGTTCCACACATCATTAAACAGATCTTTCCACACAACATTCCACACATCATTCCACACACCATTCCACATTTCTTTACCGCGTCATTCCATACATCATTCCACACATCATTCCACACATCATTCCACACAGCATTCCACACAGCATTCCACACATCATTCCACACATCATTCCAAAGCTCATTCCACATCTCATTCCACACCTCATTCCACATATGATTCCACGCATCATTCCACACATCATTTCACTATGATTCCATTAATCATTCCACACCTCATTCCACATAACAATCCACAGCTCATTCCACAACTTATTGCACACATCATTCCACAAAACATTACACACTTCATTCAACACATCATTCCAAACATCATTCCACACCTCATTCCAAACATCATTCCACACATCATTCCACACCTCATTCCACAACTCATTCACACATCATTCCACACATCAATCCACACATCGTTCCACACATCATTCGACACATCATTCTAAACATCATTCCACACCTCATTCCACATAACATTCCAGGCACCATTCCACACGTCATTTCACACCTCATTCCGCTCATCATTCCACACATCATTCCACACATCATTCCAAACGTCATTCGACACAACATTCCAAATATCATCCACTCCTCATTCCACATATCATTCCACGCATCATTGCACGTCTCATTCCACACATCATTCGACACTTCATTCCACACATCATTTCACACCTCATTCCACACATCATTCCACATAGCATTTCACACATCATTCCACACATCATTCAACACCTCTTTCCACACATCATTCCACACCTCATTCCACATATCATTCCACGCATCATTCCAAACATCATTCCACACAGCATTCCACATATCATTCCACACATCATTCCACACATCATTCCACAAAACATGTCACACATCGTTCCATACATCATTCCACAAGACATTCCACACAACATTCAACACATCGTTCCAGACCTCATTCCACACATCATTCCACACCACATTCCACACATCATTCCATACATCATTCCTCACCTCATTCCACAAAACATGTCACACATCATTCCATACATCATTCCACAAGACATTCCACACAACATTCCACACATCGTTCCAGACCTCATTCCACACATCATTCCACACCACATTCCACACATCATTCCATACATCATTCCTCACCTCATTCCACAAATCATTCCACACATCATTCCACAGATCATTCCACACATCATTCCACGCATCATTCCACACTACATTCCACACCTCATTCCACACAAAATTCAAAACGTCATTGCATACATCATTCCACACATCATTCCACACATCATTCCAAACCTCATTCCACACATCATTCCACACATCATTCCACACGTCATTCTATACGTCATTCCACATGTCATTCCACACCTCATTCCACACATCATTCCACACGTCATTCTACAAATCATTCCACAAATGATTCCACAACTCATTACACACGTCATTCCACAAATCATTCCAAACAACATTCAACACATCATTCCACGCATCATTCCACACATCATTCCACAACATTCCACAAATCATTCCACACATCATTCCACACACCAGTCCATACCGCATTCCACATCTCATTCCACACATCATTCCACACATCATTCCACACGTCATTCCACACATCATTCCAAACATCTTTCCAGATATCATTCGACAAATCATTCCACACATCATTCCAAACATCATTCCACGTAACATTCCACATAACATTCCACACATCATTCCACACATCATTCCTCACGTCATTCCACACATCATTCCACACATCATTCAATACATCATTCCACATAATTTTCCACACATCATTCCACACATCATTCCACACATCATTCCGCACAGCATTCCACACTTCATTCCACTCTTCATTCTGCACATCGTTCCTCACCTCATTGCACACATCATTCCACACATCATTCAATACATCATTCTACATATCATTCCACACATCATTCCACACATCATTTCACACATCATTTCACACAGCATTCAACACATCATTCCAAACTTCATTCCACACATCGTTCCTCACCTCATTCCACACATCATTCCAAACATCATTCAATACATCATTCCACATAACATTCCACACATCATTACACACATCAATCCACAAATCATTCCAAACAACATTACAAATATCATCCACTCCTCATTCCACACATCTTACCACACTTCATTCCACACATCAGTCCTCACCTCATTCCACACATCATTCCACACATCATTGAAGACATCATTCCTCATATCATTCCAAACATCATTCCACGCATCATTCCACCACTCATTCCACACATCATTCCACATATCATTCCACAACTCATTCCACACCTCATTCCGCTCATCATTCCACACATCATTCCACACATCATTCCAAACGTCATTCGACACAACATTCCAAATATCATCCACTCCTCATTCCACATATCATTCCACGCATCATTGCACGTCTCATTCCACACATCATTCGACACTTCATTCCACACATCATTTCACACCTCATTCCACACATCATTCCACATAGCATTTCACACATCATTCCACACATCATTCAACACCTCTTTCCACACATCATTCCACACCTCATTCCACATATCATTCCACGCATCATTCCAAACATCATTCCACACCTCATTCAACATATCATTCCACGCATCATTCCACACATCATTCCACACAGCATTCCACATATCATTCCACACATCATTCCACACATCATTCCACAAAACATGTCACACATCATTCCATACATCATTCCACAAGACATTCCACACAACATTCAACACATCGTTCCAGACCTCATTCCACACATCATTCCACACCACATTCCACACATCATTCCATACATCATTCCTCACCTCATTCCACAAAACATGTCACACATCATTCCATACATCAATCCACAAGACATTCCACACAACATTCCACACATCGTTCCAGACCTCATTCCACACATCATTCCACACCACATTCCACACATCATTCCATACATCATTCCTCACCTCATTCCACAAATCATTCCACACATCATTCCACAGATCATTCCACACATCATTCCACGCATCATTCCACACTACATTCCACACCTCATTCCACACAAAATTCAAAACGTCATTGCATACATCATTCCACACATCATTCCACACATCATTCCAAACCTCATTCCACACATCATTCCACACATCATTCCACACGTCATTCTATACCTCATTCCACATGTCATTCCACACCTCATTCCACACATCATTCCACACGTCATTCTACAAATCATTCCACAAATGATTCCACAACTCATTCCACACATCATTCCACAAATCATTCCAAACAACATTCAACACATCATTCCACGCATCATTCCACACATCATTCCACAACATTCCACAAATCATTCCACACATCATTCCACACACCAGTCCATACCGCATTCCACATCTCATTCCACACATCATTCCACACATCATTCCACACGTCATTCCACACATCATTCCAAACATCTTTCCAGATATCATTCGACAAATCATTCCACACATCATTCCAAACATCATTCCACGTAACATTCCACATAACATTCCACACATCATTCCACACATCATTCCTCACGTCATTCCACACATCATTCCACACATCATTCAATACATCATTCCACATTATTTTCCACACATCATTCCACACATCATTCCACACATCATTCCGCACAGCATTCCACACTTCATTCCACTCTTCATTCTGCACATCGTTCCTCACCTCATTGCACACATCATTCCACACATCATTCAATACATCATTCTACATATCATTCCACACATCATTCCACACATCATTTCACACATCATTGCACACAGCATTCAACACATCATTCCAAACTTCATTCCACACATCGTTCCTCACCTCATTCCACACATCATTCCAAACATCATTCAATACATCATTCCACATAACATTCCACACATCATTACACACATCAATCCACAAATCATTCCAAACAACATTACAAATATCATCCACTCCTCATTCCACACATCTTACCACACTTCATTCCACACATCAGTCCTCACCTCATTCCACACATCATTCCACACATCATTGAAGACATCATTCCTCATATCATTCCAAACATCATTCCACGCATCATTCCACCACTCATTCCACACATCATTCCACATATCATTCCACAACTCATTCCAAACCTCGTTCCACACATCATTCCACACGTCTTGCCAGACAACATTCTAGCCATCATTCCACACATCTTTCCACACTTCATTCCACAGCTCATTCCACATCGCCTTCCACAACTCATTCCACATATCATTCCACACATCATTCCACAAATCATTGCAAACATCATTCCACACATCATTCCACACATCATTCTACACCACATTACGCACCTCATTCCACAACTATTTCCACACAACATTCCAAACATCATCCCAAACCTCATTCAATACATCATTACTCATCTCATTCCACACATCATTCAATGCATCATTCCAAATATAAATCCACAAATCATTCCACATTTCATTCCACGCAACATTCAACAACATTCCACACATCATTCCACACTTCATTCCACACATCAGTCCATAACTCATTCCACACCTCATTGCACACATCATTCCACACATCATTCCAAACAGCATTCCACACCTTATTCCACATAACATTCCACACATCATACCACAAATCATTTCACACATCATTCCAGATATCATTCGACACATCATTCGACACATCATTCCACACATCATTCCACATATCATTCCACAACATTCCACACATCATTCCACACTTCATTCCACACATCAGTCCATACCACATTCCACACCTCATTCCACACATCATTCCACACGTCATTCCACACATCATTCCACACATCATTCCAAATATCATTCCACACGTCATTCCACATAACATTCCACACAACATTCCACATATCATTCCACACATCATTCCACACATCATTCCACACATCATTCCTCGCCTCATTCCACACATCATTCCACACATCATTCAATACATCATTCCACATATCATTCCACACAGCATTCCAAACATCATTCCATACTTCATTCCACACATCATTCCTCACCTCATTCCACACATCATTCCACACATCATTCAATACATTATTCCACATGTCATTGCACACATCATTCCACACATAATACCACACATCATTCCACATCTCATTCCAAACCTCATTCCAAACATCATTCCATAACATTCCACACATCATTACACACATCATTCCACACATCATTCTAGAAAACATTCCGCACCTCATTCCACAACTCATTCCACACAACATTCCAAACATCATTCAACACATCATTCCACACTTCATTCTACACATCATTCCAAACTTCATTTCACACCTCATTCCACACATCATTCCACACATCATTCCACACCTCATTCCACAAATCATTCACACATCATTCCACACATCAATCCACACATCATTCCTCATATGATTCCACACATCATCCCACACATCATTCCACACATCATTCCTCACCTCATTACACACATCATTGCACACATCATTCAATACATCATTCCAATTATAAATCCACAAATCATTCAACACATCATTCCACGCATCATTCCAAACAGCATGCAACACATCATTGCATACATCATTCCACACCTCATTCAACATATCATACCACTCATCATTCCACAGCATTCCAAATATCATTCCACACCTCATTCCACATCTCATACCACACACCAATCCACTCCTCATTCCACACATCATTCCACGCATCATTACAAACAGCATGCAACACATCATTGCATACATCATTCCACACCTCATTCAACACTTCATACCACTCATCATTCCACACAGTATTCCAAATATCATTCCGCACCTCATTCCACATCTCATAACGCACACCATTCCCGTCCTCATTCCACACCTCATTCCTCACATCATTCCACACATCATTCCACATAACATTCGACACCTCATTCCACACATCATTCCAAAACATTCCACACATCATTCCACACATCAATCCATACATCATTCCACACATCAGTCCACTCATCAGTCCATACATCATTCCACTCCTCATTCCTCAAAAGATTTCACGCATCATTCCACACATCATTCCAAGCATCATTACATACATCATTCAACACAACATTCCACACGTCATTAACGCACAACATTCCACATATCATCCCACACCTCATTCCACACATCATTCCATACATCAATCCACACATCATTTCTTGCATCATTCCACTCATCAGTCCATACCTCATTCCACATCTCATTCCACACCTCATTCCACATATCATTCCACTCCTCATTCCTCAAAAAATTTCACGCATCATTCCGCACGTCATTCCAAGCATCATTACAAACATCATTCAACACAACATTCCACACGTCATTACCGCACAACATTCCACATAACATCCCACACCTCATTCCACACATCATTCCACACCTCATTCCACGCATCATTCCATGCATCATTCCACATCTCATTCCACAACTCAATAACACATCATTCCACACCTAAATTGCACACGTCATTCCAAACATCATTCCACACCACATTCCACACCTCATTCCACACCTCATTCCACACATCATTCCACACATCATTGCACACATCATTGCACACATCATTCCACACATCATTCTACACGTCATTCCACACCTCATTCCAAACATCATTCCACAACATTCCACACACCATTCCACACATCAATCCACACATCATTCTACACATCAGTCCATACCTCATTCCACACCTCATTGCACACCTCATTCCATATATCATTCCATACAGCATTCCACTCATCATTCCACGAAATATTCCTCACCGAATTCCACTCATCATTCCACACATCATTCAAGACATAATTCCACATAGATTCCACACATCATTCCACGCATCATTCCACATTTCATTCCACACATCATTCCTCACCTCATTCCACTCATCATTCCACATAGAATTCAATACATCATTCCACATATCATTCCACACAGCTTTCCACACACCATTGCACACATCATTCCACACATCATTCTTCACATCATTCCACTCATCATTCCACACGGCATTCAATACATCATTCCACATATCATTCCACACAACATTCCAAATATCATCCACTCCTCATTCCACATATAATTCCACGCATCATTCCACATCTCATTCCACACATCATTCCACACATCATTCCACACCTCATTCCACATAACATTCCACACAGCACTCCACACATCATTCCACACATCATTCCAGATATCATTCGTCAGATCATTCCATACATCATTCCACACATCATTCCAGATATCATTCGACACATAATTCGACACATCATTCCACACATCATTCCACAACATTCCACACTTCATTCCACACATCATTCCACAAATCAGTCCATACCTCATTCGACACCTCATTCCACACATCATTCCACACATCATTCCACACATCATTCCAAACATCATTCCACACCTCATACCACATAACATTCCACACATCATTCCACACATCATTCCACACTTTATTCCACACATCATTCCTCACCTCATTCCACACATCTTTCCACACAACATACCAGCCATCATTCCACACATCATTTCACGCATCATTCCACACGTCTTCCCACACTTCATTCCACACATCATTCCACACAGCATTACATACACCATTCCACATTTCATTCCACGCGTCATTCCATACTTCATTCCACACATCAATCCACACATCATTCCACACTTTATTCCACACACCATTCCACACATCATTCCACACATTATTCCACACCTCATTCCACATCTCATTCCACACCTCATTCCACATATCATTCCACACATCATTCCACAAATCATTGCACACATCATTCCACTCATCATTCCACACATCATTCTGCACCACATTCCGCACCTCATTCCACAACTCATTCCACACATTCCAAACATCATTCAACACATCATTCCACACTTCATTCTACACATCATTCCAAACATCATTCCACACCTCATTCCACACGTCATTCCACACATCATTCCACACCTCATTCCACAACTCATTCACACATCATTCCACACATCAATCCACACATCATTCCTCATTTGATTCCACACATCATCCCACACATCATTGCATTCATCATTCCTCACCTATTTCCACACATTATTCCACACGTTATTCAGTACATCATTCCAAATATAAATCCACAAATCATTCCTCACATCATTCCACGCATCATTCCACACAGCTTGCAACACATCATTGCATACATCATTCCACACATAAATCCACACCTCATTCAACACTTCATACCACACATCATTCCAAACAGCATTCCAAATATCATTCCACATCTCATTCAACATCTCATACCACACATCATTCCACTCCTCATTCCACACATCATTCCACACTTCATTCCACAACATTACACACATCATTCCAAACATCATTCCACACACCATTCCACACATCATTCGACACATTATTCCAAACATCATTCCTTTCCTCATTCTACATAAAATTCCACACATCATTACACATAACATTCGACATCGCATTCCACACATCATTCCAAAACATTCCACACATCATTCCACACTCAATCCACACATCATTCCACACATCATTCCACTCATCAGTCCATACCCACAGCATTCCAAATTTAATTCCACATCTCATTCCACATCTCATACCACACACCATTCCACTCCTCATTCCATACCTCATTCCACACATCATTCCACTCATCATTCTACATAACATTCGACACCTCATTCCAAACATCATTCCACAACTTCCACACATCATTCCACACATCAATCCACACAGCATTCCACACATCATTCCTCTCATCAGTCCATACCTTTTTCCACTCCTCATTCCTCATGAAATTCCACGCATCATTCCACACATCATTTCAAGCATCATTACGTACATCATTCAACACAACATTCCACACATCATTACCGCACATTAATCCACACATCATCCCACACCTCATTCCACACATCATTCCACACCTCATTCCACGCATCATTCCACGCATCATTCCACATCTCATTCCACAACTCAATAACACATCATTCCACACATCATTGCACACATCATTCCAAACATCATTCCCCACCTCATTCCACACCTCATTCAACACATAATTCCACATATCATTCCACATCATTCCACACATCATTCGACACATCATTCCATACCTCATTCCACATCTCATTCCACTCATCATTCCACACATCATTGCACAAATCATTGCACACATCATTCCACACTTCATTCTACACGTCATTTCACACCTCATTACAAATATCATTCCACAACATGGCACATACCATTCCACATATCAATCCACACATCATTCCGCACATCATTCCATACCTCATTCCACACCGCATTTCATACCTCATTCAACACATCATTCCATACATCATTCCACACATCATTCCACACATCATTCCAAACATCATTCCGCACATCATTCCACACATCATTCCAGATATCATTCGGCACATAATTCCACACATCCTTCCACACTTCATTCCACACACCATTCCTCACCTAATTCCACTCAACATTCCACACATCATTCAATACATAATTCCACATAAAATTCCACACATCATTCCACACATCATTCCAATCTTCATTCCACAAATCATTCCTCACCTCATTCCACTCATCATTCCACACAGCATTCAATACATCATTTCACATTTCATTCCACACAGCTTTCCACACATCATTCTACACAACATTCCAAATATCATCCACTCCTCATTCCACATATAATTCCACGCATCATTCCACAACTCATTCCACACATCATTAACACATCACTCCACACCTCATTCCACATAAAATTGCACACATCACTCCACACATCATTCCACACATCATTCCAGATATCATTCGTCAGATCATTCCATAAATCATTCCACCCATCATTCCAGATATCATTCGACACATCATTGGACACATCATTCCACACATCATTCCACATATCATTCCACAACATTCCACACTTCATTCCACACATCATTCCACACATCAGTCCATACCTCGTTCGACACCTCATTCCAAATATCATTCCACACATCATTCCACACATCATTCCACAGCTCATACCACATAACATTCCACACATCATTCCACACATCATATCCACACTTCATTCCACACGTCATTCCTCACCTCATTCCACACATCATTCCACACATCATTCGATACATCATTCCACATATAATTCCACACATCATTCCACACTTCATTCCACACATCATTCCTCACCTCATTCCACACATCATTCCACACTTCATTCAATACATCATTCCACATATCATTCCACGCATCATTCCACACATCTTCCCACACTTCATTCCACACATCATTCCACACAGCATTACATACACCATTCCACATTTCATTCCACGCGTCATTCCATACTTCATTCCACACATCAATCCACACATCATTCCACACTTTATTCCACTCACCATTCCACACTTCATTCCACATATCATTCCACACCTCATTCCACATCACATTCCACACCTCATTCCACACATCATTCCACACATCATTCCACACCTCATTCCACACCTCATTCAACACATAATTCCACAGACCATTGCACACATCATTGCACACATCTTTCCACACATCATTCTACACGTCGAACTGCACATCATTCATTCTACACATCATTCTGCACATCATTCTGCACATCATTCCACAAATCATTCTACACATCATTCTCCGCATCATTCTGCACATCAATCTGCACGTCATTCTGCACATCATTGATTCTACTCATCATTCTACACTTCATTCTACACTTCATTCTAAACTTCATTCTACACAAAATTCTAAACATCAATCATTCTACGCAGATTTCTACACAGATTTCTACACAGAATTCTACACATCATTCTACACATTATTCATTCTATACATCATTCTACACATCATTCTACACCATCATTCTACACATAATTCTTCGCATCATTCCACAGATCATCATTCTGTACTTTATTCATTCTGCACATCATTCTTCCCATCTTTCTACACATCATTCTACACATCATTCTAAACATCATTCATTCTACCCATCATTCTACATATCATTATGTACATCATTCTTCACATCATTCTACACATCATCATTCCACACATCATTCATTCGACACATCATTCTACACAACATTCTAATCATCATTCTACACATCATTCTACACATAATTCATTCCACACATAAATCTACACATCATTCGACACATCAATCTACACATCAATCTATACATCATTCTACAATTCATAGATTCCACTATTATTCCACACATAATATTCCACATCATTCGACACATCATTCTAAACATCATTCTCCACGTCATCATTCTACACATCATTGATCCTACACATCATTCTACACATCAATCTACACGTCATTCTACACATCTTTCGACACATCATTCTACACGTCATTCTGCACATCATTCATTCTACACATCATTCTACACATCACTCTGCACATCATTCCACACATTAGTCTACACATAATTCTCCACATCATTATACACATAATTCTACCCGTCATTTTACACCTTATGCTACAAATCATCCATTCTACACGTCGTTCTAGACATCATTCTGCAATTCATTCCACACATCATTCATTCGACACATCAATATACAAATCTTTCTACACATCATTCATTCTGCACATCATTCTGAACATCATTCTACACATCATTCTACTCATCATTCTACAAATCATTCATTCTACACAACATTCTACACATCATTCTGCACTTCATTCAGCACATCAATCATTCTACACATCAATCCGCACATCATTCTACACATCATTCTACTCATCATTCGACACATCATTAATTCTACACATCATTCTGCACATCATTCTACACATCATTTCTACACATCATTCCACACATCATTCTACACTTCATTCATTCTACACATCTTTCAAAACATCATTCTGCACATCATCATTCTACACTTCATTTTACACGTCATTCATTCTACACATCATTCGGCACATTCAATATATCATTCTACAAATCATTCTACAACATCATTCTACACATCATTCTTCGAATCATTCCACAGATCATCATTCTACACATCATTTATTCTGCACATCATTCTTCCCATCACTCTACACATCATTCAATCTACACATCATTCTACACATCATTCTACACATCATTCTACACATCATTCTGCACATCATTCTACACACCATTAATTCTACACTTCATTATACACATCATTCTATCCGTCATTCGACACATTATTTTACAAATCATTCATTCTACACGTCATTCTATATATCATTCTGCAATACATTCCACACATCATTTATTCTTCACATCAATATACACATCATTCTACGCATCATTCGACACATCATTCATTCTACACATCATTATACAAATCATTCTACACATCATTCTTGCTAGACATCATTCTGTACATCACTCTACACTTCATTCTACGCATCATTCTACAAATCATTCATTCTACATATCATTCTACACATCATTCTGCACTTCATTCTGCACATCATTCATTCTACACATCAATCTGCACATCATTCTACACATCATTCTACACATCATTCTACACATCATTCATTCTGCACATCATCATTCCACACATCATTCATTCGACACATCATTCTGCACAACATTCTAATCATCATTCTACACATCATTCTACACTTGATTCTACACATCATTCATTCTACAAATTATTCTACACATCATTCCACACATCATTCTACACGTCATTTTGCATATCATTCATTCTACACATCACTCTACACATCTCACTGCACACCATTTCACACATCATTCTACACATCATTCTACACATACATCAACACATCATTCTCAACATCATTCTGTAAATCAATCTACAGAGCATTCTACACATCATTGATTCCACACATCTTTCAACACATCATTCATTCTGCACATCATCATTCCACACATCATTCATTCGACACATCATTCTGCACAACATTCTAAACATCATTCTACACATCATTCTACACTTGATTCTACACATCATTCATTCCACACATCAATCTACACATCATTCGACATGACATTCTCCACACCATTCTTCACATCATTCTAAACATCATTCTACACTTGATTCTGCACATCATTCATTCCACACATCAATCTACACGTCATTCGACACATCATTCTACACATAATTTAACATATCATTCTAAACATCATTCTACATATAAATCTACACGTCATTCTACACATCATTCTATAAATCATTCTGCAAATCATTCTACACATCATTCTACAAATTATTCTACACATCATTCATTCTACACATCTTTCGACACATCATTCTACACGTCATTCTGCACATCATTCATTCTACACATCATTCTGCACGTCACTCTGCATATCATTCCACACATCATTCTACACATCATTCTCCACATCATTCTACACATCTTTCTACCCGTCATTCTACACATTATTCTACAAATCATTCATTCTACACGTCGTTCTTTGCATCATTCTGCAATTCATTCCCCACATCATTCATTCCACACATCAATATACACATCATGCTACACATCATTCTACACATCATTCATTCTACACATCATTCTGAACATCATTCTACACATCATTCTACGCATCATTCTACAAATCTTTCATTCTACACGTCATTCTACACATTATTCTGCACTTCATTCTGCACATCATTGATTCTACACATCAAGCCGCAGATCATTCCACACATAATTGTACACATCATTCTACACATCATTCATTCTACAAATTATTCTACACATCGTTCTACACATCATTCTACACGTCATTTTGCACATCATTCATTCTACACATCATTCTACACATCTCTCTGCACACCATTTCACACATCATTCTACACATCATTCTACACATACATCAACACATCATTCTGAACATCATTCTGTAAATCAATCTACAGAGCATTCTACACATCATTGATTCCACACATCATTCTACACATCATTCTCAACATCATTCTGGACATCATTCTACACGTCATTCTCCACATGATTCTACACATCAATCTACATGTCATTCTACACATCATTCTACACATCATTCTACACACCATTAATTCTGCACATCATTATACACATCATTCTATCCGTCATTCGACACGTTATTTTACAAATCATTCATTCTACACGTCATTCTATTCATCATTCAGCAATTCATTCCACACATCATTTATTCTACATATCAATATACACATCATTCTACGCATCATTCGACACATCATTCATTCTACACATCATTCTACAAATCATTCTACACATCATTCTTTCTAGACATCATTCTGTACATCACTCTTCACTTCATTCTACGCATCATTCAACAAATCATTTATTCCACATTTCATTCTACACATCATTCTGCACTTCATTCTGCACATCATTCATTCTGCACATCAATCTGCACATCATTCGACACGTCATTCTACACATCATTCTACACATCATTAATTCTACACATCATTCTACACATCATTCTACACATCATTCTACACATCATTCTACACATCATTCTACACATCATTCTACACTTCATTCATTCTACACATCTTTCAACAGATCATTCTACACATCATCATTCTACACTTCATTCTACACTTCATTCTACACATCATTCTAAACATCATTCTATACAACTTTATACACATCATTCTACACATCATTAGGCACATTCAATTCATCATTCTACACATCATTCTACAACATCATTCTACACATCTTTCTTCCCATCACTCCACAGATCATCATTCTACACATCATTCATTCTGCACATCATTCTTCCCATCATTCTACATATCATTCTACACATCATTCTACACATCATTCATTCTACCCATCATTCTACATATCATTATATACATCTTTCTACACATCATTCTACACATCATCATTCCACACATCTTTCATTCGACACATCATTCTACACAACATTCTAATAATCATTCTACACATCATTCTACACTTGATTCTACACATCATTTATTCCACACATCAATCTACACATCATTCGACAAATCATTCTCCACATCATTCTTCACATCATTCTAAACATCATTCTACACTTGATTCTACACATCATTCATTCCACACATCAATCTACACGTCATTCGACACATCATTCTACACATAATTAAAAACATCATTCTGGACATCATTCTACACATAAATCTACACGTCATTCGACACATCATTCTATACATCATTCTGCAAATCATTCTACACGTCATTCTCCACATGATTCTACACATCAATCTACATGTCATTCTACACATCATTCTACACATCATTCTACACACCATTAATTCTGCACATCATTATACACATCATTCTATCCGTCATTCGACACGTTATTTTACAAATCATTCATTCTACACGTCATTCTATTCATCATTCAGCAATTCATTCCACACATCATTTATTCTACATATCAATATACACATCATTCTACGCATCATTCGACACATCATTCATTCTACACATCATTCTACAAATCATTCTACACATCATTCTTTCTAGACATCATTCTGTACATCACTCTTCACTTCATTCTACGCATTATTCAACAAATCATTTATTCCACATTTCATTCTACACATCATTCTGCACTTCATTCTGCACATCATTCATTCTGCACATCAATCTGCACATCATTCGACACGTCATTCTACACATCATTCTACACATCATTAATTCTACACATCATTCTACACATCATTCTACACATCATTCTACACATCATTCTACACATCATTCTACACATCATTCTACACTTCATTCATTCTACACATCTTTCAACAGATCATTCTACACATCATCATTCTACACTTCATTCTACACTTCATTCTACACATCATTCTAAACATCATTCTATACAACTTTATACACATCATTCTACACATCATTAGGCACATTCAATTCATCATTCTACACATCATTCTACAACATCATTCTACACATCTTTCTTCCCATCACTCCACAGATCATCATTCTACACATCATTCATTCTGCACATCATTCTTCCCATCATTCTACATATCATTCTACACATCTTTTACACATCATTCTACACATCATAATTCCACACATCATTCATTTGACACATCATTCTACACAACATTCTAATCATCATTCTACACATCATTCTACACTTGATTCTACACATCATTCATTCTACCCATCATTCTACATATCATTATATACATCTTTCTACACATCATTCTAAACATCATTCTACACATAAATCTACACGTCATTCTACACATCATTCTATACATCATTCTGCAAATCATTCTACACATCTTTCTACACATTATTCTACATATCATTCATTCTACACATCTTTCGACACATCATTCTACACGTCATTCTGCACATCATTCATTCTACACATCATTCCGGACAGCATTCTACACATCATTCTACGCATCATTCTACAAATCTTTCATTCTACACATCATTCTACACGTCATTCTGCAATTCATTCTACACAACATTCGAAACATCACTCTCCACGTCATAATTCTACACATCAATCTGCACGTGATTCTACACATCATTCTACACATCGTCATTCGACACTTCATTCTACACGTCATTCTACACATCATTCTAAACATCATTCTATATAGCTTTATACACATCATTCTACACATCATTCGGCACATTCAATACATCATTCTACACATCATTCTACAACATCATTCCACACATCATTCTTCCCATCATTCCACAGATCATCATTCTACACATCATTCATTCTGCACATCATTCTTCCCATCATTCTACATATCATTCTACACATCATTCTACACATCATTCATTCTACCCATCATTCTACATATCATTATATACATCTTTCTACACATCATTCTACACATCATCATTCCACACATCTTTCATTCGACACATCATTCTACACAACATTCTAATAATCATTCTACACATCATTCTACACTTGATTCTACACATCATTTATTCCACACATCAATCTACACATCATTCGACAAATCATTCTCCACATCATTCTTCACATCATTCTAAACATCATTCTACACTTGATTCTACACATCATTCATTCCACACATCAATCTACACGTCATTCGACACATCATTCTACACATAATTAAAAACATCATTCTGGACATCATTCTACACATAAATCTACACGTCATTCGACACATCATTCTATACATCATTCTGCAAATCATTCTACACATCATTCTACACATTATTCTACACATCATTCATTCTACACAACTTTCGACACATCATTCCACAAGTCATTCTGCACATCATTCATTCTACACATCATACTACACATCACTCTGCACATCTTTCTACCCGTCATTCCACACATTATTCTACAAATCATTCATTCTACACGTCGTTCTATGTATCATTCTGCAATTCATTCCACACATCATTCATTCCACACATCAATATACACACCATGCTACACATGATGCTACACATCATTCTACACATCATTCTACACATCATTCTGTACATCATCGTTCTACACTTCATTTTCCACGTCATTCTAAACTTCATTCATTCTACACATCATTCTACACATCATTCTACACATCATTCTATACATCTTTATTCACATCATTCCACACATCATTCGGCACATTCAATACATCATTCTACACATCATTCATTCTGCACATCATTTTTCACATCGTTTTAGACATCATTCTACACATAATTCGACACACCAATCATTCTACATATCATTATATACATCATTCTACACATCATTCTTCGCATCTTCATTCCACACATCATTCATTCTGCAGATCGTTCTACACATCATTCTACAAATCATTCATTCTACACGTCGTTCTATGCATCATTCTGCATTTCATTCCACACATCATTCATTCCACACATCAATATACACATCATGCTACACATCATTCTACACATCATTCATTCTACACGTCATTCCGAACATCATTCTACACATCATTCTAGGCATCATTCTACTAATCTTTCATTCTACACATCATTCTACACGTCATTCTGCAATTCATTCTACACAACATTTGAAACATCACTCTCCACGTCATAATTCTACACATCAATCTGCACGTGATTCTACACATCATTCTACACTTCATTCTGCAAATCATTCTCCACATCATACTACACATCAACCTACACGTCATTCTACACATCATTCTACACATCATTCTGCAAATCATTCTACACATCATTCTACACGTCATTCTACACATCATTCATTCTACACATCTTTCGACACATCATTCTACAATTCTAACTGCACATCATTCATTCTACACATCATTCCACAAATCATTCTACACATCATTCTCCGCATCATTCTGCACATCAATCTGCACGTCATTCTGCACATCATTGATTCAACACATCATATTCCACATGATTCTACACCTCATTCTGCACATCATTCTACACATCATTCACCACATCATTCTACACATCATTCATTCTACTCATCATTCTACACTTCATTCTACACATCATTCTAAACTTCATTCTACACAACATTCTAAACATCAATCATTCTCCACAGATTTCTACACAGAATTCTACACAGAATTCTACACACATCATTCTACACATCATTCATTCTATACATCATTCTACACATCATTCTACACATCATTCTACACATCATTCTATACATCTTTATTCACATCATTCCACACATCATTCGGCACATTCAATACATCATTCTACACATCATTCATTCTGCACATCATTTTTCACATCGTTTTAGACATCATTCTACACATAATTCGACACACCAATCATTCTACATATCATTATATACATCATTCTACACATCATTCTTCGCATCTTCATTCCACACATCATTCATTCTGCAGATCGTTCTACACATCATTCTACAAATCATTCATTCTACACGTCGTTCTATGCATCATTCTGCAATTCATTCCACACATCATTCATTCCACACATCAATATACACATCATGCTACACATCATTCTACACATCATTCATTCTGCACATCATTCCGAACATCATTCTACACATCATTCTAGGCATCATTCTACTAATCTTTCATTCTACACATCATTCTACACGTCATTCTGCAATTCATTCTACACAACATTTGAAACATCACTCTCCACGTCATAATTCTACACATCAATCTGCACGTGATTCTACACATCATTCTACACTTCATTCTGCAAATCATTCTCCACATCATACTACACATCAACCTACACGTCATTCTACACATCATTCTACACATCATTCTGCAAATCATTCTACACATCATTCTACACGTCATTCTACACATCATTCATTCTACACATCTTTCGACACATCATTCTACAATTCTAACTGCACATCATTCATTCTACACATCATTCCACAAATCATTCTACACATCATTCTCCGCATCATTCTGCACATCAATCTGCACGTCATTCTGCACATCATTGATTCAACACATCATATTCCACATGATTCTACACCTCATTCTGCACATCATTCTACACATCATTCACCACATCATTCTACACATCATTCATTCCACTCATCATTCTACACTTCATTCTACACAACATTCTAAACATCAATCATTCTCCACAGATTTCTACACAGAATTCTACACAGAATTCTACACACATCATTCTACACATCATTCATTCTATACATCATTCTACACATCATTCTGCACGTCATTCTACACACCATTAATTCCACACATCATTAGAAACATCATTCTACCCGTCATTCTACACATTATTCTACAAATCATTAATTCTACACATCATTCCATACATCATTCTGCAATTCATTCCACACATCATTCATTCTACACATCAATATACACATCATTCTACACATCATTCGACACATCATTCATTCTACACATCATTCTGCACATCATTCCACACATCACTCTTTATACACATCATTCTACACGTTATTCTGCACTTCATTCTGCACATCATTCATTCTACAGATCAATCCGCACATCATTCTTCGCATCATTCCACAGATCATCATTGTACACATCATTCATTCTGCACATCATTCTTCCCATATTTCTACACATCATTCTACACATCATTCTAAACATCATTCATTCTACCCATCATTCTACATATCATTATGGACATCATTCTTCACATCATTCTACACATCTTCATTCCACACATCATTCATTCGACACATCATTCTACACAACATTCTAATCATCATTCTACACATCATTCTACACATAATTCATTCCACACATCAATCTACACATTATTCGACACGTCATTCTGCACATCAATCTATACATCATTCTACAATTCATAGATTCCACTATTATTCCACACATCATATTCCACATCATTCCACACATCATTCTAAACATCATTCTCCACGTCATCATTCTACACATCATTGATCCTACACATCATTCTACACATCAATCTACATGTCATTCTACACATCTTTCGACACAACATTCTACACGTAATTCTGCACATCATTCATTCTACACATCATTCTACACATCACTCTGCACATCATTCCACACATTATTCTACACATAATTCTCCACATCATTATACACATCATACTACGCGTCATTTTACACGTTATTCTACAAATCATTCATTCTACACGTCGTTCTATACATCATTCTGCAATTCATTCCACACATCATTCTTTCGACACATCAATATACACAACATTCTACACATCATTCATTCTGCACATCATTCTGAACATCATTCTACACATCATTCTACTCATCATTCTACAAATCATTCATTCTACACAACATTCTACACATCATTCTGCACTTCATTCTGCACATCAATCATTCTACACATCAATCCGCACATCATTCTACACATCATTCTACACATCATTCTACACATCATTCATTCTACACATTATTCTGCACATCATTCTATACATCATTTCTACACATCATTCTACACATCATTCTACACTTCATTCATTCTACACATCTTTCAAAACATCATTCTGCACATCATCATTCTACACTTCATTCTACACGTCATTCTACACATCATTCATTCTACACATCATTCGGCACATTCAATACATCATTCTACAAATCATTCTACAACATCATTCTACACATCATTCTTCGAATCATTCCACAGATCATCATTCTACACATCATTTATTCTGCACATCAGTCTTCCCATCATTCTACACATCATTCAATCTACACATCATTCTACACATCATTCTACACATCATTCTACACATCAGTCTGCACATCATTCTATACACCATTAATTCTACACATCATTACACACATCATTCCATCCGTCATTCGACACGTTATTTTACAAATCATTCATTCTACACGTCATTCTATACATCATTCTGCAATAAATTCCACACATCATTTATTCTACACATCAATATACACATCATTCTACGCATCATTCGACACATCATTCATTCTACACATCATTCTACAAATCATTCTACACATCATTCTTGCTAGACATCATTCTGTACATCACTCTACACTTCCTTCTACGCATCATTCTACAAATCATTCATTCTACACATCAATCTGCACGTCATTCTACACATCATTCTACACATCATTCTACACATCATTCTGCACATCATTCTGCACATCATTCATTCTACACATCATTCTGCACATCATTCTACACATCATTCTACACGTCATTCTACACTTCATTCATTCTACACATCTTTCAACACACCATTCTACACATCATCATTCTACACTTCATTCTACACGTCATTCTACACATCATTCATTCTACACATCATTCACCACATCATTATACACTTCATTCTACACATCATTCTAAACATCATTCTAAACATCATTCTATACAACTTTATACACATCATTCTACACCTCATTCGGCACATTCAATACATCATTCTACACATCATTCTACAACATCATTCTACACATCATTCATCCCATCATTCCGCAGATCATCATTCTGCACATCATTCATTCTACACATCATTCTACACTTCATTCTACACTTCGTTCATTCTCCACATCTTTCAACACATCATTCTAAACATCATCATTCTACACTTCATTCTACACGTCCTTCTACACATCATTCTAAACATCATTCTATATAGCTTTATACACATCATTCTACACATCATTCGGCACATTCAATACATCATTCTACAACATCATTCTACAACATCATTCTACACATCATTCTTCCCATCATTCCACAGATCCTCATTCTACACATCATTCATTCTGCACATCATTCTTCCCATCATTCTACATATCATTCTACACATCTTTCATTCGACACATCATTCTACACAACATTCTAATCATCATTCTACACATCATTCTACACTTGATTCTACACATCATTTATTCCACACATCAATCTACACATCATTCGACACATCATTCTCCACATCATTCCTCACATCATTCTAAACATCATTCTACACTTGATTCAACACACCATTCATTCCACACATCAATCTGCACGTCATTCGAAACATCATTTTACACATCATTTAACACATCATTCTGAACATCATTCTACACATAAATCTACACGTCATTCTACACATCATTCTATACATCATTCTGCAAATCATTCTACACATCATTCTACACATTATTCTACACATCATTCATTCTACACAACTTTCGACACATCATTCTACACGTCATTCTGCACATCATTCATTCTACAAATCATTCTACACATCACTCTGCACATCATTCCACACATCATTCTACACATCATTCTCCACTTCATTCTACACATCTTTCTACCGGTCATTCTACACATTATTCTACAAATCATTCATTCTACACGTCGTTCCATGTATCATTCTGCAATTCATTCCACACATCATTCATACACACATCAATATACACATCATGCTACACATCATTCTACACATCATTCATTCTACACATCATTCCGAACATCATTCTACACATCATTCTACGCATCATTCTACAAATCTTTCATTCTACACATCATTCTACACGTCATTCTGCAATTCATTCTACACAACATTCGAAACATCACTCTCCACGTCATAATTCTACACATCAATCTGCACGTGATTCTACACATCATTCTACATATCATTCTGCAAATCATTCTCCACATCATACTACACATCAATCTACACGTCATTCTACACATCATTCTACACATCATTCTGCAAATCATTCTACACATCATTCTACACGTCATTCTGCACATCATTCATTCTACACATCTTTCGACACATCATTCTACACGTCTAACTGCACATCATTCATTCTACACATCATTCTGCACATCATTCTGCACATCATTCCACAAATCATTCTACACATCATTCTCCGCATCATTCTGCACATCAATCTGCAAGTCATTCTGCACATCATTGATTCTACACATCATATTCCACATGATTCTACACTTCATTCTGCACATCATTCTACACATCATTCACCACATCATCCTACACATCATTCATTCTACTCATCATTCTACACTTCATTCTACACATCATTCTAAACTTCATTCTACACAACATTCTAAACATCAATCATTCTACACAGATTTCTACACAGAATTCTACACAGAATTCTACACACATCATTCCACACATCATTCATTCTATACATCATTCTACACATCATTCTACACACCATTAATTCCACACATCATTAGAAACATCATTCTACCCGTCATTCTACACATTATTCTACAAATCATTAATTCTACACATCATTCTATACAGCATTCTGCAATTCATTCCACACATCATTCATTCTACACATCAATATACACATCATTCTAAACATCATTCGACACATCATTCATTCTACAAATCATTCTGCACATCATTCCACACATCATTCTTTATACACATCATTCTACAAATTATTCTGCACTTCATTCTGCACATCATTCATTCTACAGATCAATCCGCACATCATTCTACACATCATTCTACACTTCATTCTACACATCATTCATTCTGCACATCATTCTACACATCATTCTACACATCATTCTACACATCATTCTGCACTTCATTCATTCTACACATCTTTCAACACATCATTCTACACATCATCATTCTACGCTTCATTCAACACGTCATTCTACACATCATACATTCTACACATCATTCTACACATCATTCTAAACATCATTCTATACATCTTTATACACATCATTCTACACATCATTCGGCACATTCAATACATCATTCTACACATCATTCTACAACATCATTCTACACATCATTCTTCGCATCATTCCACAGATCATCATTGTACACATCATTCATTCTGCACATCATTCTTTCCATATTTCTACACATCATTCTACACATCATTCTAAACATCATTCATTCTACCCATCATTCTACATATCATTATGTACATCATTCTTCAAATCATTCTACACATCTTCATTCCACACATCATTCATTCGACACATCATTCTACACAACATTCTAATCATCATTCTACACATCATTCTACACATAATTCATTCCACACATCAATCTACACATCATTCGACACGTCATTCTGCACATCAATCGATACATCATTCTACAATTCATAGATTCCACTATTATTCCACACATCATATTCCACATCATTCCACACATCATTCTAAACATCATTCTCCACGTCATCATTCTACACATCATTGATCCTACACATCAATCTACACATCAATCTACATGTCATTCTGCACATCTTTCGACACATCATTCTACACGTCATTCTGCACATCATTCATTCTACACATCATTCTACACATCACTCTGCACAGCATTCCACACATTATTCTACACATAATTCTCAACATCATTATACACATCATTCTACCCGTCATTTTACACGTTATTCTACAAATCATTCATTCTACACGTCGTTCTATACATCATTCTGCAATTCATTCCACACATCATTCATTCGACACATCAATATACACATCATTCTACACATCATTCATTCTGCACATCATTCTGAACATCATTCTACACATCATTCTACTCATCATTCTACAAATCATTCATTCTACACAACATTCTACACATCATTCTGCACTTCATTCTGCACATCAATCATTCTACACATCAATCCGCACATCATTCTACACATCATTCTACACATCATTCTACTCATCATTCATTCTACACATCATTCTGCAAATCATTCTATACATCATTTCTACACATCAATCTACACATCATTCTACACTTCATTCATTCTACACATCTATCAAAACATCATTCTGCACATCATCATTCTACACTTCATTCTACACGTCATTCTACACGTCATTCATTCTACACATCATTCGGCACATTCAATACATCATTCTACAAATCATTCTACAACATCATTCTACACATCATTCTTCGAATCATTCCACAGATCATCATTCTACACATCATTTATTCTGCACATCAGTCTTCCCATCATTCTACACATCATTCAATCTACACATCATTCTACACATCATTCTACACATCATTCTACTCATCATGCTGCACATCATTCTGCACACCATTAATTCTACACATCATTATACACTTCATTCCATCCGTCATTCGACACGTTATTTTACAAATCATTCATTCTACACGTCATTCTATACATCATTCTGCAATACATTCCACACATCATTTATTCTACACATCAATATACACATCATTCTACACATCATTCGACACATCATTCATTCTACACATCATTCTACAAATCGTTCTACACATCATTCTTGGTAGACATCATTCTGTACATCACTCTACACTTCCTTCTACGCATCATTCTACAAATCATTCATTCTACACATCAATCTGCACATCATTCTACACATCATTCTACAAATCATTCTACACATCATTCTTGCTAGACATCATTCTGTACATCACTCTACACTTCATTCTACGCATCATTCTACAAATCATTCATTCTACACATCAATCTGCACATCATTCTACACATCATTCTACACATCATTCTACACATCATTCATTCTACACATCATTCCACACATCATTCTACACATCATTCTGCACATCATTCTACACATCATTCATTCTACACATCATTCTGCACATCATTCTACACGTCATTTTACACGTCATTCTACACTTCATTCATTCTACACATCTTTCAACACACCATTCTACACATCATCATTCTACACTTCATTCTACACGTCATTCTACACATCATTTATTCTACACATCATTCGGCACATTCAATACATCATTCTACAAACCATTCTACACGTCATTCTACACATCATTCTACACTTCATTCTACACATCATTCTACACATCATTCTACACTTCATTCTACACATCATTCGTCACATCATTCTGCACATCATGATTCTAAAGAACATTCGACACATCATTCTACAGATTATCATTCTGCACATCATTCTACACATCATTCACCACATCATTATACACATCATTCTACACATCATTCTAAACATCATTCTAAACATCATTCTATACAACTTTATACACATCATTCTACACCTCATTCGGCACATTCAAATCATTATTCTACACATCATTCTACAACATCATTATACACATCATTCTTCCCATCATTCCACAGATCATCATTCTACACATCATTTATTCTGCACATCATTCTTCCCATCATTCTACATATCATTCTACTCATCATTCTACACATCATTCATTCTACCCATCATTCTACATATCATTATATACATCTTTCTACACATCATTCTGCACATCATCATTCCACACATCTTTCATTCGACACATCATTCTACACAACATTCTAATAATCATTCTACACATCATTCTACACTTGATTCTACACATCATTTATTCCACACATCAATCTACACATCATTCGACAAATCATTCTCCACATCATTCTTCACATCATTCTAAACATCATTCTACACTTGATTCTACACATCATTCATTCCACACATCAATCTACACGTCATTCGACACATCATTCTACACATAATTAAAAACATCATTCTGGACATCATTCTACACATAAATCTACACGTCATTCTACACATCATTCTATACATCATTCTGCAAATCATTCTACACATCATTCTACACATTATTCTACACATCATTCATTCTACACAACTTTCGACACATCATTCTACACGTCATTCTGCACATCATTCATTCTACACATCATTCTACACATCACTCTGCACATCATTCCACACATCATTCTACACATCATTCTCCACATCATTCTACACATCTTTCTACCCGTCATTCTACACATTATTCTACAAATCATTCCTTCTACACGTCGTTCTATGTATCATTCTGCAATTCATTCCACACATCATTCATTCCACACATCAATATACACATCATGCTACACATCATGCTACACATCATTCTACACATCATTCTACACATCATTCTACACATCATCATTCTACACTTCATTTTCCACGTCATTCTAAACATCATTCATTCTACACATCATTCTACACATCATTCTACACATCATTCTATACATCTTTATTCACATCATTCCACACATCATTCGGCACATTCAATACATTATTGTACACATCATTCATTCTGCACATCATTTTTCACATCGTTCTACACATCATTCTACACATAATTCTACACACCAATCATTCTACGTATCATTATATACATCATTCTACACATCATTCTTCGCATCTTCATTCCACACATCATTCATTCTACAGATCATTCTACACAAAATTGTAATCATCATTCTAAACATCATTCTACACTTCATTCTACACATCATTCATTCTACACATCAATCTACACATCATTCGACACATCATTCTACTTATAATTCTACACTTCATAGATTCCACTATTGTTCCACACATCATTCTCCACATTATTCTACACATCATTCTAAACATCATTCTCCACGTCATCATTCTACACATTATTCATTCTACACATCATTCTACACATCAATCTGCACGTGATTCTACACATCATTCTACACATCATTCTGCAAATCATTCTACACATCATTCTACACATCATTCATTCTACACATATTTCGACACATCATTTTACACGTCTTACGGCACATCATTAATTCTACACATCATTCTACACATCACTCTGCACATCATTCCACGTCATCATTTTGCACATTATACATTCTACACATCATTCTACACATCAATCTGCACGTCATTCTGGTCATCATTCATTCTACACATCATATTCCACATGATTCTACACTTCATTCTACACATCATTCTACACATCATTCTGCACATTGTTCCACACATCATCTGCACATCATTCTACACATCATTCATTCTACTTATCATTCTACACGTCATTCTACACATCATTCTAAATTTCATTCTACACAACATAATAAACATCAATCATTCTACACAGATTTCTACACAGCATTCTACACATCATTCTACACATCATTCATTCTACACATCATTATACACATCATTCTATCCGTCATTCTACACATTATTCTACAAATCATTCATTCTACACGTCATTCTATACATCATTCTGCAATTCATTCCACACATCATTCATTCGACGCATCAATATACACATCATTCTACACATCATTCTACACATCATTCATTCTACACATCATTCTGCACATCATTCTACACATCATTCTACGCGTCATTCTAGAAATCATTCATTCTACACATTATACTACACATCATTCTACACATCATCATTCTACACTTCATTTTCCACATCATTCTACACATCATTCATTCTACACATCATTCTACTCATCATTCTACAATTCATTCTATACATCTTTATCCACATCATTCTACACATCATTTGGCACATTCATTACATCATTCTACACATCATTCATTCCAAACATCATCATTATACACATCATTCTACACATCATTCTCCACATCATTCTACAACATCATTCTACACATCATTCTTCACATCATTCCACAGTTCATCATTCTACACATCATTCATTCTGCACATCATTCTTCACTTCATTCTACACATCATTCTACACATCATTCTCCACACCAATCATTCTACATATCATTATATGCATCATTCTACACATCATTCTTCACATCATCATTCCACACATCATTCATTCTGCACATCATTCTACACAAAATTGTAATCATCATTCTACACATCATTCCACACTTCATTCGACACATCATTCATTCTACACATCAATCTACACATCATTCTCCACATCATTCTACAACATCATTCTACACATCATTCTTCACATCATTCCACAGTTCATCATTCTACACATCATTCATTCTGCACATCATTCTTCACTTCATTCTACACATCATTCTACACATCATTCTCCACACCAATCATTCTACATATCATTATATGCATCATTCTACACATCATTCTACACATCATCATTCTACACTTCATTTTCCACATCATTCTACACATCATTCATTCTACACATCATTCTACTCATCATTCTACAATTCATTCTATACATCTTTATCCACATTATTCTACACATCATTTGGCACATTCATTACATCATTCTACACATCATTCATTCCAAACATCATCATTATACACATCATTCTACACATCATTCTCCACATCATTCTACAACATCATTCTACACATCATTCTTCACATCATTCCACAGTTCATCATTCTACACATCATTCATTCTGCACATCATTCTTCACTTCATTCTACACATCATTCTACACATCATTCTCCACACCAATCATTCTACATATCATTATATGCATCATTCTACACATCATTCTTCACATCATCATTCCACACATCATTCATTCTGCACATCATTCTACACAAAATTGTAATCATCATTCTACACATCATTCCACACTTCATTCGACACATCATTCATTCTACACATCAATCTACACATCATTCGACACATCATTCTGCACATAATTGTACACTTCATAGATTCCACTATTGTTCCACACATCATTCTCCACATCATTCTACACATCATTCGAAACATCATTCTCCACGTCATCATTCTACACATCAATCTGCACGTGATTTTACATATCATTCTACACATCATTCTGCAAATAATTCTCCACATCATTCTACACATCATTCTACACATCGTTCCACACATCATCTGCACATCCCTCTCCACATCATTCACCAGATCATTCTACACATCATTCATTCTACTCATCATTCTACACTTCATTCTACACATCATTCTAAACTTCATTCTACACAACATTCTAAACTTCAATCATTCTACACAGATTTCTACTCAGATTTCTACACATAATTCTACACATCATTCTACACATCATTCATTCTATACATCATTCTACACATCATTCTGCACACCATTAATTCCACAAATCATTATAAACATCATTCTACCCATCATTCTACGCATTATTCTACAAATCATTAATTCTACACATTATTCTATACATCATTCTGCAATTCATTCCACACATCATTCATTCTACACATCAATATACACATCATTCCACACATCATTCGACACATCATTCATTCTACACATCATTCCACACATCATTCTTTATACACATCATTCTACACATCATTCTACACTTCATTCTACATATAATTCATTCTGCACATCATTCTACACATCATTCTGCACTTCATTCATTCTAGACATCTTTCAACACATCATTCTACACATCATCATTCTACACTTCATTCTACACGTCATTCTACACATCATTCTACACATCATTCTAAACATCATTCTATACATCTTAATACACATCATTCTACACATCATTCGGCACATTCAATACATCATTCTACACATCATTCTACACATCATTCTTCGCATCATTCCACAGATCATCATTGTACACATCATTCATTCTGCACATCATTCTTTCCATCTTTCTACACATCATTCTACACATCATTCTAAACATCATTCATTCTACCCATCATTCTACATATCATTATGTACATCATTCTTCACATCATTCTACACATCATCATTCCACACATCATTCATTCGACACATCATTCTACACAACATTCTAATCATCATTCTACACATCATTCTATACATAATTCATTCCACACATCAATCTACACATCATTCTACACATCATTCTATACATCAATCTATACATCATTCAACAATTCATAGATTCCACTATTATTCCACACATCATATTCCACATTATTCTACACATCATTCTAACCATCATTCTCCACGTCATCATTCTACACATCATTGATCCTACACATCATTCTACACATCAATCTACACGTCATTCTACACATCTTTCGACACATCATTCTACACATCAATCTGCACATCATTCCACGTCATCATTCTGCACATTATTCATTCTACACATCATTCTACACATCAATCTGCACGTCATTCTGGTCATCATTCATTCTACACATCATATTCCACATGATTCTACACTTCATTCTACACATCATTCTACACATCATTCTGCACATTGTTCCACACATCATCTGCACATCATTCTACACATCATTCATTCTACTTATCATTCTACACGTCATTCTACACATCATTCTAAATTTCATTCTACACAACATAATAAACATCAATCATTGTACACAGATTTCTACACAGCATTCTACACATCATTCTACACATCATTCATTCTACACATCATTATACACATCATTCTATCCGTCATTCTACACATTATTCTAAAATCATTCATTCTACACGTCATTCTATACATCATTCTGCAATTCATTCCACACATCATTCATTCGACGCATCAATATACACATCATTCTACACATCATTCTACACATCATTCATTCTACACATCATTCTGCACATCATTCTACACATCATTCTACGCGTCATTCTAGAAATCATTCATTCTACACATTATACTGAACAGCATTCTACACATCATCATTCTACACTTCATTTTCCACATCATTCTACACATCATTCATTCTACACATCATTCTACTCATCATTCTACAAATCATTCTATACATCTTTATCCACATCATTCTACACATCATTTGGCACATTAATTACATCATTCTACACATCATTCATTCCAAACATCATCATTATACACATCATTCTACACATCATTCTCCACATCATTCTACAACATCATTCTACACATCATTCTTCACATCATTCCACAGTTCATCATTCTACACATCATTCATTCTGCACATCATTCTTCACTTCATTCTACACATCATTCTACACATCATTCTCCACACCAATCATTCTACATATCATTATATGCATCATTCTACACATCATTCTTCACATCATCATTCCACACATCATTCATTCTGCACATCATTCTACACAAAATTGTAATCATCATTCTACATATCATTCCACACTTCATTCGACACATCATTCATTCTACACATCAATCTACACATCATTCGACACATCATTCTGCACATAATTGTACACTTCATAGATTCCACTATTGTTCCACACATCATTCTCCACATCATTCTACACATCATTCGAAACATCATTCTCCACGTCATCATTCTACACATCAATCTGCACGTCATTCTACACATCATTCTACACATCATTCTGCAAATCATTCTCCACATCATACTACGCATCAATCTACACGTCATTCTACACATCATTCTACACATCATTCTGCAAATCAATCTACACATCATTCTACACATCATTCTACACATCATTCATTCTGCACATCTTTCGACACATCATTCTACACGTCTAACTGCACATCATTCCACACATTATTCTACACATAATTCTCCACATCATTATACACATCATTCTACCCGTCATTTTACACTTTATTCTACAACTCATTCATTCTACACGTCGTTCTATACATCATTATGCAATTCATTCCACACATCATTCATTCGACACATCAATATACACATCATCTGCACATCATTCATTCTGCACATCATTCTGCACATCATTCTACACATCATTCTGCACATCATTCTGCACATCATTGTGAACATCATTCTGCACATCATTCTGCACATCATTCTGCACATCTTTCGACACATCATTCTACACGTCTAACTGCACATCATTCATTCTATACATCATTCTGCACATCATTCAGCACATCATTTCACAAATCATTCTGCAAATCATTCTCCGCATCATTCTGCACATCAATCTGCACGTCATTCTGCACATCATTGAATCTACACATCATATTCCACATGATTCTACACTTCATTCTACACATGATTCTACACATCATTCTACACATCGTTCCACACATCATCTGCACATCCTTCTCCACATCATTCACCAGATCATTCTACACATCATTCATTCTACTCATCATTCTACACTTCATTCTACACATCATTCTAAACTTCATTCTACACAACATTCTAAACTTCAATCATTCTACACAGATTTCTACTCAGATTTCTACAGAATTCTACACATCATTCTACACATCATTCATTCTATACATCATTCTACACATCATTCTGCACACCATTAATTCCACAAATCATTATAAACATCATTCTACCCGTCATTCTACGCATTATTCTACAAATCATTAATTCTACACATTATTCTATACATCATTCTGCAATTCATTCCACACATCATTCATTCTACACATCAATATACACATCATTCCACACATCATTCGACACATCATTCATTCTACACATCATTCCACACATCATTCTTTATACACATCATTCTACACATTATTCTGCACTTCATTCTGCACATCATTCATTCCACACATCAATCCGCACATCATTCTACACATCATTCTACACTTCATTCTACACATAATTCATTCTGCACATCATTCTACACATCATTCTACACATCATTCTGCACTTCATTCATTCTAGACATCTTTCAACACATCATTCTACACATCATCATTCTACACTTCATTCTACACGTCATTCTACACATCATTCATTCTACACATCATTCTACACATCATTCTAAACATCATTCTATACATCTTAATACACATCATTCTACACATCATTCGGCACATTCAATACATCATTCTACACATCATTCTACACATCATTCTTCGCATCATTCCACAGATCATCATTGTACACATCATTCATTCTGCACATCATTCTTTCCATCTTTCTACACATCATTCTACACATCATTCTAAACATCCTTCATGCTACCCATCATTCTACATATCATTATGTACATCATTCTTCACATCATTCTACACATCATCATTCCACACATCATTCATTCGACACATCATTCTACACAACATTCTAATCATCATTCTACACATCATTCTATACATAATTCATTCCACACATCAATCTACACATCATTCTACACATCATTCTACACATCAATCTATACATCATTCAATAATTCATAGATTCCACTATTATTCCACACATCATATTCCACATTATTCTACACATCATTCTAAACATCATTCTCCACGTCATCATTCTACACATCATTGATCCTACACATCATTCTACACATCAATCTACACGTCATTCGACACATCTTTCGACACATCATTCTACACGTCATTCTGCACATCATTCATTCTACACATCATTCTACACATCACTCTGCACATCATTCCACACATTATTCTACACATAATTCTCCACATCATTATACACATCATTCTACCCGTCATTTTACACATTATTCTACAAATCATTCATTCTACACGTCGTTCGATACATCATTCTGCAATTCATTCCACACATCATTCATTCGACACATCAATATACACATCATTCTGCACATCATTCATTCTGCACATCCTTCTGAACATCATTCTACACTTCATTCTACTCATCATTCTACAAATCATTCATTCTACACAACATTCTACACATCATTCTGCACTTCATTCTGCACATCAATCATTCTACACATCAATCCGCACATCATTCTACACATCATTCTACACCATTCTACACATCATTCATTCTACACATCATTCTGCACATCATTCTATACATCATTTCTACACATCATTCTACACATCATTCTACACTTCATTCATTCTACACATCTTTCAAAACATCATTCTTCACATCATCATTCTACACTTCATTCTACACTTCATTCTACACATCATTCATTCTACACATCATTCAGCACATTCAATACATCATTCTACAAATCATTCTACAACATCATTCTACACATCATTCTTCTAATCATTCCACAGATCATCATTCTACACATCATTTATTCTGCACATCATTCTTCCCATCATTCTACACATCATTCAATCTACACATCATTCTACACATCATTCTACACATCATTCTACACATCATTCTGCACATCATTCTACACACCATTAATTCTACACATCATTATACACATCATTCTATCCGTCATTCGACACCTTATTTTACAAATCATTCATTCTACACGTCATTCTATACATCATTCTGTAATTCATTCCACACATCATTTAATCTGCACATCAACATACACATCATTCTACGCATCATTCGACATATCATTCATTCTACACATCATTCTACAAATCATTCCACACATCATTCTTTCTAGACATCATTCTGTACATCACTCTACAGTTCATTCTGCGCATCATTCTACAAATCATTCATTCTACATATCATTCTACACATCATTCTGCACTTCATTCTGCACATCATTCATTCTACACATCAATCTGCACATCATTCTACACATCATTCTGTACATCAATCTACAGAGCATTCTACACATCATTGATTCCACACATCATTCTACACATCATTCTCAACATCATTCTGGACATCATTCTACACATCATTCTCCACATCATTCTACACATCAATCTACATGTCATTCTACACATCATTCTACACATCATTCTACACACCATTAATTCTACACATCATTATAAACATCATTCTTTCTAGACATCATTCTTTACATCAATCTACACTTCATTCTAGGCATCATTCCACAAATCATTCATTCTACATATCATTCTACACATCATTCTGCACTTCATTCTGCACATCATTCATTCTACACATCAATCTGCACATCATTCTACACATCATTCTACACATCATTCTACACATCATTCATTCTACACATCATTCTGCACATCATTCTACACATTATTCTACACATCATTCTACACATCATAATACACTTCATTCATTCTGCACATCTTTCAACACATCATTCTACACATCATCATTCTACACTTCATTCTACACGTCATTCTACACATCATTCTAAACATCATTCTATAGAACTTTATACACATCATTCTACACATCATTCGGCACATTCAATACATCATTCTACACATTATTCTACAACATCATTCGACACATCATTCTTCCCATCATTCCACAGATCATCATTCTACACATCATTCATTCTGCACAACATTCTTCCCATCATTCTACATATCATTCTTCACATCATTCTACACATCATTCATTCTACCCATCATTCTACATATCATTATATACATCTTTCTACACATCATTCTACACATCATCATTCCACACATCATACATTCGACACATCATTCTACACAACATTCTAATCATCATTCTACACATCATTCTACACTTGATTCTACACATCATTCATTCCACACATCAATCTACACATCATTGGACACATCATTCTCCACATCATTCTTCACATCATTCTAAACATCATTCTACACTTGATTCTACACATCATTCATTCCACACATCAATCTACACGTCATTCGACACATCATTCTACACATAATTTAACACGTCATTCTACACATCATTCTATACATCATTCTGCAAATCATTCTACACATCAATCTACACATTATTCTACACATCATTCATTCTACACATCTTTCGACACATCATTCTACACGTCATTCTGCATATCTTTCATTCTACACATCATTCTACACATCACTCTGCACATCATTCCACACATCATTCTACACATCATTCTCCACATCATTCTACACATCTTTCTACCCGTCATTCTACACATTATTCCAAAAATCATTCATTCTACACGTCGTTCTATGCATCATTCTGCAATTCATTCCACACATCATTCATTCCACACATCAATATACACATCATGCTACACATCATTCTACACATTATTCATTCTACACATCATTCTGATCATCATTCTACACATCATTCTACGCATCATTCTACAAATCTTTTATTCTACACATCATTCTACACATCATTCTGCACTTCATTCTGCACATCATTCATTCTACACATCAAGCCGCAGATCATTCCACACATAATTGTACACATCATTCTACACATCATTCATTCTACAAATCATTCTGCACATCATTCTACACATCATTCTACACGTCATTTTGCACATCATTCATTCTACACATCATTCTACACATCTCTCTGCACACCATTTCACATATCATTCTACACATCATTCTACACATCATTCTAAATATCATTCTACACATGATTCTACACATCATAGTACACATCAATATACACATCATTCCACATATCATTCTATACATCATTCTGCACATCATTCTAAACATCATTCTACACATCGTTCATTCTACACATCCTTATCCAAATCATTCTACACATCATTCTACACATCATTCTACACGTCATTTTGCACATCATTCATTCTACACATCATTCTACACATCTCTCTGCACACCATTTCACATATCATTCTACACATCTTTCTACACATCATTCTAAATATCATTATACACATGATTCTACACATCATAGTACACATCAATATACACATCATTCCACATATCATTCTACACATCATTCTGAACATCATTCTACACATCATTCTAAACATAATTCTACACATCTTTCATTCTACACATCATCATTCTACACTTCATTTTCCACATCATTCTACACATCATTCATTCTACACATCATTCTACTCATCATTCTACAAATCATTCTATACATCTTTATCCACATCATTCTACACATCATTTGGCACATTCATTACATCATTCTACACATCATTCATTCCAAACATCATCATTATACACATCATTCTACACATCATTCTCCACATCATTCTACAACATCATTCTACACATCATTCTTCACATCATTCCACAGTTCATCATTCTACACATCATTCATTCTGCACATCATTCTTCACTTCATTCTACACATCATTCTACACATCATTCTCCACACCAATCATTCTACATATCATTATATGCATCATTCTACACATCATTCTTCACATCATCATTCCACACATCATTAATTCTGCACATCATTCTACACAAAATTGTAATCATCATTCTACATATCATTCCACACTTCATTCGACACATCATTAATTCTACACATCAATCTACACATCATTCGACACATCATTCTGCACATAATTGTACACTTCATAGATTCCACTATTGTTCCACACATCATTCTCCACATCATTCTACACATCATTCGAAACATCATTCTCCACGTCATCATTCTACACATCAATCTGCACGTCATTCTACACATCATTCTACACATCATTCTGCAAATCATTCTCCACATCATACTACGCATCAATCTACACGTCATTCTACACATCATTCTACACATCATTCTGCAAATCAATCTACACATCATTCTACACATCATTCTACACATCATTCATTCTGCACATCTTTCGACACGTCATTCTACACGTCTAACTGCACATCATTCCACACATTATTCTACACATAATTCTCCACATCATTATACACATCATTCTACCCGTCATTTTACACTTTATTCTACAACTCATTCATTCTACACGTCGTTCTATACATCATTATGCAATTCATTCCACACATCATTCATTCGACACATCATATACACATCATCTGCACATCATTCATTCTATACATCATTCTGCACATCATTCAGCACATCATTTCACAAATCATTCTGCAAATCATTCTCCGCATCATTGTGCACATCAATCTGCACGTCATTCTGCACATTATTGAATCTACACATCATATTCCACATGATTCTACACTTCATTCTACACATGATTCTACACATCATTCTACACATCGTTCCACACATCATCTGCACATCCTTCTCCACATCATTCACCAGATCATTCTACACATCATTCATTCTACTCATCATTCTACACTTCATTCTACACATCATTCTAAACTTCATTCTACACAACATTCTAAACTTCAATCATTCTACACAGATTTCTACTCAGATTTCTACACAGAATTCTACACATCATTCTTCACATCATTCATTCTATACATCATTCTACACATCATTCTGCACACCATTAATTCCACAAATCATTATAAACATCATTCTTCCCGTCATTCTACGCATTATTCTACAAATCATTAATTCTACACATTATTCTATACATCATTCTGCAATTCATTCCACACATCATTCATTCTACACATCAATATACACATCATTCCACACATCATTCGACACATCATTCATTCTACACATCATTCCACTCATCATTCTTTATACACATCATTCTACACATTATTCTGCACTTCATTCTGCACATCATTCATTCCACACATCAATCCGCACATCATTCTACACATCATTCTACACTTCATTCTACACATAATTCATTCTGCAAATCATTCTACACATCATTCTACACATCATTCTACACATCATTCTGCACTTCATTCATTCTAGACATCTTTCAACACATCATTCTACACATCATCATTCTACACTTCATTCTACACGTCATTCTACACATCATTCATTCTACACATCATTCTACACATCATTCTAAACATCATTCTATACATCTTAATACACATCATTCTACACATCATTCGGCACATTCAATACATCATTCTACACATCATTCTACACATCATTCTTCGCATCATTCCACAGATCATCATTGTACACATCATTCATTCTGCACATCATTCTTTCCATCTTTCTACACATCATTCTACACATCATTCTAAACATCATTCATTCTACCCATCATTCTACATATCATTATGTACATCATTCTTCACATCATTCTACACATCATCATTCCACACATCATTCATTCGACACATCATTCTACACAACATTCTAATCATCATTCTACACATCATTCTATACATAATTCATTCCACACATCAATCTACACATCATTCTACACATCATTCTACACATCAATCTATACATCATTCAACAATTCATAGATTCCACTATTATTCCACACATCATATTCCACATTATTCTACACATCATTCTAAACATCATTCTCCACGTCATCATTCTACACATCATTGATCCTACACATCATTCTACACATCAATGTACACGTCATTCTACACATCTTTCGACACATCATTCTACACGTCATTCTGCACATCATTCATTCTACACATCATTCTACACATCACTCTGCACATCATTCCACACATTATTCTACACATAATTCTCCACATCATTATACACATCATTCTACCCGTCATTTTACACATTATTCTACAAATCATTCATTCTACACGTCGTTCGATACATCATTCTGCAATTCATTCCACACATCATTCATTCGACACATCAATATGCACATCATTCTGCACATCATTCATTCTGCACATCCTTCTGAACATCATTCTACACATCATTCTACTCATCATTCTACAAATCATTCATTCTACACAACATTCTACACATCATTCTGCACTTCATTCTGCACATCAATCATTCTGCACATCAATCCGCACATCATTCTACACATCATTCTACACCATTCTACACATCATTCATTCTACACATCATTCTGCACATCATTCTATACATCATTTCTACACATCATTCTACACATCATTCTACACTTCATTCATTCTACACATCTTTCAAAACATCATTCTTCACATCATCATTCTACACTTCATTCTACACTTCATTCTACACATCATTCATTCTACACATCATTCAGCACATTCAATACATCATTCTACAAATCATTCTACAACATCATTCTACACATCATTCTTCTAATCATTCCACAGATCATCATTCTACACATCATTTATTCTGCACATCATTCTTCCCATCATTCTACACATCATTCAATCTACACATCATTCTACACATCATTCTACACATCATTCTACGCATCATTCTGCACATCATTCTACACACCATTAATTCTACACATCATTATACACATCATTCTATCCTTCATTCGACACATTATTTTACAAATCATTCATTCTACACGTCATTCTATACATCATTCTGCAATTCATTCCACACATCATTTAATCTGCACATCAACATACACATCATTCTACGCATCATTCGACATATCATTCATTCTACACATCATTCTATAAATCATTCCACACATCATTCTTTCTAGACATCATTCTGTACATCACTCTACAGTTCATTCTGCGCATCATTCTACAAATCATTCATTCTACATATCATTCTACACATCATTCTCCACTTCATTCTGCACATCATTCATTCTACACATCAATCTGCACATCATTCTACACATCATTCTGTACATCAATCTACAGAGCATTCTACACATCATTGATTCCACACATCATTCTACACATCATTCTCAACATCATTCTGGACATCATTCTACACATCATTCTCCACATCATTCTACACATCAATCTACATGTCATTCTACACATCATTCTACACATCATTCTACACACCATTAATTCTACACATCATTATAAACATCATTCTTTCTAGACATCATTCTGTACATCAATCTACACTTCATTCTAGGCATCATTCCACAAATCATTCATTCTACATATCATTCTACACATCATTCTGCACTTCATTCTGCACATCATTCATTCTACACATCAATCTGCACATCATTCTACACATCATTCTACACTTCATTCTACACATCATTCATTCTACACATCATTCTACACATTATTCTACACATCATTCTACACATCATAATACACTTCATTCATTCTGCACATCTTTCAACACATCATTCTACACATCATCATTCTACACTTCATTCTACACGTCATTCTACACATCATTCTAAACATCATTCTATAGAACTTTATACACATCATTCTACACATCATTCGGCACATTCAACACATCATTCTACACATTATTCTACAACATCATTCGCACATCATTCTTCCCATCATTCCACAGATCATCATTCTACACATCATTCATTCTGCACAACATTCTTCCCATCATTCTACATATCATTCTACACATCATTCTACACATCATTCATTCTACCCATCATTCTACATATCATTATATACATCTTTCTACACATCATTCTACACATCATCATTCCACACATCATACATTCGACACATCATTCTACAAAACATTCTAATCATCATTCTACACATCATTCTACACTTGATTCTACACATCATTCATTCCACACATCAATCTACACATCATTGGACACATCATTCTCCACATCATTCTTCACATCATTCTAAACATCATTCTACACTTGATTCTACACATCATTCATTCCACACATCAATCTACACGTCATTCGACACATCATTCTACACATAATTTAACACGTCATTCTACACATCATTCTATACATCATTCTGCAAATCATTCTACACATCAATCTACACATTATTCTACACATCATTCATTCTACACATCTTTCGACACATCATTCTACACGTCATTCTGCATATCTTTCATTCTACACATCATTCTACACATCACTCTGCACATCATTCCACACATCATTCTACACATCATTCTCCACATCATTCTACACATCTTTCTACCCGTCATTCTACACATTATTCCAAAAATCATTCATTCTACACGTCGTTCTATGCATCATTCTGCAATTCATTCCACACATCATTCATTCCACACATCAATATACACATCATGCTACACATCATTCTACACATTATTAATTCTACACATCATTCTGATCATCATTCTACACATCATTCTACGCATCATTCTACAAATCTTTTATTCTACACATCATTCTACACATCATTCTGCACTTCATTCTGCACATCATTCATTCTACACATCAAGCCGCAGATCATTCCACACATAATTGTACACATCATTCTAAACATCATTCATTCTACAAATCATTCTGCACATCATTCTACACATCATTCTACACGTCATTTTGCACATCATTCATTCTACACATCATTCTACACATCTCTCTGCACACCATTTCACATATCATTCTACACATCATTCTACACATCATTCTAAATATCATTCTACACATGTTTCTACACATCATAGTACACATCAATATACACATCATTCCACATATCATTCTATACATCATTCTGCACATCATTCTACACATCATTCTAAACATCATTCTACACATCGTTCATTCTACACATCATTATACAAATCATTCTACACATCATTCTACACATCATTCTACACGTCATTTTGCACATCATTCATTCTACACATCATTCTACACATCTCTCTGCACACCATTTCACATATCATTCTACACATCTTTCTACACATCATTCTAAATATCATTATACACATGATTCTGCACATCATAGTACACATCAATATACACATCATTCCACATATCATTCTACACATCATTCTGAACATCATTCTACACATCATTCTAAACATCATTCTACACATCTTTCATTCTACACATCATTCTACACATCATTCTACACGTCATTCTGCACTTCATTCATTCTACACATCTTTCGACACATCATTCTACACATCATCATTCGACACGTAATTCTACACGTCATTCTATACATCATTCATTCTACACATCATTCTACACATCATTCTACACATCATTCTATACATCTTTATACATATCATTCTACACATCATTCGGCACATTCAATAAATCATTCTACACATCATTCATTCTAAACATCATCATTCTACACGTCATTCTACACATCATTCTCCACATCATTCTACAATATGATTCTGCACATCATTCTTCGAATTATTCCACGGATCATCATTCTTCACATCATTCATTCTGAACATCATTCTTCACATCATTCTACACATCATTCTGCACATCAGTCTGCACATCATTCATTCTACCAATCATTCTGCATATCATTATATACATCATTCTACACATCATTCTACACATCGTCATTCCACACCTCATTCATTGTACACATCCTTCTGCACAAAATTCTAATCATCATTCTACACATCATTCTACACTTCATTCTACACATCATTCATTCTACACATCAATCCACACATCATTCGACACATCATCCTAAACATCATTCTACACTTCATAGATTCCACTATTGTTCCACACATCATTCTCCATATCATTCTGCACATCATTCTAAACATCATTTTCCACGTCATCATTCTGCACATGATTCATTCTACACATCATTCTACACATCAATCTGCATGTCATTCTACACATCATTCTACACATCATTCTGCAAATCATTCTACACATCATTCTACACATCATTCTACACATCATTCATTCTACACATATTTCGACACATCATTCTACACGTCATTCTGCATATCTTTCATTCTACACATCATTCTACACATCACTCTGCACATCATTCCACACATCATTCTACACATCATTCTCCACATCATTCTACACATCTTTCTACCCGTCATTCTACACATTATTCCAAAAATCATTCATTCTACACGTCGTTCTATGCATCATTCTGCAATTCATTCCACACATCATTCATTCCACACATCAATATACACATCATGCTACACATCATTCTACACATTATTAATTCTACACATCATTCTGATCATCATTCTACACATCATTCTACGCATCATTCTACAAATCTTTTATTCTACACATCATTCTACACATCATTCTGCACTTCATTCTGCACATCATTCATTCTACACATCAAGCCGCAGATCATTCCACACATAATTGTACACATCATTCTAAACATCATTCATTCTACAAATCATTCTGCACATCATTCTACACATCATTCTACACGTCATTTTGCACATCATTCATTCTACACATCATTCTACACATCTCTCTGCACACCATTTCACATATCATTCTACACATCATTCTACACATCATTCTAAATATCATTCTACACATGTTTCTACACATCATAGTACACATCAATATACACATCATTCCACATATCATTCTATACATCATTCTGCACATCATTCTACACATCATTCTAAACATCATTCTACACATCGTTCATTCTACACATCATTATACAAATCATTCTACACATCATTCTACACATCATTCTACACGTCATTTTGCACATCATTCATTCTACACATCATTCTACACATCTCTCTGCACACCATTTCACATATCATTCTACACATCTTTCTACACATCATTCTAAATATCATTATACACATGATTCTGCACATCATAGTACACATCAATATACACATCATTCCACATATCATTCTACACATCATTCTGAACATCATTCTACACATCATTCTAAACATCATTCTACACATCTTTCATTCTACACATCATTCTACACATCATTCTACACGTCATTCTGCACTTCATTCATTCTACACATCTTTCGACACATCATTCTACACATCATCATTCGACACGTAATTCTACACGTCATTCTATACATCATTCATTCTACACATCATTCTACACATCATTCTACACATCATTCTATACATCTTTATACATATCATTCTACACATCATTCGGCACATTCAATAAATCATTCTACACATCATTCATTCTAAACATCATCATTCTACACGTCATTCTACACATCATTCTCCACATCATTCTACAATATGATTCTGCACATAATTCTTCGAATTATTCCACGGATCATCATTCTTCACATCATTCATTCTGAACATCATTCTTCACATCATTCTACACATCATTCTGCACATCAGTCTGCACATCATTCATTCTACCAATCATTCTGCATATCATTATATACATCATTCTACACATCATTCTACACATCGTCATTCCACACCTCATTCATTGTACACATCCTTCTGCACAAAATTCTAATCATCATTCTACACATCATTCTACACTTCATTCTACACATCATTCATTCTACACATCAATCCACACATCATTCGACACATCATCCTAAACATCATTCTACACTTCATAGATTCCACTATTGTTCCACACATCATTCTCCATATCATTCTGCACATCATTCTAAACATCATTTTCCACGTCATCATTCTGCACATGATTCATTCTACACATCATTCTACACATCAATCTGCATGTCATTCTACACATCATTCTACACATCATTCTGCAAAATATTCTACACATCATTCTACACATCATTCTACACATCATTCATTCTACACATCTTTCTACACATCATTCTGCACGTCATTCTGCACATCATTCATTCTACACATCATTCTACACATCATTCTACACATCAATCTGCATGTCATTCTACACATCATTCTACACATCATTCTGCAAAATATTCTACACATCATGCTACACATCATTCTACACATCATTCTATCTACACATCTTTCTACACATCATTCTGCACGTCATTCTGCACATCATTCATTCTACACATCATTCTACACATCACTCTGCACATCATTCCACACATCATTCTACACATCATTCTCCACATCATTCAACACATCAATCTACACGTCCTTCTGCACATCATTCATTCGACAAATCATATTCCACATGATTCTACAATTCTTTCTACATATCATACTACTCATCATTCTACACATCGTTATAGGCATCATTCTCACCGTCATTCTGCACATCATTCTTCAAATCATTCATTCTACACGTCATTCTATACATCATTCTGCAATGCATTCGACACATCATTCATTCTACACATCATTCCACACATTATTCATTCTACACATCATTAATTTTGCACATCATTCTGCACATCATTCTACACATCATTCTGCACGTCATTCTACACTTCATTCATTCTACATATCTTTCGACACATCATTCTACACATCATCATTCTACACTTCATTTTCACGTCATTCGACACATCATGCATTCTACACATCATTCTACACATCATTCTACACATCATTCTATACATCTTTATACACATCATTCTACACAACATTCGGCACATTCAATACATCATTCTACACTTCATTCATTCTAAACATCATCATTAGACACATCATTCCACACATCATTCTCCACTTCATTCTACAACATCATTCTGCACATCATTCTTCGCGTCATTCCACAGATCATCATTCTACACATCATTCACGCTGCATATCATTTTTCACATCGTTCTAAACATCATTCTACACATCATTCTACACACCAATCATTCTACATATCATTATATACATCATTCTACACATCATTCTTCACATCTTCATTCCAAACATCATTCATTCTACAGATCATTCTACACAAAATTCTAATCATCATTCTACACATCATTCTACACTTCATTCTGCACATCATTCATTCTACACATCAATCTACACATCATTCGACACATCATTCTGCACATAATTCTACACATCATTCTAAACATCATTCTCCACGTCATCATTCTACACATCATTCATTCTACACATCATTTCTACACATCAATCTGCACGTGATTCTACACATCATTCTACACATCATTCTGCAAATCATTCTACACATCATTCTACACATCATTCTACACATCATTCATTCTACACATATTTCGACACATCATTCTACACGTCTAACTGCACATCATTCATTCTACACATCATTCTACACATCACTCTGCACATCATTCCACAAATCATTCTACACATCATTCTCCACATCATTCTACACATCAATCTGCACGTCATTCTGCACATCATTCATTCTACACATCATTCTACACATCACTCTGCACATCATTCCACAAATCATTCTACACATCATATTCCACATGATTCTACACTTCATTCTACACATCATTCTACACATCATTCATTCTACTCATCATTCTACACGTCATTCTACACAACATTCTAAACATCAATCATTCTACACAGATTTCTACACTGCATTCTACACATCATTCTACACATCATTCATTCTACACATCATTCTACACATCATTCTGCACATCATTCTATCCGTCATTGTACACATTATTCTACAAATCATTCATTCTACACGTCATTCATTCTACACATCATTCTGCAATTCATTCCACACAACATTCATTCAACACATCAATATACACATCATTCTACACATCATTCTGCACATCATTCTACACATCATTCATTCTACACATCATTCTGCACATCATTCTACACATCATTCTACGCATCATTCTAGAAATCATTAATTCTACACATCATTCCACACATCATTCTACACATCATTCTACACATCATCATTCTACACTTCATTTTCCACGTCATTCTAAACATCATTCATTCTACACTTCATTCTACACATCATTCTACACATCATTCCATACATCTTTCTTCACATCATTCTACACATAATTCGGCACATTCAATAATCGACATAGAGAATTGCCACCGTTAATAACTCTGAGTGAAGAGGTTTCTCCTCAACTCAGTCCTAAATTGCCTACCCCTTATCCTTAGACTGTGTCCCCCTGGTTCTGGAATTCCCCAACATCGGGAACATTATTCCTACATCTAACCTGTCCAGTCTCGTCAGAATTTTATATATTTTCTATGAGATCCCCTCAAATCCTTCTAAACTTCTGTGAATACAGGCCTTGTCGATCCATTCTTTCCTCATATGTCAGCCTGCCATTCCAGAATCAGTCTGGTGAACGTTCGCTGTGCTCCCTCCATAGCAAGAACGTCCTTCCTCAGATTAGGAGACGAAAACTGAACACAATATTCTAGATGAGGCCTCATCAATTCTGTATACAAGTCCACTGAGACCTCGCTGCTCCTATACTCAAAACGCCTAGCTATGAAGGCCATAATGCCACTTGCCTAGTTCACCACCTGCTGTACCTGCATGCCAACTTTCAGTGACTGATGTACTATGGACCCAGGTTTCGTTGCACCTCCCCTTTTCCTAATCTGCCGCCATTCAGATAATATTTGCCTTCGTGTTTTTGTCACACAAATGGGTAACCTCACATTTCTCCACATTATACTGCATCCGCCATGCAGTTGCCCACTCACCATACCTGCCAAAGTCACCCTGCAGCCTCTTAGAATCCTCCTCGCAGCTCACACCACCACGCAGCTTAGGGTTATCTGCAAACTTGGAGATATTACACTCAATTCCTTCATCTAAATCATTGATGTATATTGTAAATAGCTGGCGTCCAGGCACTGAGCCCTGCGGCACCCCACTAGGCACTGCGTGCCATTCTGAAAAGGAGCCGTTTATAACGACTCTCTACTTCCTGTCTGCCAACCAGTTCTCTATCCACGTCAGTACATTATCCCCAATACCATGTTCTTTAATATTGCACACAAATCTCTTGTGTGGGACTTCGTCAAAAGCCTTTTGAAAGTCCAAACACTCCACATTCACTAGTTCTCCCCTGTCTACTCTACAAATTACATCCTCAAAAAATTATAGAAGATTGGTCAAGCATGATTTCCCTTACATAAATCCATGCTGACTTGGACCGATCATATCACTGCTTTCCAAATGTGTTGCTAATTCATCTTTAATAATTGATTCCAACATTTTCCCCACTACTGATATCAGGCTAATCGGTCTATACTTACCAGTTTTCTCTATCCCTCCTTTCTTAAAAAGTGGTGTTACACTAGCTACCCTCCAGTCCATAGGAACTGATCCAGAGTCGATAGAGTGTTGGATAATTATCACCAATGGATCCACTATTTCTACGGAGATGCAATCAAGGTTCGCCTGATTGATTCCTGAGAGATGAAGGCTTTCCAATAAGGAGAAAATTTTAGTAGATTGTGCTGATGTTCTCAAATTTAAAAGAATGAGCGTTGATCTTATTGAAATGTATAAAATGCTTGGCAGGCTTGAAACTTTTAAATCAGAGATGAGTGCGCTTGGCGCTGATCCATGACGGACAGATGGCGATTCAGACAACTGTTAACCTTTAAATCAGTGGTGCAACTTGAAAAAACAATAACAAATGTTATTCTGTAGCGCTTTGAACTTAGTGAAACGTCCTCAGGCGCTTCACTGTTTTGTGAAATTAAAAAAAAATTAACACCGAGCCGCTTATGGAGAAATGAGAGCAGGTGACGAGATAGGTTTAAAGAAGCGTGTTGAAGTAGGAAAGAGTGGTAGAGAGGCGGAGATGTTTAGCGAGGGTGTTCCAGATCTTGGGGGTGCTTCAGCAACAGAAGACACGGCCAGCAATGGTTGAGCGATTATTATCAGGGATAATAAGGGCAATATCATAGGAGCGCATCATGGGGTTGGAGGAGATTATTCAGATAATGAGGGGCGAGGCCATGTCGATATTTGAACAAAAGGCTGAAAATTTTGAAATGCAGGCATTGCTTAAGCGAGAGCCACTATAGGCCAGCAGGCAAAGGGATGATGGTTGAGCGGGACTTGTGCGAGTTGGCATTGGCGCAGCCGAGTTTTGCATCACCTCGGGTTGACGAGAGTAAAATTTGGGAGGCCAAACAGGAGAGTATTTTAATAGTCAAGTGTAGAGGTAATGAATGCATGGATGATTGCTTCAGCAGCGGATGAGCTGAAGCGAGAGTCGAGATGGACGTCGAAATATGCGATGTTGCGACTGGTATATAATATATTCACAAAAAACCGATGGACTTGATGCTGCAACTCAGTCTGGTAATTGCTGTGACTTGTTAAATAATGTGTTGTTCTATCGTTGCTTATAGAATTGATACTCTATCTCAGTCTGGCGCAGTCTGACACAATTAGACTGGTATATAATTTTTAGTTCTGTCTGTGCTGTAGTATTTATTATCACCATCCTCAATATAAGCAGTACCTCGACATCGAAGATGATTGCTTTCACTCTAAAAGTGCGTTCTCAGATATTTATACTGCATTTATACATTATTTATACTGCATGCCAGTCTGACATTTCCTGCCGTTTTTGGACTGGTATATAATGTGTAGTTCTGTCCGTGCTGAAATATTTATCATCATCATAATCAATATAGGCAGTCCCTTGAAATCGAGGTAGACTTGCTTCCACTTCAAAATTGAGTTCACAGCTATTTATACAGGATTTATACTGTATGCCAATCTGACACTTCCTGGCAATTTTAGACTTTTATATAATGTGTACTTCGATCTGTGCTCGTGGAATTGATACGGTATCTGAGTCAGACATTGTCTGAGAATTTTAGACTGGGATCTAAAATGTAGTTCTACATGTTCTGATCGAATAGACTGCCAGTGTGAGGTGACTATTTGGACTTCCGTACCGCAGAGGGATTTGGAAATCTCAGGAATGAAATTCGCTTGGTAACGCCGTATTTTAGCGCCAGCAGAGTGCAAGGTAAGTATTGCTTTTTCGTATATTTCAACCTTTATTTATTCGATGTACCAATTTTAATCTCTGTGATTTTTGGACTGGTATACAGCTCAATCTGTTGGAATGCATTGGCATCACAGTCTGATTCTCTATGAAAGTCTTCGACTGGTATATATTGCGCAGGTCAGCCTGTACTAATTGGATTAGTACTGGATCTCCGTCTGGGTCTGAGATTTTGCTCATACCTAATATGTGGTTCAGTCTGTTCTAATGTAATTGATGAGATGGAGGATTGTCCTATGAGGAGAAATTGAGCAAAGTCGACCTATAATCTTTAGATTTTAGAAAAATGAGAGGTGATCTTATTGATACAAACACAATTCTTACACGGCTTGACAGAGTAGATGCAGGGAAGATGTTTCTTCTGGCTGAGTAGTCTAGATCCTGGGGTCAGAGTCTCAGAATAAGTGGTCGGTCATTTATGACAGAAAAGGGAAGAAACCTTTTCACTAAGATGGTGGTGAATTTTTGGAATTCGCTTTATAACGCCGCCCGTTAACGCCGGCAGGGAGCGAGCTACGTTTTAATTTAATTCTTCCTTTCTGCATTGATTTATTAGTTGTAACAATGGTGAAGTGTGGGTCCAGGTCGGAGAAGTGTTGGTTCTGTTTTTCTTCCCGTTTTTCCAGCTCTCATGCCGGTAAACTTCTATCACAAAATGCAGTAGGCCTCCTGAACTCCTGACCTGTTGGTGACTAACGATGAGCGTGTATCATCACTTTTAGTGCTGCTCTCTCATCTTCGGGTGTCAAATTCAATTTCTCAGTTTCAGACGGCATCTAACACGTGACACTACAATGAGCACTCAGGCGTTGACGCCGCCTCAAAAGCAGCCATGCCCACTTTCGACCCCTCAGTCTTTGAGAATATTCAAGACAGTTTTTGGTGGAATTTTGAACATCAAGGGAATCAAGGGATATGGGGCTCGTGCAGGAAAGTTGAGTTGAGGTAAATGATCAGACGTGATCTCATTAAACGGCGGAGCAGGCTCGAGGAGCTGAATAGCCTCTTCCTTCTCCCTATTCGTATGTGCTTATATTCTTATATTGTATCTCCGTGTGATTGTCCCTGAGGTGCTTGGAATGGTATAACATACGTAGTTCAGTCTGTACTACTGGAATTGATGGGATGGGAGATTGTCCTTTGAGGACAGATTGAGTAGAGCAGACCTACGTTTTCTCCACTTTTGGAAGAATGAGAGGTGATCTCATTGAAAAACACCACCTTCGAACAGGGATTGACAGGGTAGAGGCAGAGAGGATGTTTCCTCTGGCAGAGGAATCTAACCCTAGGGGTCGCAGTCTTCGAATAAGGGGTCGGCCATTTAGGACAGAGATTGGCAGAAACCTCTTCATTCACATGGTGGTTAATGTTTGGAATTCGTTACCCCAGAGGGCTGTGGAGGCTCAGTTTTGGAGTATATCAAGACAGAGATCAACATATTTTTGAATATTAAGCGAATCAAGGGATATGGGGCAGGACAGGTGTTCAGATAAAAGATCAGCCTTGATCTGACTAAATAGTGCCGCAGCCTCGAGGGTCAGAATGGTCTCTTGCTGCTCCAAGCTCTTATGTACTTATTTGCTTGTACTCTATCTCAGTCAAATTCTCTCTGAGATTCTTGAAATGGCATATAATGTGTAGGTCAGTCTGTATTACTTATTGATATTATACCGTTACTCTCTGAGATTTTTGGACAGGTATATAATGTATAGCTCTGTCTGAGCTAATGGACTGCATTGGCATTGCAACCTGATTCTCTATGAAATTCTTTGACTGGTATATCAGATCAACCTGTACTAACTGAACTAATGATGTATCTCTGACTGAGACCGTCTCAGATTTCTGGAAGTATAAAATGCATGCTAATGTAATTGATGGGATGGAAGATTGCCCTATGGACATAATAACATAATAACTAGGAGCAGGGGTAAGCCATTTGACCTCTCGAGCCTGCTCCGCCCTTCAATAAGTTCATGGCTGATCTGATCCGAGCTTCAATTCCACTTCTCCACCTACTCCCCATAAACCTTGACTCCATTATCATTGATACATCAGTCGATCACCAGATCAAATATATTCAAAGACCCAACCTTCACAGTTCTCTGGGGTAGATAATTCCAAAGATTCACCACCCTCTGGGAGAATAAATTCCTCCTCATTTCTATTTTCAATGGGCGACCCCTTATTCTGAAACGATGTTCCCTCGTTCTCGAGTCCCCCATGAGGGAAAACATGCTTTCTGCATCTAACCCGTGTCAAGCCCCTTCAGAATCTTAGACGTTTCAATAAGATTACCTCTCACTCTTCTAAACTTCAAAGACTATAAGCACAACCAGCTCAATCTTTCTTTGTATGACAACAATTCTTCTCAGGATTCAACCTTGTGCACCTTTTCTGAACTGCCTCCAATTCAAGTAGATCCTTCTTTAAGGAGACAAAAACTGTATGAAGTACTCGAGGTTGGATCAGATATGCTCTACTTTTATGCTCCATCCCCTTTGCAATTGAGGCCAACATTTCATTTGCCTTCCTGATTACTTGCTCTACATGCATACTAACTTTTTGAATTTGATGCACAGGAACCGGCAGATCATTTTGTATTACAGCATTTTATATTAGCTCCACACTTAAATAATAACTTGCTTTTTTATATTTCCTACCAAAATCTCACATTTTCGCAAGTTATATTCGATCTTCCAAATATTTGCCCACCGATTTAGCCTATCTATATCGCTTTGCAGATTCTTTGCACCATCGTCACAACTTGCTTTCCCATCTATCTTTGTATCATCAGTATTTTGGCAACGTTACACTCGGTTCATTCATCCAAGTCATTAATATAGATTGTAAAAAGTACAATACCCAGCACTGCTCCGTGTGGCACACCACTAGTTATTGTTTGCCAACCTGAAAATTACCCATTTATCGCAACTCTCTCTGTTCTGTTGTTAGCCAATCCTCTATCCATGCTAATACAAGAACATAAGAACATAAGAAATAGGAGCAGGAATAGGCCATACGGCCCCCCGATCCTGCTCTGCCATTCAATAAGATCGTGGCTGAACTGATCATGGACGCAGCTCCACTTCCCCGCCCGCTCCCGATAACACCTTATCCCCGTATTGTTTACCAAAATGTGTATTTCTGTCTGAAATGTATTCAATATCCCAGCTTCCACAGCTCTCTGAGGCAGAGAATTACACAGATGTACAACCCTCTGAGAGAAGAACTTTATCCTCTTCTCTGTTTTAAATGGGCGGCCCCTTATTCTAAGATCATGCCCTCTAGTCTAGTCTCCCCCAGTAGTGGAAACATCCTCTCTGCATCCATCTTGGCAAGCCCCCTCATAACCTTATACGTTTCGATGAAATCAACTCTCCTTCTTCTGAATGTCAATGAAAAGAGGCCCAACCTACTCAAACTTTCCTCATAAGTAATCCCCCTCAACCCCGGAATCAACGTGTGAATCTTCTCTGAACTGCCTCCAAAGCAAGTATATACTTTCGTAAATATGGAAACCAAAACTGCACGCAGTGTTCCAGGTGTGGTCATAGCTGTAGCAAGACTTCCCTGCTTTTATACTCCATTCCTTTTGCAATAAATGCCAAGATACCATTGGCCTTCCTGATCATTGCTGGACCTGCATACTAACCTTTTGTGTTTCATGCACAAGTGCCCAGGTCACAGTACAATCTGTCTCCATTTAAATAATAACATGCTCTTCATTTTTTGCTGCCAAAGTGCATGACCTCACAGTTTCCAACATTATGCTCCATCTGACAAATTTGTGCCCACTCAATTAGCCTGTCTATGTCCCTTTGCAGATTTGTTGTGTCCTCCTCACACATTGCTTTTCCTCCCATCTTTGTATCGTCAGCAAACATGGCTACTTTACACTCAGTCCCTTATTCCAAGTGGTTAATATAGATTTTAAATAATTGGGGTCCCAGCACTGATCCCTGCGGCACCCCACTAGTTACTGGTTGCAAACCATAGAATGAACCATTTATTCCAGCTTACTGTTTGCTGTTCGATAGCCAATCTCCTATCATGCTAATATATTACTCCCAACCCCGTGAACTCAATCAGTTGCTCACAGCAGCATTAGACTTTATTCCCGCTGAAATTATTATAGGATTCAATATATTTAAATATCGAGGAGAGGCAATGGGGACAAACCAATTCTCCCAAAGATCAATTTCTACAAACGTCATATTTGCAACAATAATCAGTAGGTCATGGTGTACAAGAGAATTTTACTTATGAGCAGACCTGTTTCCTGGTTCAGAGACAGTGTCTGAATGTAAAGTAATCATTGGGTCATGCTGTGCCAGTGATTTTCTGTTATGAATTTCTACTTGTGTATAATATATGTAGATTATAACATACTTTCTGTTCCATATCTAAAGTGCCGGACCAGACGCATTAATTTACCCTGTTCAATGACTGGAATTAATCATAGTTTCCAAGGAAAGTAATTGTCTCTGCTCGTTCGTGATTCCAGTTAGATGCAATAAAAAGGTTCATACAATCTTCTTTACAATGTATATTATGTTGAAATATATATACAACATAGTAAAGATCTGCATATTGCTCAGATCAATACATCACTTCCCATCATTTAATCATTAACCCCACTGAATGTACAAAACTAAGCCATCTTAATTTCACTCCGAGAGATTGGACTGCTGGATTGAATTCACTGCGCAGACTTTTGAATAGAAGGTTGCTAAGTAATATCAGAATTTCCAAAATCCATCAACAGTTTCTCCCATTGGAAGCAAAACCTGTCAGGGTTTCACTATTCCTCTTTATAAGTTCAGTCTTTACAGAATCATCATGGAAAAATCTCCATCCATCCGAATATGGCAGAAACCATACAACACGAGTTCATTGCTGGAAGGGACACGTAGCTGAATGTATGCCTACAGAGGTTAAAATCTGGATCATAACGTTCGAAGTTCTGGTACTGAGTTCACACTGTCCAACACAGGATCTCTTTGAATATTACAGCAGTAACAGTGAATCTGAATCCCAGCATGTAAGAGGACAGGTTATTTTCCCGGCCATGGTTACATATCTAACTTCATTAAATCAGTGATTTTATTGATCGATTGAAAGGGAGATACTGTACACTGACTGTTGTCTCTCAGTCCCTCCCTCTCAGGCAGATATCTGCACATTGACTGGTGTCTCTCAGTCCCTCTCTTTCAGAGAGATATCTGTACACTGACTGATGTCTCTGAGGCTCTCTGTCTCTCAGGGAGATATCTGCATACTGGCTGATCTCTCCGTCCCTCTCCCTCAGGGACATATCTTTACACTAACTGGTGTCTCTCCGTCAACTCTCCCTCAGGGAGATATCTGTACTCTGACTGATGTCTCTCAGTCTCTCTGTATCTCAGGGAGATTTCTGTACACTGACTGGGTTCTCAGTCCCTCTCCCTCACGGACATACCTGTACTCTGACTGGTGTATCCCTGTCCTTCTCCCTCAGGGAGATATCTTGATACTGACTGGTCTCTCAGTCCCTCTCCCTCAGGGAGATATCTGTACTCTGACTGATGTCTCTCAGTCTCTCTGTGTCTCAGGGAGAAATCTGTACACAGACTGGTGTCACTCAGTACCTCCCTCTGAGGTTGATTTCTGTACAATGACTTGTTTCTCTCAGTCCCTCTCTTTCAGGGACATATCTGTACAATAACTGGTGTCTCTCAGTCCCTCTCCCTCAGAGAAATAACTGTACACTGAGTGGTGCCCCTCAGTCCCTCACTATCAGGATGATATCTGTACACTGAGTGGTGTCTCTCAATACCTCTCACTCAGGGAGCTATCTATATACTGACTTGTATCTCTCAGTCCCTCTCTTTTCGGGACATATCTGTACACAGACTGGTATCTCTCATTCCCTCTCCCTCAGGTACATATCTGTGCACTGACTGGTGTCTCTCAGTCACTCTCCCTCAGGGAGATATCTGTACTCTGATTAATGACTCTCAGTCTCACTGTCTCTCAGGGAGATATCTGTACACTGACCGTTGTGTCTCAGTCCCTCTCCCTCAGTAAGATATCTGGACAAAGACTGATGTCTCTCAGTACCTCCCTCTCAAGTTGATTTCTGTACACTGACTGGTGTTTCTCAATCCCTCGCCCTCAGGGTGATATCTGCACACTGACTGGTCTCTCAGTTCCTGTCGCTCAGGCACATATCTGAACACTGACTGTTGTCTCTCAGTCCCTCTCACTCAGGGAGATATCTGTACACTGACTGATGACTCTCAGACTCTCTGACTCTCAGGGAGATATCTGTACTCTGGCTGGTCTCTCAGTCCCTCTCCTCAGGGAGATATCTGTACACTGACTGGTCTCTCAGTTCCTGTCGCTCAGGGACATATCTGTACACTGACTGTTGTCTCTCAGTCCCTCTCCCTCAGCAAGATATCTCGATACTGACTTGTGTCTCTCAGTCCCTCTGCTTCAGGGACATATATGTACTCGGAATGTTATCACTCAGTACCTCTCCTTCAGGGTGATTTCTGTACACTGACTGGTGTCTTGCAGCCCCTCTCTCTGAGTCAGATATCTGTACACTGACTGGTGTCTCTCTGTCCCTCTCCCTCACGGAGATATCTGTACAATGACTGGTGTCATTCAGTCATCTCTCCCTCAGGGAGATATATGTACACTGATTGGTATCTCTCGGTCCCTCTTGCTCAGGGACATATCTGTACACTGATTGGTAGCTCTCAGTCCCTCCCTCTTAGGAAGATATCTGTACACTAACTGATGTCTTGCAGTCCCTCTCCCTCAGGGAGATATCTGTACACTGACTGGTGTCTGTCAGTCCCACTCCCACATGCAGATATCTGTACACTGATTGGTGTCTCTCAGTCCCTCCCTCTCAGGAAGATATCTGTACACTCACTGCTCTCTTGCAGTCCCTCTCCCTCAGGTAGATATCTGTACACTGACTGCTGTCTCTCAGTCCCTCTCTCTGACGGAGATCTCTGTACACTGACTTGTGTCTCTCAGTCCCTCTCCCTCACGGACATTTCTGTACACTGACTGGTGTCTAACAATCCCTCTCCCTCAGTGTGACATGTATACACTGACTGGTGTCTTGCAGTCCCTCTCCCTCAGCGACATACCTATACACTGACTGGTGTCTCTCAGGCTCTCTCCCTCAGCGGGATAACTCCACACTGAATGGTTCCCGCCGTCCCTCACTCTCAGGGTGATATCTGTACACTAACTTGTGTCTCTCAATCCCTTTCCCTCAGGGAGATATCTAGATACTGACTTGTATCTCTCATTCACTCTCTTTCAGGGACATACCTGTACACTGACTGCTATCTATCAGTCCCTCTCCCTCAGGTTGATATCTGGACATGGACTGGTGTCTTGCAGTACCTCTCCCTCAGGGAGATATCTGTACACTTATTGATGCCTCTTAGTCCCTCCCTCTCACAAAGATATCTGTACACTCACTGGTCTCTTGCAGTCCCTCTACCACAGGGCGATACCTGCACACTGATTGCTGTCTCTCAATCGCTCACACACACGGAGATATCTGAATACTGACTATTGTCTCGAAGTTCCCAATCTCTCAGGGACATATCTAAACACTGGCTGGTGTCTCTCAGTCCCCCTCCCTCACGGACATATCTGTACACTGACTGGTGTCTCTGAGTCGTTCTCCTTCGGGAATATATCTGTTTACTGATTGGACACTCAGTCTCTCTCCCTCAGGGACATATCTGTACACTGACTGGTGTCATTCAGTCTCTTCTCCCTCAGGGAGATATCTGTACACTGACTGGTGTCATTCAGTCTCTTCTCCCTCAGGGAGATATCTGTACACTGACTGCTGCCTCTCATTCCCTCTCCCTCACGGACATATCTGTACACTGACTGGTTACTCTCAGTCCCTCTCACTCAGGGTGATATCTGTACACTGACTGATGTCTCTCAATCCCTCTCCTCAGGGATGTATCTGTACACTGACTGGTGTCTGTCCGTCGCTCTCCCTCAGGTAGATATCTGTGCACTGACTCGTGTCTCTCAGTACCTCCCTCTGAGGGTGATATCTGTACACTGAAAGATGTCTCTCAGTCCCTCCATCTCAGGGAGATATCTGTACAATGTTTGGTGACTCTAAATCCCCTCCCTCACAAGGAGATAACTCTACACTGACTGGTATCTCTCAGTCCCTCCCTCACAGGGAGATATCTGTTCGCTTACTGGTATCTTTCAGTGCATCTAAACAAATATGTCGAGGAACAAACTAGGGGGGAGGCTATCTTAGACTGGGTGTTGTGCAATCAGAGAGGATTAATTAGCAATCTCGTTGTGCGAGACCCCTTCGGGAAGAGTGGCCATAAAATTGTGCATTAGGATGGAGAATGAAACAGTTAATTCAGAGACCATGGTCCAGAACTTAAAGAAGGCTAACTTTGAAGGTATGAGGCGTGAATTGGCTAGGAGAGATTGGCGAATGATACTTAAGGGGTTGACTGTGGATGGGCCATGGCAGACATTTCGAGACCACATGGATGAAATACAACAATTGTACATTCCTGTCTGGCGTAAAAATAAAAAGGGAAGGTGGCTCAACCGTGGCAATCAAGGGAAATTAGTGCTAGTATTAAAGCCAAGGAGTGGCATACAAATTGGACAGAAATAGCAGCGCACCTGGGGACTGGGAGAAATTTAGAACTCAGCAGAAGAGGACAAACGGTTTGATTAGGGCAGGGAAAATAAAGTACGAGAGGAAGCTTGCAGGGAACATTAAGACGGATTGCAAAAGTTTCCATAGATACGTAAAGAGAAAAAGGTTAGTAAAGACACATGTAGGGCCCCTGCAGTCAGAATCAGTGTAAGTCATAACGGGGAACAAAGAAATGGCAGACCAATTGAACAAGAACTTTGGTTTGGTATTCACTTAGGAGGACACAAACAACCTTCCGGATATAAAAGTGGTCAGAGGGTCTAGTAAGGAGGAATAACAGAGGGAAATCCTTATTAGTCAGGAAATTGTGTTGGGGAAATTGAAAGCCGATAAATCCCCAGGCCTTGATGGACTGCATCCCATCTTAAGGATGTGGCCTTGGAAATAGCGGATGCACTGACAATCATTTTCCAAAATTCCATTGACTCTGGATCAGTTCCTATGGAGTGGAGGGTAGCCAATGCAACCCCACTTTTTAAAAAAGGAGGGAGAGAGAAAACAGGGAATTATAGACCGGTGAGGCTGACATCAGTAGTGGGTAAAATGATGGAATCAATTATTAAGGATATCATAGCAGCGCATTTGGAAAGAGGTGACATGATAGGTCCAAGTCAGCATGGATTTGTGAAAGGGAAATCATGCTTGAAAAATCTTCTTTTTTTTTGAGGATGTTTCCAGTAGAGTGGACAAGGGAGAACCAGTTGATGTGGTATATTTGGACTTTAAGAAGGCTTTCGACAAGGTCCCACACAAGAGGTTAATGTGCAAAGTTAAAGCACATGGGATTGGGGGTATTGTGCTGACATGGACGAGAACTGGTTGTCAGACAGGAAGCAAAGAGTAGGAGTAAATGGGTACTTTTCAGAATGGCAGGCAGTGACTAGTGGGGTACCGCAAGGTTCTGTGCTGGGGGCCCAGCTGTTTACATTGTACATTAATGTTTTAGACGAGGGGATTAAATGTAGTATCTCCAATTTGCGGATGACACTAAGTTGGGTGGCAGTGTGAGCTGCGAGGAGGATGCTACGCGGCTGCAGAGTGACTTGGATAGGTTAGGTGAGTGGGCAAATGCATGCCAGATGAAGTATAATGTGGATAAATGTGAGGTTATCCACTTTAGTGGTAACAACAGAGAGACAGACTATTATCTGAATGGTGACAGATTAGGAAAAGGAGAGGTGTAACGAGACCTTTGTGTCATGGTACATCGGTCATTGAAGGTTGGCATGCAGGTACAGCAGGCGGTTAAGAAAGCAAACGGCATGTTGGTCTTCATAGCGAGGTGATTTCAGTACAGGGGCAGGGAGGTGTTGCTACAGTTGTACAGGGCCTTGGTGAGGCGATACCTAGAGTATTGTGTACAGTTTTGGTTTCCTAACTTGAAGAAGGACATTCTTGCTGTTGAGGGCGTGCAGCGAAGGTTATCCAGACTGATTCCCGGGATGGTGGGAATGACCTATCAAGAAAGACTGGATCAACTGTGCTTTTATTCACTGGAGTTCAGAAGAATGAGATTGCAGCTCATAGAAACGTTTAAAATTCTGACTGGTTTAGATAGGTTAGATGCAGGAAGAATGTTCCCAATGTTGGCGATGACCAGAACCAGGGGTCACAGTCTAAGGATAAGGGGTAAGCCATTTAGGACCGAGATGAGGAGAAACTTCTTCACCCAGAGAGTGGCGAACCTGTGGAATTCTCTACCACATAAAGTAGTTGAGGCCAATTCACTAAATATATTCAAATGGGAGTTAGATGTAGTCTTTACTACTAGGGGGAATCAAGAAGTAAGGCGAGAAAGCAGGAAGGGGTTACTGAAGTTGCATGTTCAGCCATGAACTAATTGAATGGCGGTGCAGGCTAGAAGGGCCGAATGGCCTACTCCTGCACCTATTTTTCTATGTTTCTATCTATGTTTCTAACTCCATCAGCGAGATATATGGACACTAACTGATGTCTCTCACTTCCTCTCCATCAGCGAGATATCTGCAGATTGACTGGTGTCTCTCAATCCAACCCTCTCAAGGAGATATCTGTACACCGACTGATGTCTCTCAGTCCCTCTCCCTCAGCGAGATATCTGTACACTGAGTGGTGCCCATCAGTCCCTCACTATCTGGGTGATATCTGTACACTGATTGGTGTCTCTCAGTCCCTTTCCCTCAGGGACATAACTGTACACTTACTGGTGTCTCCCAGTTCCTCTCCCTCAGGCAGATATCTGTACACAGACTGGTGTCTCTCAGTCCCTCTCCCTCAGAGAGTTAGCTGTACACTGACCGGTGACATTCAGTCCCTTCTCCCTCAGGGAGAAATCTGTACACAGACTGTTGTCTCTCAGTCCCTAACAATCATGGAGATAACTGTAAACTGATCTCTCATTCCCTCTCACTTTGTGACATATCATTACACTGACAGGTGCCTCTCATTCCCTCTCCCTCAAGGAGATATCTGTACACTGACTGGTGTCTCTCTGTCCCTCTCCCTCAGGGAGATATTGTGCACTGACTGGTGTCTCTCAGTCACTTCCTCTCCGGGATATATCTGTACACAGACTGGTGTTTCTCAGTCGCTCACCCTCATGGACATATCTGTACACTGAATGGTGTCTCTCAGTTCCTCTCCCTCAGGGTGATATCTGTAGACTGACTGGTGTCTCTCAATCCCTCCCTCTGAAGGAGATATCTGTACACTCACTGGTGTCTCTCAATCCCACTCCCTCAGGGTGACATCTGTCAGCTGGTGTTGTCTCGCAGGCCCTCTCCCTCAGGACATATCTGTACACTGAGTGGTTTCTTTCACTCCCTCGTTCTCAGGATGATATCTGTTCACTGACTGCTGTTTCTCAGTCCCTCACTCTCAGTGTGATATCTGTACACTGACTGGTGTCTCTCAGTCCCACTCCCTCAGCGAGATATCTGTACACTGAGAGGTGCCCCTCAGTCCCTCACTCTCCGGGTGATATCTGTACACTGACTGGTGTCTCTCAGTCCCTCTCCCTCAGGGAGATATCTGTACACTGACTGGAGTCTCTCAGTCCCTCCCTTTCAGGGACATCGCTCTCAACTGTCTGGTGTCTCTCAGTCGCTCTCCCTCAGGCAGATATCTTTGCACTGACTGGTGTCTCTCAGTCCCTCTCCCTCACGGAGTTATCTGTAAACTGACCGGTGTCATTCAGTCCCCTCTCCCTCAGGGAGATATTTGTATACTGACTGATGTCTCTCAGTCCCCAATCTCTCACGTGGATATCTGATCACTGACTGGTGTCTCTCAGTCCACTCTCCCTCGGTGATGTATCTGTACACCAACTGGTGTCTCTCAGTCATTCTCCCTCATGGAGATATCATTATACTGAATGGTCTCTCAGTCCCTCTCCGTCAGTGACATATTTTTACACAGACTGGAGTCTCTAAGTCCCCTCCCTCACAGGAAGATATCTGTGCACTGACTGGTGTCTCTCAATCCACTCCCTCAGGGTGACATCTGTACGTTGATGGTTTCTTGCAGCCCCTCTCCCTCAGGACATATCTCTACAATGGTGTCTCTCAGTCCCTCTCCCTCATGGGGATATCTTTACACTGACTGGTGTCTTTCAATCCCTCGCTCTCAGGATGATATCGGTAAACTGACTGCTGTCTCTCAGTCACTCCCTCTTCGGGTGACATCTGTGCAATGACTGATGTCTTTCAATCCATCTCCCTCAGGGAGATATATGTACACTGACTGGTGTCTCTAACACCCTGTCTCTATGGGAGATATCTATACACTGACTGGTGTCTCTCAGTCCCTCCCTCTCAGCGAGATATCTGAACACTGACTCGTATCTCTCAGTCACTCTCGCTCAGTGAGATATATGTACACTGACTGGTGTCTCTCAGTCCCTCGCTCAGGGAAATATCTGTAAACTGACTGGTGTCTTTCAGTAGTCCAATCTCAGGATGATATCTGTACACTGACCGGTCTCTCTCAGGCCCTCTCCCTCAGGGAGATATCTGTGCACTGACTGGTGACTCTCAGTCCATTCCGCTGAGGGAGATATCTGTACACTGACTGGTGTCTCTCAGTCCCTCCCTCTCAGGGAGATAGCTGTACACAGAATGGTGTCTCTCAGTCGCTCACCGTAATGGACATATCTGTACACTGACTGGTGTCTCTCAATCCCACTCCCTCATGGTGACATCTGTACGCTGATGGTGCCTCACAGTCTCTCTCTCAGGACATATCTGTACACTGAATGGTGTCTCTCAGTCCCTCTCCCTCAGGACATATCTGTACACTGACTGGTGTCTCTCAGTTACTCTCCCTCAGGGAGACATCTGTACACTGACTGGCGTCTCTCAATCCCTCTCCCTAAGCGTGATATCTGTACACTGACTAATGTCTGTCAGTGTCTCAGTCTCTCAGGGAGATATCTGTGCACTGACTGGTCTCTCAGTCCATTTCCCTCAGGGACATATCTGTACACTGACTGGTGTCTCTCAGTCCTTCTCCCTCTGGGAGGTATCTGTATACTGACTGGTCTTTCAGTCCCACTCACTCAGGAACATACCTGTACACTGAACGGTGCTTCTCAGTCCCACTTCCTCAAGGAGATATCAGTACACTGACTGGTGTCTCTCTCTCTCCCTCGCCCTCAGGGTGATATATGTACACTGACTGGTATCTCTCAATCCCTCTCCAGAATGGAGATATCTGCACACTGACTGATGTCTCTCAGTCTCTCTGCCTCTCAGGGAGATATCTGTGCACTGACTGGTCACTCATTCCCTCTCCCCCAGGGACATATTTGCACACTGAATGTTGTCTCTCAGTCCATCACCTCAGGGAGATATCTGTTCACTGACTGGTGTCTCTCAGTCCCTCTCCCTCAGGATGATATCTGTACACTGACTGGTGTCTCTCAAACTGTATCTCAGGGTGATATCTGCACACTGACTGGTCTCTCAGTCGCTCTCATCAGAGATATATATATACACTGACTGGTCTCTCAGTCCCTGTCCCTCAGGGACATATCTGTACACTGACTGGTTTCTCTCAGTCCCTCCCTCTCACGGAGATATCAGTAAACTGACTGGTTTCTCTCAGTCGCTCTACCTCATGGACATATCTGTACACTGACGTGTATATCTCAGTCCATCTCCCTCAGGGAGATATCTGGACACTGACTGGTGTCTCTCATTCCCTGCCTCTGAGGGATGATATCTGTACAATGACTGGTGTCTCTCAAATCCTCACTCTCATGGACATATCTGTACACTGAATTGTGACTCTCAGTCCCTCGACCTCAGGACGCATCTGTACACTGAATGGTGTCACTCAGTCCCTCTCCCTCAGGGTGATATCTGTACACTGACTGGTTTCTGTCTGTCACTCCCTCTCAGCGAGATATCTGCACACTGACTGGTATCTCTCAGTCCCTCTCTTTCTGGCACATACATCGACACGGACTTGTGTCTCTCAGTCCCTCTCCCTCAGGTAGATATCTGTACACTGACAGGTGTCTATCAGTATCTTCCTCTCAGGCTGATATCTGACTGGTGTCTCTCAGTCCCTCTCCCTCAGGGAGATATCTGCAAACTAACTAGTTTCGCTCAGTCCCTAACTGTCAGGGAGATATCTGTTCAATCACTGGTGTCTCTCAGACCACTCTCCCTCAGGGAGATATCTGTACAAGGACTGGTGTCTCTCAGTCCCTCGCCCTTAAGGGGATATCTGTACACTGACTGGTGTCTCTCAGTCCCTCCCTCTCACGGAGATATCTGTACACTGACTGGTATCTCTCAGTCCCTCTCTTTCAGGGACATATCTGTACACTGACTGGTATCTCTCAGTCCCTCTCCCTCAGGGACATATCTGTACACTGATTCGTATCTCTCAGTCAATCCCTCTCAGGGTAATATCTGTACACTGACTCGTGTCTCTCACTCCCTCCTTCTCAGGAACCTATCTGTACACTCACTGATGTCTTGCAATCTCTCGCCGTCAGGGAGAGAGCTGTTAACTGACTGCTGTCTATCAGTCCCTCTCCCTCATATTTATGTCTGTATACTGACTGGTGTCGCGAAGTCCCCAATCTCTCAGGGAGATATCTGTACAATGACTGGTGTCTCTCATTCCTTGCCTCTGAGGGTGATATCTGTTACTGACTGGTGTCTCTCAAATCCTCACTCTCATGGAGATATCTGTACACTGAATTTTGGCTCTCAGTCCCTATCCCTCAGGGAGATAATTGTAAACAGACTGTTGTCTCACAGTCCCTCTTCCTCAGGACAAATCTGTACGCTGAATGGTGTCACTCAGTAACTCTCCCTCAGGGAGATATCTGTACACTGACTGTTGTCTCTCTGTCCGACTCCCGCAGCGAGATATCTGTAAACTGACAGGTGTCTCTTAGTACCTCCCTCTCAGGGTGATATCTGTACACTGACTGGTGTCTCTCAGTCCCTCTCCCTCAGGGATATGTCTGTACACTGACTGGTGTCTCTCAGTCCCCTCTCCCTCAGGGAGATATCTGTACACTGACTCGTGTCTCTCAGTCCCTCTCCCTCAGGGAAATATCTGTCCTCTGACTGATGTCTGTCAGTCTCTCATTCTTTCAGAGAGATATCTGTACACTCTCTGGAGTCTTTCAGTCACTCTCCCTCAATAAGATAGCTATGCACTGACTGGTGTTTCACAGTTCATCTCCCTCAGGGAGATATCTGTTCAGTAACTGGTGACTCGAATTCCACTTGCTCTCACGGAGATATCTGTGCATTGACTGGTGTCTCTCAGTCTCTCTGCCTCTCAGGGAGATAACTGTACAATAAATGGTTTATCTCAGTGTACTCTCCCTCAGGGAGATATCTGTACACTGACTAGAGTCTCTAAGTCCCTCTCATTCAGCGAGATATCTGTACAGTGACTGATGTCTCTCAGTCTTTCTGCCTCTCAGGGATATATCTGTACATTGATTGTTGTCTCTCAGTCCCTCTCCCACAGGGAGATATCTATACACTGACTGCTGTCTCTCAGTTCCTTCCTCTCAGGGTAATATCAGTATACTGACTGGTGTCTCTCAGTCCCTCTCCCTCAGGGTGATATCTGTACATTGACTGGTGTCTCTCAGTCCCTCTCCATCAGGGACATATCTGCACACTAACTGCTGCCTCTCAGTCCCACTCCCACAGGGTGATATCTGTACAATGACTTTTGTCTCTCAGTTCCTCTCCCTCAGGAAGATATCTGTGCACTGACTGATAACTCTCAGTCACTATGTTTCTCAGGGAGATACCTGTGCACTGGCTACTATCGCAGAGCCTGTCGCTCAGGGACATATCTGTACACTGACTGGTGTCTCTCAGTCCTTCTGCCTCAGGGACATATATGTACACGGACTGGTGTCTCTCAGTCCCTCCCTCTCATGGAGAAATCTGTACATGGACCGGTGTCTCTCAGTCAACTATCCCTCAGGGAGATATCTGTTCACTGACTGGTGTCTCTCAATACCTCCCTCTCAGGGTGATATCTGAAACTGACTGCTGTCTCTCAAACCCAATCCCTCAGGGTGAAATCTGTACACTGACTGTTATTTCTCAATCTCTCTCCCTCAGGGAGATATCTGTATAGTGGACTGATGATTCTCAGTCTCTCTGACTCTCAGGGAAATATCTTTAAATTGACTGGTCTCTCAGTCCCTGTCCCTCAGGGACATATCTGTACAATGACTGGTTTCTCTCAGTCCCTCCCTCTCAGGGAGATATCAGTAAACTGACTGGTTTCTCTCAGTCGCTCTACCTCATGGACATATCTGTACACTGACGTGTATATCTCAGTCCATCTCGCTCAGGGAGATATCTGGATAACTGACTGGTGTCTCTCATTCCCTGCCTCTGAGGGATGATATCTGGACAATGACTGCTGTCTCTCAAATCCTCACTCTCATGTTGATATCTGTACACTGAATTGTGACTCTCAGTCCCTCGACCTCAGGACACATATGTACACTGAATGATTTCACTCAGTCCCTCTCCCTCAGGGTGATATCTGTACAATGACTGGTTTCTGTCAGTCCCTCCCTCTCAGGCAGATATATGTACACTGACTGGTATCTCTCAGTCCCCCTCTTTCTGGCACATACATCAACACGGACTTGTGTCTCTCAGTCCCTCTCCCTCAGGGAGATATCTGTACACTGACAGGTGTCTCTCAGTATCTCCCTCTCAGGCTGATATCTGACTGTTGTCTCTCAGTCCCACTCCCTCAGGGAGATATCTGCAAACTGATTGGTTTCGCTCAGTCCCTCACTCTCAGGGAGATATCTGTTCACTGACTGGTGTCTCTCAGATACCTTTTCCCTCAGGGAGATATCTGTTCAAGGACTGGTGTCTCTCAGTCCCTCTCCCTTATGTGATATCTGGACACTGACTGGTGCTTCTCAATCGAAATCCCTCAGCGAGATATCTGTACACTGACTGGTGTCTATCAGTCCCTCACTCTCACGGAGATATCTGTACACTGACTGGTATCTCTCATTCCCTCTCTTTCAGGGACATATCGGTACACTGACTGGTATATCTCAGTCCCTCTTCCTCAGGAACATATCTGTACACTGACTCGTATCTCTCAGTCAATCCCTCTCAGGGTGATATCTGTACACTGACTCGTGTCTCTCAATCCCTCCTTCTCAGGAACCTATCTGTACACTCACTGATGTCTTGCAATCCCTCGCCATCAGGGAGAAAGCTGTTAACTGACTGCTGTCTATCAGTCCCTCTCCCTCAGATTTATGTCTGTATACTGACTGGTGTCACGAAGTCCCCAATCTCTCAGGGAGATATCTGTACTCCGACTGGTGTCTCTCAGTCCCTCTCCCTCAGGGAGATATCTGCACTCTGACTGATGTCTCTCAGTCTCTCTGTCTCTCAGGGTGATATCTGTACACCGACTGGTCACTCAGTCCCTCTCTCTCAGGGACATATCTGCACACGGACTGCTTTCTCTCAGTCCCTCTCTCTCAGGGAGATATCAGTAATCTGACTGCTGTCTCTCAGTCGCTCTACCTCATGGACATATCTGCACACTGACAGGTATCCCTCAGTCCATCTCCCTCAGGGATATATCTGTACACCGACTGGTGTCTATCATTCCCTGCCTCTGAGTGTGATATATGTACACTGACTGGTGTCTCTCAAATCCTCACTCTCATGGAGATATCTGTACACTGAATTTTGTCTCTCAGTCCCTATCCCTCAGAGAGATAATTGTGCACAGACTGTTATCTCACAGTCCCTCTTCCTCAGGACACATCTGTACGCTGAATGGTGTCACTCATTAACTCTCCCTCAGGGAGATATCTGTACACTGACTGGTGTCTCTCTGTCCGACTCCCGCAGGGAGATATCTGTACACTGACTTGTGTCTCTTAGTACCTCCCTCTCAGGGTGATATCTGTAAACTGACTGGTGTCTCTCAGTCCCTCTCCCTCAGGGAGATATCTGTACACTGACTCGTGTCTCTCAGTCCCTCTCCCTCAGGGAAAATCTTTCCTCTGACTGATGGCTGTCAGTCTCTCATTCTTTCAGAGAGATATCTGTACTCTCTCTGGAGTATTTCAGTCACTCTCCCTTAATAAGATATATATATATACTGACTGGTGTCTCACAGACCATCTCCCTCAGGGAGATATCTGTTCAGTAACTGGTGATTCTAATTCCACTCTCTCTCACGGACATATCTGTACACTGACTAGAGTCTCTAATTCCCTCTCATTCAGCGAGATATCTGTACAGTGACTGATGTCTCTCAGTCTTTCTGTCTCTCAGGGATATATCTGTACATTGATTGTTGTCTCTCATTCCCTCTCCCACAGGGAGATATCTATACACTGACTGCTGTCTGTCAGTCCCTCTCCATCAGGGTCATATCTGCACACTGACTGTTGTCTCTCAGTTTCTCTCCATCAGGGACATATCTGCATACTGACTAGTGCTTCTCAGTCCCACTCACACAGGGTCATAGCTGAACAAAGACTGTTGTCTTTTTGTCCCTACCTTTCAGGAAGTTATCTGTACACTTACTGGTGTCTCTCAGTCCCTCTCCCTCAGGGTGATATCTGTACACTGACTGTTGTCTCTCAGTACCTCTCCCTCAGGAAGATATCTGCACACTGACTGATATCTCTCAATCTCTATGTTTCTCATGGAGATATCTGTACACTGGCTAGTATCGCAGTGCCTGTCGCTTGCGGACATACTTGTACACTGACTGATGCCTCTCAGTTCCTCTCCCTCAGGGACATATCTGTACACTGACTGGTGTCTCTGAGTCCCTCTCCCTGAGAACACATCTGTACACTGACTGCTATCACTCAGTTCCTTCCTCTCAGGTTGATATCAGTACGCTGACTGGTGTCTCTCAGACCCTCTCCCTCACGGAGATATCTGTACATTGACTGGTGTCTCTCAGTCCCTCTCGATCAGGCACATATCTGCACACTGACTGGTGCCTCTCAGTCCCTCTCCCTCAGGGACATATCTGTACACTGACTGGTGCCTCTCAGTCCCACTCCCGCCGCGTGATATCTGTACAATGACTGATGTCTCTCAGTCCCTCTCCCTCAGGGAGATATCTGTTCACTGACTGGTGTCTCTCAATACCTCCTTCTCAGGGTGATATCTGTAAACTGATTGGTGTGTCTCAGTCCCAATCCCTCAGGGTGGAATAAGTACACTGACAGTTATTTCCCAATCTCTCTCCCTCAGGGAGATATCTGTACACTGACTGGTGCCTCTCAGTCCCACTCCCACAGTGTAATATCTGTACAATGACTTTTGTCTCTCAGTCCCTCTACCTCAGGAAGATATCTGTACACTGACTGATATCTTTCAGTCTCCATGTTTCAAAAAGAGATATCTGTACAATGGCTAGTATCGCAGAGCCTGTCGATCGGGGACATATCAGTACACGGACTGGTGTCTCTCAGTCCCTCCCTCTCATGGAGAAATTTGTATACTGACTGATGTCTCTCAGTCCCTCTCCCTCAGGGAGATATCTGTTCACTGACTGGTGTCTCTCAGTACCTCCCTCTCAGGGTGATATCTGTAAACTGACTGGTGTCTCTCAGTCCCAATCCCTCAGGGTGAAATCTGTACACTGACTGTTATTTCCCAATCTCTCTATCTCAGGGAGATATCTGTATAGTGGACTGATGATTCTCAGTCTTTCTGACACTCATGGAGATATCTTTATATTGACTGGTCTCTCAGTCCCTCTCACTCAGGGACATATCTGTACACTGACTAGTGTCTCTTAGTCACTCTCGCTCAGGAACATATCTGCATACTGACTGGTGCTTCTCAGTCCCACTCCCACAGGGACATAGCTGAACACTGACTGGTGTCTTTTTGTCCCTACCTTTCAGGAAGATATCTGTACACTTACTGGTGTCTCTCAGTCCCTCTCCCTCAGGGTGATATCTGTACACTGACTGTTGTCTCTCAGTACCTCTCCCTCAGGAAGATATCTGCACACTGACTGATATCTCTCAATCTCTATGTTTTTCATGGAGATATCTGTACACTGGCTGGTATCGCAGTGCCTGTCGCTCACGGACATATTTGTACACTGACTGATGTCTCTCAGTTCCTCTCCCTCAGGGACATATCTGTACACTGACTGGTGTCTCTGAGTCCCTCTCCCTCAGAACACATCTGTGCACTGACTGCTATCACTCAGTTCCTTCCTCTCAGGTTGATAGCAGTACACTGACTGGTGTCTCTCAGTCCCTCTCCCTCAGGGAGATATCTGTACATTGACTGGTGTCTCTCACTCCCTCTCGATCAGGGACATATCTGCACACTGACTGGTGTCTCTCAGTCCTTCTCCCTCAGGGACATATCTGCACACTGACTGGTGCCTCTCAGTCCCACTCCCAACGGGTGATATCTGTACAATGACTTTTGTCTCTCAGTCCCTCTCCCTCAGGGAGATATCTGTACAATGGCTAGTATCACAGAGCGTGTCGCTCGGGGACATATCTGTACACTGACTGCTGTCTCTTAGTCCGTCTGCCTCAGTGACATATCTGTACACGGACTGGTGTCTCTCAGTCCCTCCCTCTCATGGAGAAATCTGTACACTGACTGATGACTCTCAGTCCCTCTCCGTCAGGGAGATATCTGTTCACTGACTGGTGTCTCTCAGTACCTCCTTCTCAGGGTGATATCTGTAAACTGACTGGTTTCTCTCAGTCCCAATCCCTCAGGGTGAAATCTGTACACTGACTGTTATTTCCCAATCTCTCTATCTCAGGGAGATATCTGCATAGTGGACTGATGATTCTCAGTCTTTCTGACACTCATGGAGATATCTTTATATTCACTGGTCTCTCAGTCCCTCTCACTCAGGGACATATCTGTACACTGACTGGTGTCGCTTAGTCGCTCTCCATCAGCGACATTCCTGTATAATGACTGGTGTCTCTCAGTCCTCTCGCTAAGGAACATATCTGCATACTGACTGGTGCTTCTCAGTCCCACTCCCACAGGGACATAGCTGAACACTGACTGGTGTCTTTTTGTCCCTACCTTTCAGGAAGATATCTGTACACTTACTGGTGTCTCTCAGTCCCTCTCCCTCAGGGTGATATCTGTACACTGACTGTTGTCTCTCAGTACCTCTCCCTCAGGAAGATATCCGCACACTGACTGATATCTCTCAATCTCTATGTTTTTCATGGAGATATCTGTACACTGGCTAGTATCGCAGTGCCTGTCGCTCACGGACATATCTGTACACTGATTGATGTTCTCAGTTCCTCTCCCTCAGGGACATATCTGTACACTGACTGGTGTCTCTGAGTCCCTCTCCCTCAGAACACATCTGTACACTGACTGCTATCACTCAGTTCCTTCCTCTCAGGTTTATATCAGTACACTGACTGGTGTCTCTCAGTCCCTCTCCCTCAGGGAGATAACTGTTCACTGACTGGTGTCCCTCAGTACCTCCTTCTCAGGGTGATATCTGTAAACTGATTGGTGTCTCTCAGTCCCAATCCCTCAGGGTGAAATCTGTACACTGAATGTTATTTCCCAATCTCTCTCCCTCAGGGAGATATCTGTATAGTGGAATGATGATTCTCAGTCTCTCTGACGCTCAGCGAGATATCTTTAAATTGCCTGGTCTCTCAGTCCCTCTCACTCAGGACCATATCTGTACACTGACTGGTGTCTCTCAGTCCCTCTCCATCAGCGACATACCTGTACACTGACTAGTGTATCTCAGTCCTTCTCCCTCAGGGACAAATCTGTATACTAACTGGTGTCTCTCAGTCCCCTCTCCCTCAGGGAGATAACTGTACACTGACTCGTGTCTCTCAGTCCCTCTCCCTCAGGGAAATATCTGTCAGTCTCTCATTCTTTCCGAGAGATATCTGTACACTCCCTGAAGTCTTTCAGTCACTCTCCCTCAATAAGATATATAATCTGACTGGTGTCTCACAGTCCATCTCCCTCAGGGAGATATCTGTTCAGTAACTGGTGACTCTAATTCCACTCTCTCTCACGGAGATATCTGTACACTGACTCGAGTCTCTAAGTCCCTCTCATTCAGCGAGATATCAGTACAGTGACTGATGTCTCTCAGTCTTTCTGTCTCTCAGGGATATATCTGTACATTGATTGTTGTCTCTCAGTCCCTCTCCCACAGGGAGATATATATACACTGACTGCTGTCTCTCAGTTTCTTCCTCTCAGGGTGATATCAGTACACTGAATGGTGTCTCTCAGTCACTCTCCATCAGGGACATATCTGCACATTGACTGGTGTCTCTCAGTTCCTCTCCATCAGGGAAATACATGTACACAGACTGGTCTCTCTCAGTCCCTCTCCCTCATGGACCTATCTGTACACTGACTGGTGCCTCTCAGTTCCACTCCCACAGGGTGATATCTGTACAATGATTTTTGTCTCTCAGTCCCTCTCCCTCAGGAAGATATCTGTACACTGACTGATATCTATCAGTCTATACATTTCTCAGGGAGATATCTGTACACTGGCTAATATCGCAGTGCCTGTCGCTCGTGGACATATCTGTACACTGACTGGTGTAGCTCAGTCCCTCTCCCTCAGTACACATCTGTACACTGACTGCTATCTCTCAGTTCCTTCCTCTCAGGGTGATATCAGTACACTGACTGGTGTATCTCAGTCCCTCTCCCTCAGGGAGATATCTGTACTTTGACTGGTGTCTGTCAGTCCCTCTCCATCAGGGAAATACATGTGCACAGACTGGTGTCTCTCAGTGCCTCTCCCTCAGGGACATATCTGTACACTGACTGGTGCCTCTCAGTCCCACTCCTACAGGGTGATATCTGTACAATGACTTTTGTCTCTCAGTCCCTCTCCCTCAGGGAGATATCTGTACAATGGCTAGTATCACAGAGCCTGTCGCTCGGGGACATATCTGTACACTGACTGCTGTCTCTCAGTCCATCTGCCTCAGTGACATATCTGTACACGGATTGGTGTCTCTCAGTCCCTCCCTCTCATGGAGAAATCTGTACACTGACTGATGTCTCTCAGTCCCTCTCCGTCAGGGAGATATCTGTTCACTGACTGGTGTCTCTCAGTACCTCCTTCTCAGGGTGATATCTGTAAACTGATTGGTGTCTCTCAGTCCCAATCCCTCAGGGTGAAATCTGTACACTGACTGTTATTTCCCAATCTCTCTCCCTCAGGGAGATATCTGTATAGTGGAATGATGATTCCCAGTCTCTCTGACTCTCAGGGAGATATCTTTAAATTGACTGGTCTCTCAGTCCCTCTCACTCGGGGACATATCTGTACACTAACTGGGGTCTCTCACACCCTCTCCATCAGCGACATACCTGTACACTGACTGGTGTCTCTCAGTCCCTCTCCCTCAGGGACATATCTGCATATGACTGGTGCTTCTCAGTCCCACTCCCACAGGGACATATCTGTACACTGACTGGTGTCTCTTTGTCCCTACCTTTCAGCAATATATATGTACACTTACTGGTGTCTCTCAGTCCCTCTCCTCAGGGTGATGTCTGAACACTGACTGTTGTCTCTCAGTACCTCTCCCTCAGGAAGATATCTGTACACTGACTGATATCTCTCAATCTCTATGTTTCTCAGGGAGATATCTGTACACTGGCTAGTATCGCAGTGTCTGTCGCTCGGTGACATATCTGTACACTGACTCGTGTCTCTCAGCCCCTCTCCCTCAGGAAAATCTGTCCTCTGACTGATGTCTGTCAGTATCTCATTCTTTCAGAGAGATATCTGTACTCTCTCTGGAGTGTTTCAGTCACTCTCCCTCAATAAGATATATATATACTGACTGGTGTCTCACAGTCCATCTCCCTCAGGGAGATATCTGTTCAGTAACTGGTGATTCTAATTCCACTCTCTCTCACGGAGATATCTGTACACTGACTAGAGTCTCTAATTCCCTCTCATTCAGCGAGATATCTGTACAGTGACTGATGTCTCTCAGTCTTTCTGTCTCTCAGGGATATATCTGTAAATTGATTGTTGTCTCTCATTCCCTCTCCCACAGGGAGATATCTATACACTGACTGCTGTCTCTCAGTCCCTCTCCATCAGGGTCATATCTGCACACTGACTGTTGTCTCTCAGTTCCTCTCCATCCATCAGGGACATATCTGCACACTGACTGTTGTCCCTTGGTCCGTCTCCATCAACGACATTCCTGTTCATTGACTGGTGACTCTCAGTCCCTCTCCCTCAGGGACATATCTGCATACTGACTGGTGCTTCTCAGTCCCACTCCCACAGGGACATAGCTGAACACTGACTGGTGTCTTTTTGTCCCTACCTTTCAGGAAGTTATCTGTACACTTACTGGTGTCTCTCAGTCCCTCTCCCTCAGGGTGATATCTGTACACTGACTGCTGTCTCTCAGTTACCTCTCCCTCAGGAAGATATCTGCACACTGACTGATATCTCTCAATCTCTATGTTTCTCATGGAGATATCTGTACACTGGCTAGTATCGCAGTGCCTGTCGCTCGCGGACATATCTGTACACTGACTGATGCCTCTCAGTTCCTCTCCCTCAGGGACATATCTGTACACTGACTGGTGTCTCTGAGTCCCTCTCCCTGAGAACACATCTGTACACTGACTGCTATCACTCAGTTCCTTCCTCTCAGGTTGATATCAGTACACTGACTGGTGTCTCTCAGTCCCTCTCCCTCAGGGAGATATCTGTACATTGACTGGTGTCTCTCAGTCCCTCTCGATCAGGCACATATCTGTACACTGACTGGTGCCTCTCAGTCCCACTCCCACCGCGTGATATCTGTACAATGACTGATGTCTCTCAGTCCCTCTCCCTCAGGGAGATATCTGTTCACTGACTGGTGTCTCTCAGTCCCTCCTTCTCAGGGTGATATCTGTAAACTGATTGGTGTCTCTCAGTCCCAATCCCTCAGGGTGGAATCTGTACACTGACTGTTATTTCCCAATCTCTCTCCTCAGGGAGATATCTCTACACTGACTGGTGCCTCTCAGTCCCACTCCCACAGGGTAATATCTGTACAATGACTTGTGTCTCTCAGTCCCTCTACCTCAGGAAGATATCTGTACACTGACTGATATCTCTCAGTCTCTATGTTTCTATGGGAGATATCTGTACAATGGCTAGTATCGCAGAGCCTGTCGCTCGGGGACATATCAGTACACGGACTGGTGTCTCTCAGTCCCTCCCTCTAAAGGAGAAATTTGTACACTGACTGATGTCTCTCAGTCCCTCTCCCTCAGGTAGATATCTGTTCACTGACTGGTGTCTCTCAGTACCTCCCTCTCAGGGTGATATCTGTAAACTGAATGGTGTCTCTCAGTCCCAATCCCTCAGGGTGAAATCTGTACACTGACTGTTATTTCCCAATCTCTCTATCTCAGTGAGATATCTGTATAGTGGACTGATGATTCTCAGTCTTTCTGACACTCATGGAGAAATCTTTATATTGACTGGTCTCTCAGTCCCTCTCACTCAGGGACATATCTGTACACTGACTGGTGTCTCTCAATCCCTCTCGCTCAGGAACATATCTGTATACTGAATGGTGCTTCTCAGTCCCACTCCCACAGGGACATAGCTGAACACTGACTGGTGTCTTTTTGTCCCTACCTTTCAGGAAGATATCTGTACACTTACTGGTGTCTCTCAGTCCCTCTCCCTCAGGGTGATATCTGTACACTGACTGTTGTCTGTCAGTACCTCTCCCTCAGGAAGATATCTGCACACTGACTGATATCTCTCAATCTCTATGTTTTTCATGGAGATATCTGTACACTGGCTAGTATCGCAGTGCCTGTCGCTCACTGACATATCTGTACACTGACTGATGTCTCTCAGTTCCTCTCCCTCAGGGACATATCTGTACACTGACTGGTGTCTCTGAGTCCCTCTCCCTCAGAACACATCTGTACACTGACTGCTATCACTCAGTTCCTTCCTCTCAGGTTGATATCAGTACACTGACTGGTGTCTCTCAGTCCCTCTCCCTCAGGGTGATACCTGTACATTGACTGGTGTCTCTCAGTCCTTCTCGATCAGGGACATATCTGTACACTAACTGGTGCCTCTCAGTCCTTCTCCCTCAGGGACATATCTGTACACTGACTGGTGCCTCTCAGTCCCACTCCCAACGGGTGATATCTGTACAATGACATTTGTCTCTCAGTCCCTCTCCCTCAGGGAAATATCTGTACAATGGCTAGTATCATAGATCCTGTCGCTCGGGGACATATCTGTACACTGACTGCTGTCTCTCAGTCCGTCTGCCTCAGTGACATATCTGTAGACGGACTGGTGTCTCTCAGTCCCTCCCTCTCATGGAGAAATCTGTACACTGAATGATGACTCTCAGTCCCTCTCCGTCAGGGAGATATCTGTTCACTGACTGTTATTTCCCAATCCCTCTATCTCAGGGAGATATCTGTATAGTGGACAGATGATTCTCAGTCTTTCTGACACTCATGGAGATATCTTTATATTGACTGGTCTCTCAGTCCCTCTCACTCAGGGACATATGTGTACACTGACTGGTGTCTCTTAGTCCCTCTCCATCAGCGACATTCCTGTACACTGACTGGTGTCTCTCAGTCCCTCTCGCTCAGGAACATATCTGCATACTGACTGGTGCTTCTCAGTCCCACTCCCACAGGGACAGATCTGAACACTGACTGGTGTATTTTTGTCCCTACCTTTCAGGAAGATATCTGTACACTTACTGGTGTCTCTCAGTCCCTCTGCCTCAGGGTGATATCTGTACACTGACTGTTGTCTCTCAGTACCTCTCCCTCAGGAAGATATCTGCACACTGACTGATATTTCTCAATCTCTATGTTTTTCATGGAGATATCTGTACACTGGCTAGTATCGCAGTGCCTGTCACTCACGGACATATCTGTACGCTGACTGATGTCTCTCAGTTCCTCTCCCTCAGGGACATATCTGTACACTGACTGGTGTCTTTGAGTCCCTCTCCCTCAGAACACATCTGTACACTGACTGCTATCACTCAGTTCCTTCCTCTCAGGTTGATATCAGTACACTGACTGGTGTATCTCAGTCCCTCTCCCTCAGGGACATATCTGTACACTGACTAGTGTCTCTTAGTCACTCTCGCTCAGGAACATATCTGCATACTGACTGGTGCTTCTCAGTCCCACTCCCACAGGGACATAGCTGAACACTGACTGGTGTCTTTTTGTCCCTACCTTTCAGGAAGATATCTGTACACTTACTGGTGTCTCTCAGTCCCTCTCCCTCAGGGTGATATCTGTACACTGACTGTTGTCTCTCAGTACCTCTCCCTCAGGAAGATATCTGCACACTGACTGATATCTCTCAATCTCTATGTTTTTCATGGAGATATCTGTACACTGGCTGGTATCGCAGTGCCTGTCGCTCACGGACATATTTGTACACTGACTGATGTCTCTCAGTTCCTCTCCCTCAGGGACATATCTGTACACTGACTGGTGTCTCTGAGTCCCTCTCCCTCAGAACACATCTGTGCACTGACTGCTATCACTCAGTTCCTTCCTCTCAGGTTGATAGCAGTACACTGACTGGTGTCTCTCAGTCCCTCTCCCTCAGGGAGATATCTGTACATTGACTGGTGTCTCTCACTCCCTCTCGATCAGGGACATATCTGCACACTGACTGGTGTCTCTCAGTCCTTCTCCCTCAGGGACATATCTGCACACTGACTGGTGCCTCTCAGTCCCACTCCCAACGGGTGATATCTGTACAATGACTTTTGTCTCTCAGTCCCTCTCCCTCAGGGAGATATCTGTACAATGGCTAGTATCACAGAGCCTGTCGCTCCGGGACATATCTGTACACTGACTGCTGTCTCTCAGTCCGTCTGCCTCAGTGACATATCTGTACACGGACTGGTGTCTCTCAGTCCCTCCCTCTCATGGAGAAATCTGTACACTGACTGATGTCTCTCAGTCCCTCTCCCTCAGGGAGATATCTGTTCACTGACTGGTGTCTCTCAGTACCTCCTTCCCAGGGTGATATCTGTAAACTGATTGGTGTCTCTCAGTCCCAATCCCTCAGGGTGAAATCTTATCACTGACTGTTATTTACCAATCTCTCTCCCTCAGGGAGATATCTGTATAGTGGAATGATGATTCTCAGTCTCTCTGACGCTCAGCGAGATATCTTTAAATTGCCTGGTCTCTCAGTCCCTCTCACTCAGGGGCATATCTGTACACTGACTGGTGTCTCTCAGTCCCTCTCCATCAGCGACATACCTGTATACTGACTAGTGTATCTCAGTCCTTCTCCCTCAGGGACAAATCTGTATACTGGCTGGTGTCACTCAGTCCCCTCTCCCTCAGGGAGATATCTGTACACTGACTCGTGTCTCTCAGTCCCTCTCCCTCATGGAAATATCTGTCCTCTGACTGATGTCTGTTAATCTCTCATTCTTTCAGAGAGATATCTGTACACTCTCTGGAGACTTTCAGTCACTCTCCCTCAATAAGATATATAAACTGACTGGTGTCTCACAGTCCATCTCCCTCAGGGAGATATCTGTTCAGTAGCTGGTGACTCTAATTCCACTCTCTCTCACGGAGATATCTGTACACTGACTAGAGTCTCTAAGTCCCTCTCATTCAGCGAGATATCAGTACAGTGACTGATGTCTCTCAGTCTTTCTGTCTCTCAGGGATATATCTGTACATTGATTGTTGTCTCTCAGTCCCTCTCCCACAGGGAGATATCTATACACTGACTGCTGTCTCTCAGTTTCTTCCTCTCAGGGTGATATCAGTACACTGAATGGTGTCTCTCAGTCACTCTCCATCATGGAAATACATGCACACAGCCTGGTCTATCTCAGTCCCTCTCCCTCATGGAGCTATCTGTACACTGAATGGTGCCTCTCAGTTCAACTCCCACAGGGTGATATCTGTACAATGACTTTTGTCTCTCAGTCCCTCTCCCTCAGGAAGATATCTGTACGCTGACTGATATCTCTCAGTCTCTATATTTCTCAGGGAAATATCTGTACACTGACTGTTGTCTCTCAGTACCTCTTCCTCAGGAAGATATCTGTACACTGACTGATATCTCTCAATCTCTATGTTTCTCAGGGAGATATCTGTACACTGGCTAGTATCGCAGTGCCTGTCGCTCGCGGACATATCTGTACACTGACTGGATATCTCAGTCCCTCTCCCTCAGTACACATCTGTACACTGACTGCTATCTCTCAGTTCCTTCGTCTCAGGGTGATATCAGTGCACTGACTGGTGTCTCTCTGTCCCTCTCCCGCAGGGACATATCTGTATACTGACTGGTGCCTCTCAGTCCCACTCCTACAGGGTGATATCTGTACAATGACTTTTGTCTCTCAGTCCCTCTCCCTCAGGAAGATATCTGTACACTGACTGATATCACTCAGTTTCGATGTTTCTCAGGGAGATATCTGTACAATGGCTAGTATCGCAGAGCCTGTCGCTCGGGGACATATCTGTACACTGACCGCTGTCTCTCAGTCCCTCTGCCTCAGCGACATATCTGTGCACGGACTTGTTTCTCTCAGTCCCTCCCTCTCATGGAGAAATCTGTACACTGACTGATGACTCTCAGTCCCTCTCCGTCAGGGAGATATCTGTTCACTGACTGGTGTCTCTCAGTACCTCCTTCTCAGGGTGATATCTGTAAAGTAATTGGTGTCTCTCAGTCCCAATCCCTCAGGGTGAAATCTGTACACTGACTGTTATTTCCCAATCTCTCTCCCTCAGGGAGATATCTGTATCGTGAAATGATGATTCTCAGTCTCTCTGACTCTCAGGGAGATATCTTTAAATTGACTGGTCTCTCAGTCCCTCTCACTCAGGGACATATCTGTACACTGACTGGGGTCTCTCACAACCTCTCCATCAGCGACATACCTGTACACTGACTGGTGTCTCTCAGTCCCTCTCCCTCAGGGACATATCTGTATATGACTGGTGCTTCTCAGTCCCACTCCCACAGGGACATATCTGTACACTGACTGCTGTCTCTTTGTCCCTACCTTTCAGCAATATATCTGTACACTTACTGGTGTCTCTCAGTCCCTCTCCTCAGGTTGATATCTGTACACTGACTGTTGTCTCTCAGTACCTCTCCCTCAGGAAGATATCTGTACACTGACTGATATCTCTCAATCTCTATGTTTTTCAGGGAGATATCTGTACACTGGCTAGTATCGCAGTGTCTGTCGCTTGGTGACATATCTGTACACTGACTGGTGTCTCCAGTTTCTCTCCCTCAGGGACATATCTGTACTCTGAATGGTGTCTCTCAGTGGCTCTCCCTCAGTCTGTTATCTGTACATATACTGGTGTCCCTCAGTCCATCTCTCACAGGACATTTCGGTACACATACTGGTGTCTTTCATTTCCTCTCCGTCAGGGACGTATCAGTACACTGACTGGTGTCTCTCAGCACCTCTCCATCAGGGCCATACCTGGAGACTAACTGATGTCTCTCGGTCCCTCTCCATCAGGGACATATCTGCACACTGAATGGTGCCAATCAGTTCATCTCCATTAGGGAAATACCTGTACACTGACTGGTGTCTCTCAGTCCCTCTCCCTCAGGGAGATATCTGTACACTGACTAGTGACTCGCAGTCCCACTCCCACAGGGAGATATCTGTACACTGACTGGTGTATCTCAGTCCCTCCCTCTCAAGAAGATATCAGTACACCCACTGGTGTCTCTCAGTTCCTCACCCTCAGGGAGATATCTGTACATCTGTATCTGACCGGTGTCATTCAGTCCCCTCTCCTGCAGCGAGATATTTGTATAGTGACTGTTGTCTCGAAGTCCCCATTGTCTCAGGAAGATAACTGTACACTGACTCGTGTATCTTAGTCCCTCTCCCTAAAGGAGATATCTGTACTCTGACTGATGTCTCCCGTATCTTTGCCTCTCAGGGATGTATCTGTACAGTGAATGGTCGCACTGTCCCTCTCCCTCAGGGATATATGTGCACACAGACTTTTGTCTCTCTATCCATCTACTTCAGGTTGATATCTGTACACTGACTGGCGACTCTCAGTCCCTTCTCTCAGGGAAATATCTTTTCACTGACTGGTGTCTCTCAGACCCTCTCCCTCAGGGTGATATCAGTACACTGACTGGTGTCTCTCAGTCCCTCTCATTCATGAATGTATCTGTACACTGACTGATAACTCTCAGTCACTCTGTCTCTCAGGGAGATATCTGAACACTGGCTCGTCTCGCAGTGACTGTCCCTCAGGGACATATCTGTACACGGACTGGTCTCTCAGTCCCTGTCCCTCAGGGATATATCTGTACTCTGATTGGTTTCTCTCAGTCCCTCCCTCTCAGCGAGATATTAGTAAACTTCCTGATGTCTCTCAGTCGCTCTCCCTCATGGACATATCTGTGCACTGACTGGTGTCTCTCAGTTCCTCTTCCCCAGCGACATATCTGTACACTGACTGGTCTCTCTCAGTCCCTCCCTCTCAGGTTGATATCTGTACAATGACTGGCGTTTCTCAGTCCCTCTCCCTCAAGGTGAAATCTGTACACTGACTGTTATTTCTCAATCTCTCTCGCTCAGGGATATATGTGTATAGTGGACTGATGATTCTCAGTCTCTTTGACTCTCAGGGAGATATCTTTAAATCGACTGGTCTCTCAGTCCCTCTCGCTGAGGGACATATCTGTACACTGACTGGTGTCTCTCAGTCCCTCTCCCTCAGGGACATATCTGTATACTGACTGGTGCTTCTCAGTCCCACTCCCACAGGGACATAGCTGAACACTGACTGGTGTCTCTTTGTCCCACCCTTTCAGGAAGATATCTGTACACTTACTGGTGTCTCACCGTCCCTCTCCCTCTGGGTGACTTCTGTACACTGACTGTTGTCTCTCAGTACCTCTCCCTCAGAAGGATATCAGTACACTGACTGATATCTCTCAATCTCTATGTTTCTCAAGGAGATATCTGTATACTGTCTAGTATTGCAGTTCCTGTCGCTCGCGGACATATCTGTACACTGACTGGTGTCCCTCAGTCCCTCTCCCTCAGGGACATGTCTGTACACTGACTGGTGTCTCTCAGTCCCTCTCCCTCAGAACACATCTGTACATTGACTGGTGTCTCTCAGTGCCTCTCCATCAGAACACATCTGTACATATACTGGTGTCCCTCAGACCATCTCTCCCAGGACATATCTGTACACATACTGGTGTCTATCATTTTCTCTCCCTCAGGGAGGTATCTGTAGAAAAGACTGGTGTCTCTCAGTCCCTCCCTCTCAGGGAGATATCTGTACACTGACTGGTGTCTCTCAGTCACTCTGCCTCTCAAGGAGATAACTGTACAATGAATGGTTTCTCTCAGTCCACTCCGGCTCAGGGAGATATCTGTACACTGACTGGTGTCTCTAAGTCGCTCTGCTCAGGAAGATATCCGTCACTGACAGGTCTCTCCGTCCCTCACCGTCAGGGAGATATCTGTACACTGTCTGGTGTCTCTCAGTCTCTCTCCCTTCGGGAGATATCAGTACACTGACTGGTTTCTCTCAGTCCCTCTCCCTCAGGGAGATATCTGCATACTGACTGGTGTCTCTCAGCACCTCTCCATCAGGGACATACCTGGACTCTAACTGGTGTCTCTCGGTCCCTCTCCATCAGGGACATATCTGCACACTGACTGGTGCCTATCAGTTCCTCTCCATCAGGGAAATACCTGCACTCTGACTGGTGTCTCTCAGTTCCTCTCCCTCAGGGAGATATCTGTACACTGACTTGTGTATCTCAGTCCCTCCCTCTCAAGAAGATATCAGTACACCCACTGGTGTCTCTCAGTCCCTCACCCTCAGGGAGATATCTGTACACAGACCGGTGTCATTAGAGTCCCCTCTCCTGCAGCGAGATATATGTATAGTGACTGGTGTCTCGAAGTCCACATTGTCTCAGGAAGATAACTGTTCACTGATTCGTGTATCTCAGTCCACTCTCAGTCAGGGAGATATCTGTACACCGACTGGTGGCTCTCAGTCCTTCTCCCTAAAGGAGATATCTGTACTGTGACTGATGTCTCCCGTATCTTTGTCTCTCAGGGAGATATGTGTACGGTGAATGGTCGCACTGTCCCTCTCCATCAGGGACATATTTGCATACAGACTGTTGTCTCTCTATCCATCTCCTTTAGGTTGATATCTGTACACTGACTGGCGACTCTTATTCCCTCCCTCTCAGGGAAATATCTTTTCACTGACTGGTGTCTCTCAGACCCTCTCCCTCAGGGTGTCTCTCAGTCCCTCTCATTCATGAATATATCTGTACACTGACTGATAACTCTCAGTCTCTCTGTCTCTCAGGGAGATATCTGAACACTGGCTAATCTCGCAGTGACTGTCCCTCAGGGACGTATCTGTACACGGACTGGTCTCTCAGTCCCTGTCCCTCAGGGATATATCTGTACTCTGATTGGTTTCTCTCAGAACCACCCTCTCAGCGAGATGTTAGTAAACTTACTGATGTCTCTCAGTCTCTCTCCCTCATTGCCATATCTGTACAGTAATTGGTGTCTTTCAGTTCCTCTCCCTCAGGGATATATCTGTACACTGACTGGTGTCTCTCAGTCTCCTCTCCCTCAGGGATGTAACTGTGCACGGACTGGTGTCTCTCAGTCCCTCTCCTCGGGGAAATATCTGCACACTTACTGGTATCTCTCAGTCCCTCTCCCTCAGGGATATATATGTATACGGTCTGGTATCTCTCAGTCCCTCTCCTCAGGGAGATATCTCTACACTGAGTGGTCTCTCAGTCACTGTCCCTCAGGGACATATCTGTACTTTGACTGGTTTCTCTCCGTCCCTCCCTCTCAGGGAGGTATTAGTAAACTGACTGGTGTCTCTAAGTCGCTCTCCCTCATGGACATATCTGTGCACTGACTGGTGTCTCTCAGTTCCTCTCCCCCAGCGACATATCTGTACACTGACTGGTATCTCTCAGTCCCTCCCTCTCAGGTTGATATCTGTACACTGACGGGTGTTTCTCAGTCCCTCTCCCTCAGGGTTAAATCTGTACACTGACTGTTATTTCTCAATCTCTCTCCCTCAGGGAGATATATCTGTATAGTGGACTGATGATTCTCAGTCTCTCTGCCTCTCAGGGAGATATCTTTAAATCGACTGTTCTCTCAGTCCCTGTCACTGAGGGACATATCTGTACACTGTCTGGTGTCTCTCAGTCTCTCTCCCTTCGGGAGATATCAGTACACTGACTGGTTTCTCTCAGTCCCTCTACCTCAGGGAGATATCTGTACACTGACTTTTGGCTCTCAGCACCTCTCCATCAGGGACATACCTGTACACAAACTGATGTTTCTCAGTCCCTCTCCATCAGGGACATATCTGCACACTGACTGGTTTCTATCAGTTCCTCTCCATTAGGGAAATACCTGTACACTGACTGGTGTCTCTCAGTCCCTCTCCCTCAGGGACATATCTGTACACTGACTAGTTCCTCGCAGTCCCACTCCCACATGGGGGATATCTGTACAAAGACCGGTGTCATTTAGTCCCCTCTCCTGCAGCGAGATATCTGTATAGTGACTGGTTTCTCGAAGTCCACAATGTCTCAGGAAGATAATTGTACACTGACTTGTGTATCTCAGTCCACTCTCACTCAGGGAGATATCTGTTCACCGACTGGTGTCTCTCAGCACCTCTCCATCAGGGACATACCTGGACTCTAACAGGTGTCTCTCGGTCCCTCTCCATCAGGGACATATCTGCACACTGACTGGTGCCTATCAGTTCCTCTCCATCAGGGAAATACATGCACTCTGACTGGTGTCTCTCAGTTCCTCTCCCTCAGGGAGATATCTGTACACTGACTTGTGTATCTCAGTCCCTCCCTCTCAAGAAGATATCAGTACACCCACTGGTGTCTCTCAGTCCCTCACCCTCAGGGAGATATCTGTACACAGACCGGTGTCATTCAGTCCCCTCTCCTGCAGCGAGATATATGTATAGTGACTGGTGTCTCGAAGTCCACATTGTCTCAGGAAGATAACTGTTCACTGATTCGTGTATCTCAGTCCACTCTCAGTCAGGGAGATATCTGTACACCGACTGGTGGCTCTCAGTCCTTCTCCCTAAAGGAGATATCTGTACTGTGACTGATGTCTCCCGTATCTTTGTCTCTCAGGGAGATATGTGTACAGTGAATGGTCGCACTGTCCCTCTCCCTCAGGGACATATTTGCATACAGACTGTTGTCTCTCTATCCATCTCCTTCAGGTTGATATCTGTACACTGACTGGCGACTCTCAGTCCCTCCCTCTCAGGGAAATATCTTTTCACTGACTGGTGTCTCTCAGACCCTCTCCCTCAGGGTGATATCAGTACACTGACTGGTGTCTCTCAGTCCCTCTCATTCATGAATATATCTGTACACTGACTGATAACTCTCAGTCTCTCTGTCTCTCAGGGAGATATCTGAACACTGGCTAGTCTCGCAGTGACTGTCCCTCAGGGACGTATCTGTACACGGTCTGGTCTCTCAGTCCCTGTCCCTCAGGGATATATCTATACTCTGATTGGATGCTCTCAGAACCACCCTCTCAGCGAGATATTAGTAAACTTACTGATGTCTCTCAGTCTCTCTCCCTCATTGCCATATCTGTACAGTGATTGGTGTCTTTCAGTTCCTCTCCCTCAGGGATATATCTGTACACTGACTGGTGTCTCTCAGTCTCCTCTCCCTCAGGGATGTAACTGTGCACGGACTGGTGTCTCTCAGTCCCTCTCCTCGGGGAAATATCTGCACACTGACTGGTATCTCTCAGTCCCTCTCCCTCAGGGATATATATGTACACGGTCTGGTATCTCTCAGTCCCTCTCCTCAGGGAGATATCTCTGCACTGAGTGGTCTCTCAGTCACTGTCCCTCAGGGACATATCTGTACTTTGACTTGTTTCTCTCCGTCCCTCCCTCTCAGGGAGGTATTAGTAAACTGACTGGTGTCTCTAAGTCGCTCTCCCTCATGGACATATCTGTGCACTGACTGGTGTCTCTCAGTTCCTCTCCCCCAGCGACATATCTGTACACTGACTGGTATCTCTCAGTCCCTCCCTCTCAGGTTGATATCTGTACACTGACGGGTGTTTCTCAGTCCCTCTCCCTCAGGGTTAAATCTGTACACTGACTGTTATTTCTCAATCTCTCTCCCTCAGGGAGATATATCTGTATAGTGGACTGATGATTCTCAGTCTCTCTGCCTCTCAGGGAGATATCTTTAAATCGACTGTTCTCTCAGTCCCTGTCACTGAGGGACATATCTGTACACTGTCTGGTGTCTCTCAGTCTCTCTCCCTTCGGGAGATATCAGTACACTGACTGGTTTCTCTCAGTCCCTCTACCTCAGGGAGATATCTGTACACTGACTTTTGGCTCTCAGCACCTCTCCATCAGGGACATACCTGTACACAAACTGATGTTTCTCAGTCCCTCTCCATCAGGGACATATCTGCACACTGACTGGTTTCTATCAGTTCCTCTCCATCAGGGAAATACCTGTACACTGACTGGTGTCTCTCAGTCCCTCTCCCTCAGGGACATATCTGTACACTGACTAGTTCCTCGCAGTCCCACTCCCACATGGGGGATATCTGTACAAAGACCGGTGTCATTTAGTCCCCTCTCCTGCAGCGAGATATCTGTATAGTGACTGGTATCTCGAAGTCCACAATGTCTCAGGAAGATAATTGTACACTGACTTGTGTATCTCAGTCCACTCTCACTCAGGGAGATATCTGTTCACCGACTGGTGTCTCTCAGTCCCTCTCGCTGAAGGAGATATCTGTACTCTGACTGATGTCTCCCGTCTCCTTGTCTCTCACGGAGATATCTGCACAGTGAATGTTCACGCTGTCCCTCTCCCTCAGGGACATATCTGCACACAGACTGGTGCCTCTCTATCCATCTCCTTCAGGTTGATATCTGTACATGGACTGGCGACTCTCAGTCCCTCCCTCTCAGGGAAATATCTTTTCACTGACTGGTGTCTCTCAGTCCCTCTCCCTCAGGGTGATATCAGAACACTGACTGGTGTCTCTCAGTCCCTCTCATTCATGAATATATCTGTACACTGACTGATAACTCTCAGTCTTTCTGTCTCTCAGGGAGATATCTGTACACTGGCTAGTCTCGCAGTGACTGTCCCTTAGGGACATATCTGTACATTGACTGGTGTCTCTCAGTCCCTCTCCCTGAGGGACATATCTGTACACGGACTGGTGTCAGTCCCTGTCCCTCAGGGATATAGCTGTACTCTGATTGGTTTCTCTCAGTCCCTCCCTCTCAGCGTGAAATTAGTAAACTTACTGATGTCTCTCAGTCTCTCTCCCTCATGGATATATCAGTACACTGACTGGTGTCTCTCAGTCCCCTCTCCCTCAGGGATGTAACTGTGCACGGACTGGTGTCTCTCAGTCCCTCTCCTCGGGGAGATATCTGCACACTGAATGGTCTCTCAGTCCCTGTCCCTCAGGGACATATCTGTACTCTGACTGGTTTCTCTCAGTCCCTCCCTCTCAGGGAGATATTAGTAAACTGACTGGTGTCTCTCAGTCGCTCTCCCTCATGGACCTATCGTACACTGACTGGTGTCTCTCAGTTCCACTCCCCCTGCGACATATCTGTACACTGACTGGTCTCTCTAAATCCCTCCCTCTCAGGTTGATATCTGTACTCTGACTGGTGTTTCTCAATCCCTCTCCCTCAGGCAGATATCTGTACACAGACTAGCGTCGCTCAGTCCCTCCCTCTCAGGGAGTTATCTGTTCACTGACTGGATTCTCTCAGTACCTCCCTCTCGGGGTTCTATCTGTAAACTGACTGGTGTCTCTCAGTGCCACTCCCTCTGGGTGAAATCTGTATACTGACTGTTATTTCTCAAACTCTTTCCCTCAGGAAGATATCTCTATAGTGGACTGATCAGTCTCAGTCTCTCTGACTCTCAGGGAGATATCTTTAAACTGACTGGTCTCTCAGTCCCTCTCACTCAGGGACATATCCTTACACTGAGTGGTGTCTCTCAGTTCCTCTCCATCAGGGACATACCTGTACAGTGACCGGTGCTTCTCAGTCGCACTCCCACAGGGACATAGCTATACATGACTGGTGTCTCGATGTCCCTCCCGTTCAGGAAGATATCTGTACATTTACTGGTGTCTGTCAGTCCCTCTCGCTCAGGGTGATATCTATACAATGACTGTTGCCTCTCAGTCCCTCTCCCTCAGGAGGATATCTGTACACTGACTGTTGCCTCTCAGTCCCTCTCCCTCAGGAGGATATCTGTACACTGACTGATATCTCTCAGACTCTATGTTTCTCATGGAGATATCTGTACACTGGCTGGTATCGCAGAGCCTGTCGCTCGTGGGACATATCTGTACACTGACTGGTGACTCTCAGTCCCTCTCCCTCAGGGACATATATGTACACGGACAGGTGTCTCTCATTCCCTCTCCCTCAGGAAGATATCTGTACACTAACTGGTGTCTCTAAGTCCCTCTCCCTCAGGAAGATATCTGTACACTGACTGATATCTCTCAATCTCTCAGGGAGATATCGGTACACTGGCTGGTCTCGTAGTGCCTGTCCCTCAGGGAGACATCTGTTCACTGACTGGTGTCTCACAGTCGCTCTGCTCATGGAGATATCTGTCACTGACTGGTCTCTCAGTCCCTGTCTCGCAGGGACACATCTGTACACTGATTGTTGTCTGTCAGTGCTCCCTATCAGGGAGATATCAGTAAACTGGCTGGTGTCTCTCAGTCGCTCTCCCTCAGGGACATATCTGTACATTGACTGGTGCCTCTCATTCCCTGTCTCTCAGGGACATATCTGTACACTGACTTGTATATCTCAGTCCCACTCCCCCAGCGACATATCTGTACACAGACTGGTGTCTCTCAGACCCTCCCTCTCAGTGTGATATCTGTACACTGACTGGTGTCTCTCAGTCTCTTCTCCCTCCGGGAGATATCTGTCCTCGGTCTGATGTCTCTCAGTCTCTCTGTCTCTGAGGGAAATATCTGTACACTAACTGGTGTCTCTTAGATCCTCTCCCTCAGGGAGATATCTATACACTGACTGGTTTCTCTCAGTCCCTCCCTCTCAGGGTGATATCTGTCCACTGACTGTTCCCTTAGTCCCTCTCCCCCAGGGACATATCTGCACACTGAATGGTGCCTCTCAGTCCTTCACCTCAGGGAGATATATGTTCACTGACTGGTGCCTCTCAGTCCCTCTCCCTCAGCCTGATAATGTACACTGACTGGTGTCTCTCAGTCCCTCTCCATCAGGAGGATATCTGGACACTGACTGGTCTCGTAGTGCCTGTCCCTCAGGGATATATCTGTTCACTGTCTGGTGTCTCACAGTACCTCTCCATCAGGGACATATCTGCACACGGACTGGTGTCTTTCAGTCGCTCTCATCAGAGAGATATATATACACTGACTGGTCTCTCAGTCCCAGTCCCACAGGGACATATCTGTACACTGAATGGTTGCTCTCAGTCCCTACCTCTCAGGGAGATATCAGTAAACTGACTGATTTCTCTCAGTCGCTCTACCTCATGGACATATCTGTACACTGACGTGTATCTCTCAGTCCATCTCCCTCAGGGAGATATCTGGACACTGACTGGTGTCTCTCATTCCCTGCCTCTGAGTTAGATATCTGTACACTGAATTGTGACTCTCAGTCCCACGACCTCAGGACACATCTGTACACTGAATGGTGTCATTCAGTCCCTCTCCCTCAGGGTGATATCTGTACACTGACTTGTTTCTGTCAGTCCCTCCGTCTCAGGGAGATATATATACACTGACTGGTATTTCACAGTCCCTCTCTTTCTGGCACATACATCTACACGGACTTGTGTCTCTCAGTCCCTCTCCCTCAGGGAGATATTTCTACACTGACAGGTGTCTCTCAGTAACTCCCTCCCAGGCTGATATCTGACTGGTGTCTCTCAGTCCCTCACTCTCAGGGAGATATCTGTTAACTGACTGGTTTCTCTCAGTCCACTCTCCCTCAGGGAGATATCTGTACAAGGACTGGTGTCTCTCAGTCCCTCTCACTTAAGGGGATATCTGTACACTGACTGCTGCTTCTCAGTCGTACTCCATCAGCGTGATATCTGTACACTGACTGGTGTCTCTCAGTCCCTCCCTCTCACGGAGATATCTGTACACTGACTGGTATCTCTCAGTCCCTCTCTTTCAGAGACATATCGGTACACTGACTGGTATCTCTCAGTTCCTCTCCCTCAAGGACATATCTGTACACTGACTCGTGTCTCTCAGTCCCTCCTTCTCAGGCACCTACCTGTACACTCACTGATGTCTTGCAATCTCTCTCCGTCAGGGAGAGAGCTGTTAACTGACTGCTGTCTATCAGTCCCTCTCCCTCAGGTGTATGTCTGTATACTGACTGGTGTCGCGAAGTCCCCAATCTCTCAGGTAGATATCTGTACAATGACTGGTGTCACTCAGTCCACTGTCCCTCAGGGAGATATCTGTACTCCGACTTGTTACTCTCAGTCCCTATCCCTCATTGAGATATCTTTACTCTGACTGATGTCTCTCAGTCTCTCTGTCTCTTAGGGTGACATCTGTACACCGTCTGGTCACTCAGTCCCTATTCCCAGGGACATATCTGCACACTGAATGGTGTCTCTCAGTCCTTCACCTCAGGGAGATTTCTGTTCACTGACTGATATCTCTCAGTCTCTCTGTCTCTCAGGGAGATGTCTGTACACTGGCTGGTCTCGCAATCCCACACCCTCAGGGACATATCTGTTCACTGTCTGGTGTCTCTCAGTACCTCTACCTCAGGAACATATCTGCACACGGACTGGTATCTCTCAGTCGCTCTCCACTTAGAGATATCTGTACACTGACAGATCTCTCAGTCCGTGTCCCTCAGGGACATATCTGTACACTGACTTGTGTCTCTCAGTCCCTCTCTCTCAGGGAGATATCAGTAAACTGACTGGTGTCTCTCAGTCGCTCTACCTCATTGACATATCTGTACACTGACATGTATCCCTCAGTCCATCTCCCTCAGGGAGATATCTGTACACTGACTGGTGTCTCTTATTCCCTCTCCCTCAGAGAAATATCTGTACACTGATTGATATCTCTTTGTCTCTCTGTCTCTCAGGGAGATATCTGTACACTGACTGGTCTCTCAGTCTCTCTCCCTCAGGGAGATATCTGTACACTGACTTGTGTCTCTCCGTCCCTCTCCCTCAGGGACATATCTGCACACTGACTGATGTCTCTCAATTCCTCTCCCACAGTGAGATATCTGTACCCTTACAAGTCTCTCAGTCCCTGTCCCTCATGGAAATATCTTTACTCTGACTGGTGTCACTCAGTCCATCTCCATCAGGGAGATATCTTTACGCTGACTGTCTCTCTGTGCCTATCCCTCAGGGAGAATTCAGTTCACTTTCAGTTGTCTCTCACCTCCTCTCCCTCTGTGTGATATCTGTACACTGACTGGTGTTACTCAATCTCTTTCTCTCAGGGAGATGTTTTTTTACTTTATGTTGACGCTCGGGGAGATGTTTCTACATATACTGGTGTCTCTGAGTCCTCTCTCGCTCAAGGAGATGTCTGCTTAATGAGTGGTGTCTCCCTCACCATCACCCTCATTGCACTGACTGGTGTCCCACAGGGAGATATCTGTACACTAACTGGGGCTGCTGCGTCCCCTCTCTCAGATACACAAACTGATGTATCACAAGGAGATATATGTACGCTGACTGGAATCTCAGTCCCTCTCCCTCAGATATATTTCTGTACACTGACTAGTGTCTCTCATTCCCTGCCTCTCCGGGTGATATCTGCATACTCATTGGTGTCTCTCAGTACCTCTCCCTCAAGGAGATGTCTGTACACTGACTGGTGTCTCTCAGTCCCTCTCCCTCAGTACATATCTGTACACTGACTGGTGTCTCCTAGTCCCGCTCCCTCGGGGAGATATCTGTACACTGACTGGTGTCTCTCAGTCCCTCTCTCACAGCGACATATCTGCACACTGACTGGAATCTATCAGTCCCTCTCCCTCTGAGACATATCTGTACACTGACTGTTGTCACTCAGTCCCTCTCTCTCAGGGAGATATTTGTACACTGACTGGTGTCTCTCCGTTCCTCCCTCTCAGTGTGATATCTTAAACTGACTGGTGACTCTCAGTCCCTCTCCATCAGGGAGACATTTTTACTCTGACTGGTGTCTCCAAGTCCCTCTCGAAAAGGTTGAAATCTGTACGTACACACCTGTCTCATTGTCCCCACTTTCAGGGAAATATCTGTGGACTGACTGCTGTCTCTCATTGCTTCTCTCAAAGGGAGATAACAGTAAACTGACTGATGTCTCTCAGTCACTCTCAATGAGGGAGATATCTGTACACTGATTGTTGTCCCCCAGTCCTTCATCCTCAGGGAATTTCCTGCAAACTGTATAGTCGCTCCCAGTTCTCTCTCTCAGAGCGATATCTGTCGGCTGACTGGTGTCTCTCAGTCCCTCCCTCTCAGGGAGATATATGTACACTGAGTGCTGTCTCTCAGTCCCTTTTCCTCAAGGATATATCTGTAAACTGACTGGTGTCTCTTAGTCCCTCCTATTCAGGGACATATCTGTACACTGACTCGTCTACCAGTCCCTGTCCCTCAGGGAACTATCTGTACACTGACTGTTCTCTCTCAGTCCCTCGCTTGAGGGAGATATAATTAAACTGACTGGTGTCTCTCAGTCGCTCTCCCCCATGGACATATCTGTACACTGACTGTTCTCTCTCAGTTCCTCTCCCTCAGGGACATATACGTGCACTGACGGGTATCTCTCAGTCCCTCTCCCTAAGGGAGATATCTCTACACTGTCTGGTGTCTGTCATTCCCTGCCTCTCAGGGAGATATCTGTACACTGACTGGTGTCTCTCAGTCCCTCTTCTCAAGGAGCTATCTTGGACTGACTGGTGTCTCTCAGTCCCTCCCGCTCAGGGAGATATCTGTACACTGACGGGTATCTCTCAGTCCCTCTCCCTCAGAGAGATATCTTTACTGTGACTGGTGTTTCTCAGTCCCTCCCTCTCAGTGTGATATCTGTACACTGACTGGTGTCTCACAGCCCTCCCTCTCAGGGAGATATCTGTACGCTGACTGGTGTGTCTCAGTCCCTCCACCTCAGGGGCATATCTATTTACTGACTTGTGTCTCTCAGTCCCTCTCCCTCAGGGACATATCTGCACACTGACTGATGTCTCTCAGTCCCTCTCCCACAGTGAGATATCTGTACCCTGACTGGTCTCTCAGTCCCTGTCCCTCAGGGAAATATCTGTGCACTGACTGGTGTCTCTCAGTCCCTCTACCTCAGAGACATATCTGCACACTGACTATTGTCGCTCAGCCCCTCTCCCTCAGTGAGATATCTGTACACTGACTGGTCTCTGAGTCCCTGCCCCTCATGGAAATATCTTTACACTGACTGTTGTCACTCAGTCCCTCTCCATCAGGGAGATATCTTTACACTGACTGTCTCTCTGTGCCTATCCCTCAGGGAGAATTCAGTTCACTTTCAGTTGTCTCTCACCTCCTCTCCCTCTGTGTGATATCTGTACACTGACTGGTGGTACTCATTCTCTCTCTCTCATGGAGATGTCTTTTTACTTTATGTTGACTCTCGGGGAGATGTTTCTATATATACTGGTGTCTCTGAGTCTTCTCTCGCTCAAGGAGATGTCTGCTTAATGAGTGGTGTCTCCCTCACCAAGACCCTCATTGCACTGACTGGTGTCCCACAAGGAGATATATGTACACTAACTGGGGCCGCTGCGTCCCCTCTCTCAGATACACAAACTGATGTATCACAAGGAGATATATGTACGCTAACTGGTATCTCTCAGCCTCTCATCCTCAGGGAGTTCTCTGTACAATAAATAGTGCCTCCCAGCCCCTCTCAATCAGCGAGAAATCTGTACACTAAATGTTCACTCTTCGAGCCTCTCATAAAGAAGAAATCTGAAGACTGACTATTGGCTTCCAGTCCCTCTCCTTCAGCGAGATATCTGTAAACAGACAGATGTCTCTCAGTCCTCTCTTTTGGGGAAGTATCTGTCCACTGACTGATGCCTCTCAGTGATTTAATTCCTTGCCTCTCAGGGATATATCTGTACACTGACTGGTGTCTCTCAGTCCCTCCCTCTCAGGGAGATATCTATACACGGACTGGAGTCTCTCAGTCCTTCTCCCTGAGGGTGATATCTGTACATGACTAATGTCTCTCAGTCTCTCTGTCTCTCAGGGAGATATGTGTACACTGATTGGTCTCTCAGCACATTTCACTCACGGACATATCTGTACACTGACAGGTTTCTCAGTCCCTCTCCCTCAGGGACACATCTGTACTCTGACTGGTATCTCTCAGTCCCTCCCTCTCACGGAGATATCTGTAAACTGACTGCTGTCTCTGAGTCACTCTCGCTCAGGGAGATATCTGTACACTGACTTGTGTCTCTCAGTCCTTCTCCCAATGGGGGATATCTATTTACTGACGGGTCTCTCAGTATCTCTCCAACAGTGAGATATCTGTAAACTGACCGGTGTATCTCAGTACCTCTCCCTCAGGGAGATATCCGTGCACTGACTGTCATCTCTCCGTCCTTCCCTCTCAGGGAGCTATCTGTGCACTGACTGATGTCTCTCAGTCCCTCTCCCTCAGGGAAATATCTGTACACTGATTGCTATCTTTCTGTCTCTCTGTCTCTCAGGGAGATATCTGTACACTGACTGGACTATCAGTCCCTCTCCCTCAGATAGATTTCTGTACACTGACTGGTGTCTCATTCCCTGCCTCTCCGGGTGATATCTGCATACTCACTGGTGTCTCTCAGTACCTCTCCCTCAAGGAGATGTCTGTACACTGAATTGTGTCTCTCAGTCCCTCTCCCTCATTACATATCTGTACACTGACTGGTGTCTCCTAGTCCCGCTCCCTCGGGGAGATATGCTATTAGGCTGCAGAGTGACTTGGATAGGTTAGCTGAGTGGGCAAATGCATGGCAGATGAAGTATAATGTGGATAAATGTGAGGTTATCCACTTTGGTGGTAAAAACAGAGAGACAGACTATTATCTGAATGGTGACAGATTAGGAAAAGGGAAGGTGCAACGAGACCTGGGTGTCATGGTACATCAGTCATTGAAGGTTGGCATGCAGGTACAGCAGGCGGTTAAGAAAGCAAATGGCATGTTGGCCTTCATAGCGAGGGGATTTGAATACAGGGGCAGGGAGGTGTTGCTACAGTTGTACAGGGCCTTGGTGAGGCCACACCTGGAGTATTGTGTACAGTTTTGGTCTTCTAACTTGAGGAAGGACATTCTTGCATTTTGAGGGAGTGCAGCGAAGGTTCACCAGACTGATTCCCGGGATGGCGGGACTGACCGATCAAGAACGATTGGATCAACTGGGCTTGTATTCACTGGAGTTCAGAAGAATGAGAGGGGATCTCATAGAAACGTTTAAAATTCTGACGGGTTTAGACAGGTTAGATGCAGAAAGAATGTTCCCAATGTTGGGGAAGTCCAGAACCAGGGGTCACAGTCTGAGGATAAGGGATAAGCCATTTAGGACCGAGATGAGGAGAAACTTCTTCACCCAGAGAGTGGTGAACCTGTGGAATTCTCTACCACAGAAAGTAGTTGAGGCCAATTCACTAAATATATTCAAAAGGGAGTTAGATGAAGTCCTTACTACTCGGGGGATCAAGGGTTATGGCGAGAAAGCAGGAAGGGGGTACTGAAGTTGAATGTTCAGCCATGAACTCATTGAATGGCGGTGCAGGCTAGAAGGGCTGAATGGCCTACTCCTGCACCTATTTTCTATGTTTCTATGTTTCTATGTTTCTACACTGACTGGTGTCTCTCAGTCCCTCTCTCTCAGCGACATATCTGCACACTGACTGGAATCTCTCAGTCCCTCTCCATCTGAGACATATCTGTACACTGACTGGTGTCACTCAGTGCCTCTCTCTCAGGGAGATATTTGTACACTGACTGGTGTCTCTCCGTTCCTCCCTCTCAGTGTGATATCTTACACTGACTGGTGACTCTCAGTCCCTCTCTCTCAGGGAGACATTTTTACTCTGACTGGTGTCTCCAAGTCCCTCTCGAAAAGTTTGAAATCTGTACGTACACACCTGTCTCATTGTCACCGCTCTCAGGGAAATATCTGTGGACTGACTGCTGTCTCTCATTGCTTCTCTCAAAGGGAGATATCAGTAAACTGACTGATGTCTCTCAGTCACTCTCAATGAGGGAGATATCTGTGCACTGATTGTTGTCCCCCAGTCCTTCATCCTCAGGGAATTTCCTGCAAACTGTATGGTCGCTCCCAGTTCTCTCTCTCAGAGCGATATCTGTCGGCTGACTGGTGTCTCTCAGTCCCTCCCTCTCAGGGAGATATATGTACACTGACTGGTGTCTCTCAGTCCATTTTCCTCAAGGAGATATCTGTACACTGACTGGTGTCTCTCAGTCCCTGTCCCTCAGGGAATAATCTGTACACTGACTGTTCTCTCTCAGTCCCTCGCTCTGAGGGAGATATAATTAAACTGACTGGTGTCTCTCAGTCGCTCTCCCTCATGGACATATCTGTACACTGACTGTTCTCTCTCAGTTCCTCTCCCTCAGGACATATACGTGCACTGACGGGTATCTCTCAGTCCCTCTCCCTAAGGGAGATATCTGTACACTGTCTGGTGTCTGTCATTCCCTGCCTCTCAGGGAGATATCTGTACACTGACTGGTGTCTCTCAGTCCCTCTTCCTCAAGGAGATATCTGTAGACTGATTGGTGTCTCTCAGTCCCTCCCGCTCAGCGAGATATCTGTACACTGACGAGTATCTCTCAGTCCCTCTCCCTCAGAGAGATATCTGTACTGTGACTGGTGCTTCTCAGCCCCTCCCTCTCAGTGTGATATCTGTACACTATCTGGTGTCTCACAGCCCTCCCTCTCAGGGAGATATCTGTACGCTGACTGGTGTGTCTCAGTCCCTCTCCCTCAGGTAGATGTCTGCACATTGACTGGTATCTCGCAATCCCTCTCCCTCAGTGAGATATCTGCACACTGACTGGTGTCTCTCAGTCCCCTCTTCCTCAAGGAGATATCTTTGCACTGACTGCTGTCTCTCAATCCACTCTCTCTGAGCTAGATGTCTTTATAATTTATGTTGTCTCTCAGGGAGATACTTGTACGCTGACTGGTGTCTCTTTCCTTCTCTTTTCTTTCAAAATCGTGAAACTGACCGTTGTCTCTCAGTCCCACGCCCTGAGCCGGATATCTGTACACTGATGGCTGTCTCCCTCTTCCTCGGGGAGATATTTGTGCTCTCACTAGTATCGCTCAGTCCATTTTCTCACCGATATATCTATACACTGATTCTTGTCTCAAATGATGATATAATTGCACTAACTAGCGTCCCACAATTACATTTCTCGGGGAGAAATCAGGAAACTCACCTTTGTCTCTCAGTCCCTCTCCCTGTGGGAGATACCTGTACACTGACTGGTGTCTCTCAGTCCCTCTCCCTGCGGGAGATACCTGTACACGGACTGGTGTCTCTCAGTCCCTCTCCCTGTGGGAGATACCTGTACACTGACTGGTGTCTCTCAGTCCCTGTCCCTGCGGGAGATACCTATACACGGACTGGTATCTCTCAGTCCCTCTCGCAAAGGGAAATAACTGTGAACTGACTGGTGTCACTCAGACCCCTCTCTCAGTGAGATATCTGTACGCTGACTACTGTGTCATGGGGAGATATATGTGCACTGCTTCGTATCTCTCATTGCTTCTCTTTAAGGGAGATATTTGTAAACTGACTAGTGTCTCTCAGTCCCTTTCCATGAAGGAAATATCTTTACACTGACTGGTGTCACTCAGTCCCTTTCCATGAGTGAAATATCGTTACACTGATTGTCTCTCTGTGCCGATCCCTCAGGAGGATTTCGGTTCACTTTCTGTTATTTCTCACCTCCTCTCCCTCTGTGTGATATCTGTACACTGACTGGTGTCACTCAATCTCTCTCTCTCTCAGGGAGATGTCTTTTTACTTTATGTTGTCTCTCAGGGAGATACTTGTACGCTGACTGGTGTCTCTTTCCTTCTCTTTTCTTTCAAAATCGTGAAACTGACCGTTGTCTCTCAGTCCCACGCCCTGAGCCGGATATCTGTACACTGATGGCTGTCTCCCTCTTCCTCGGGGAGATATTTGTGCTCTCACTAGTATCGCTCAGTCCATTTTCTCACCGATATATCTATACACTGATTCTTGTCTCAAATGATGATATAATTGCACTAACTAGCGTCCCACAATTACATTTCTCGGGGAGAAATCAGGAAACTGACCTTTGTCTCTCAGTCCCTCTCCCTGTGGGAGATACCTGTACACTGACTGGTGTCTCTCAGTCCCTCTCCCTGCGGGAGATACCTGTACACGGACTGGTGTCTCTCAGTCCCTCTCCCTGTGGGAGATACCTGTACACTGACTGGTGTCTCTCAGTCTCTGTCCCTGCGGGAGATACCTATACACGGACTGGTATCTCTCAGTCCCTCTCGCAAAGGGAAATAACTGTGAACTGACTGGTGTCACTCAGACCCCTCTCTCAGTGAGATATCTGTACGCTGACTACTGTGTCATGGGGAGATATATGTGCACTGCTTCGTATCTCTCATTGCTTCTCTTTAAGGGAGATATTTGTAAACTGACTAGTGTCTCTCAGTCCCTTTCCATGAAGGAAATATCTTTACACTGACTGGTGTCACTCAGTCCCTTTCCATGAGTGAAATATCGTTACACTGATTGTCTCTCTGTGCCGATCCCTCAGGAGGATTTCGGTTCACTTTCTGTTATTTCTCACCTCCTCTCCCTCTGTGTGATATCTGTACACTGACTGGTGTCACTCAATCTCTCTCTCTCTCAGGGAGATGTCTTTTTACTTTATGTTGTCTCTCAGGGAGATACTTGTACGCTGACTGGTGTCTCTTTCCTTCTCTTTTCTTTCAAAATCGTGAAACTGACCGTTGTCTCTCAGTCCCACGCCCTGAGCCGGATATCTGTACACTGATGGCTGTCTCCCTCTTCCTCGGGGAGATATTTGTGCTCTCACTAGTATCGCTCAGTCCATTTTCTCACCGATATATCTATACACTGATTCTTGTCTCAAATGATGATATAATTGCACTAACTAGCGTCCCACAATTACATTTCTCGGGGAGAAATCAGGAAACTGACCTTTGTCTCTCAGTCCCTCTCCCTGTGGGAGATACCTGTACACTGACTGGTGTCTCTCAGTCCCTCTCCCTGCGGGAGATACCTGTACACGGACTGGTGTCTCTCAGTCCCTCTCCCTGTGGGAGATACCTGTACACTGACTGGTGTCTCTCAGTCTCTGTCCCTGCGGGAGATACCTATACACGGACTGGTATCTCTCAGTCCCTCTCGCAAAGGGAAATAACTGTGAACTGACTGGTGTCACTCAGACCCCTCTCTCAGTGAGATATCTGTACGCTGACTACTGTGTCATGGGGAGATATATGTGCACTCCTTCGTATCTCTCATTGCTTCTCTTTAAGGGAGATATTTGTAAACTGACTAGTGTCTCTCAGTCCCTTTCCATGAAGGAAATATCTTTACACTGACTGGTGTCACTCAGTCCCTTTCCATGAGTGAAATATCGTTACACTGATTGTCTCTCTGTGCCGATCCCTCAGGAGGATTTCGGTTCACTTTCTGTTATTTCTCACCTCCTCTCCCTCTGTGTGATATCTGTACACTGACTGGTGTCACTCAATCTCTCTCTCTCTCAGGGAGATGTCTTTTTACTTTATGTTGACTCTCGGGGAGATGTATCTACACAAACTGGTGTCTCTCAGTCCTCTCACGCTCAGGGTGATGTCTGCTCAATGAGTGGTGTCTCCCTCGCCATCACCTTCTTTGCACTGACTGGTGTCCCACAGGGAGATATCTGTACACTGACTGGGGCCGCTGCGTCCCCTCTCTCAGATACACAAGCTGATGTCTCACAAGGCGATATATGTACACTGACTGGTATCTCTCAGACGCTCATCCTCAGGGAGTTTACTGTACAATAATGATGTCTCCCAGGCCCTCTGAAATCAGCGAGATATCTGTACACTGAATGTTCAATCTTTGAGCCTCTCATAGGGAAGAAATCTGTACACTGACTATTGGATTCCAGTCCCTCTCCTTCAGCGAGACATCTGTAAACAGACAGGTGTCTCTCAGTCCTCTCTCTCGGGGAAGTATCTGTCCACTGACTGATGCCTCTCAGTGATTTTCTCACAGGGAGATATCAGTCAAGGGACTGGTGTCTGTCAGCACCCTCTCGAAGGGAGATGTCTCTATACTGACTGACGTCTCTCTGTGCACTCCCTCACAATGATATCTGTACAATGATTGTTTTCTCTCAGTCACCCCTCCCCCTGATAGATATGTGAACACTGAATTGTGTCGCACACATAAATATCTGTGCACTGACTGGTGTCTCTCAGCCCCTCGCCCTCAGGGAGTTATCTGTACACTGACGGGTGGCTCTCAGTCCCTCGCCCTCTGGCTGATATCTGTACACTGACTGGTGTCTCTCAGCCCCTCGCCCTCAGGGAGATATCGGTACACTGACTGGTACCTATCAGTCCCACTTTCCTCAGGTTGATATCTGTACACTGACGGGTGTCTCTCTGTCCCTCATCCACAGGGAGGTATCTGTACACGGACTGGTACCTCTCAGTCCCACTTTCCTCAGGTTGATATCTGTACACTGACGGGTGTCTCTCTGTCCCTCATCCTCACGGAGATATCTGTACTTTGACTGGTGTCTCTCAGTCCCTCTCCATCAGGGAAATACATGTACACAGACTGGTGTCTCTCAGTCCCTCTTCCTGATGCGGATATTTGTACACGTTCTGGTGTCTCTCAGCCCCTTACCCTCAGGGATGTATTTATACACTGACTTTTGTCTCTCGGAGCTCTCTCCCTCAGGAAGATATTTTTATATGGACTAACGTCTCTCATTCCCTTCTCTCGCACGGAGATACTGTGCACTGACTGGTGTCTCTCAGCCCCTCGCGCTCAGGGAGATATTTGACAACTTGACAGATGTCTCACAGACCGCGCTTTCTCAGGGAGATATCTGTAAACTGACTGGTGCCTCTCTATACTCGCTCAGGGAGATGTCGGTACACTGACTAGGACTCATATTCCCCTCTTTCTCAGGTAGATATCTGTACACTTACACGTCTCTCCAATTCGCTCAGGGAGATGTCTGCACACTGACTGGTGACTCTCAGACCCCTCTTTCTCAGCGAGATATCTGTGCACTAACTTGTGTCTCTCCCTACTCTCTCAGGGCGATGTTTGAACACTGACTGATGTCTCTCAGTCCCTCTCCCTAGGGGAGATGTCTGTACACTGACTGTTTTTTCTCAGTCCCTCTAACTAGTCGATATGTCTGTACACTAACTGGTGTCCAAAATCTTCCTTCTCTCAGTATACAGACGGGAGGAATGCATATGTAAACTGAGTAAATTCAGAGTCATCAAACACAGAAAGAAGGAATATACAAAACCTGAGGCCCTCGACACGTTTGGATGGAAATAGAAGCAGAATCTGCTGGAACACGCAGCCAGTGAACAGGGAGGTGTGGACTCACAGTTTAGTTGTGTATCTGTGTGGCCATAGGACAACCATTGTCAGATTTCGTGAGATGGTGCTAATGTTGCTCATTACATCAATAGCGTAGACAATGATCTGGACAACACGATTACAATTCCACCTTAGGCTCTCGTGAAAATGAATTATCTTTAGTTTTCAAATAAGAAATACAACTGGAATAAAATAATCATCTAAAATGGAACGATTCATTCCCCTCTGCTACTTTAAAGCCCATGTGTGTCTCACTGTCAGATCCTGTACATATGCAGTACAATAACGGGTAAGCCGGCTACAGCACAGGTTACATACAGAGTAAAGCTCCCCCGACAGTGTCCCATCAAACAGCCCTAGGACATGTACAGTACGGGTTAGATACAGAGTGAAGCTCCCTCTACACTGTCCCATCAAACACTCCCAGGGCAGGTGCAGCACGGGTTAGATACAGAGTGAAGCTCCCTCTACACTGTCCCATCAAGCACTCCAATTGCAGATGCAGCACCGGTCAGATACAGACTAAAGCTCCTTCTACATTGTCCCCATGAAACATTCCCAAGGCAGGTACTGCATAGAATCATTATATGTTTACACCACAGAACAAGTTCCTTCGGCCTGTCGAGCCCGTATCGAATCTCAGCTCGTCCCACTCTCCTGTCCCTTCACCAGAGCCCTGCGATTTGTTTTCCACAGTTACTTATCCAACTTCCTTCTGGAAAGATAAGATTGAGCCTAACTCCACCACGCTTTCAGGCAGCGCATTCCAGTTCTTAACAACATGCTGCATAAAAAAAAACATTTGGACCTTTTGCCCTTCACCTTAAATCTGTGCCTTCTGCATTTTGCCTGTACTGCCAGTTTCTCTCGATCTTCTCTGTCCAGACAGATTATCAATTTGAACAATTCTATCAAGTCTCCTCTCAATCTTCTATGCTCCAAGCAGAACAACCCCAGCTTCTTCAATCTATCCATGCAAATGAAGTTCCTCATCCCTGAAATCATTCTGCATCTTCTCCAAGGCCTTCACAAACTTCACATCTTTCCCAAAGAGAGGTGCCAAGAATTGGACACAATACTCCAGTTGGGGCCAAAGCATTTTATTAACAGGTTCAACATAATTTCAAAACTTGTGTACTCTATACCGCTATTTATGAAGCACAGGATCCCATAAGCACTTTTAATTGATTTTTATACCTGATCCTCCTGTTCATGCACGCACTTTAGGATTGTAAACATAGCTTTATAATTCCTTTTATTCTTCCTACCAAACTGTATCAATTCACACTTTACTGCCTTAAATTTCAGCCCTCTTCACGAGGCTGTCTATGTCTTCCTGAAGTCTATCACTCTCCTCCACACTGTTCACAATACTTACACATTTATATCATCTGCAAATTTTGCTAATTTGCCCTGTATATGCACGTTCAAATCATTAATATATATCAAGAAAAGCAGTGGTCCAAGTTACGAACCCTGGGGAACACCACTGTATACCTTCCTCAAGCCCAAAAAACCAACCGTTCACCACGACTCTGTTTCCTGTCGCATAGCCACTTTTCATTCCATGCAACCACTGCCCCTTTTATTCCATGGGCTTTAACTTTGCTGGACGTCTTTTAGAAATACATGTACATTACGTCAACCGCATTCTCCTCACCAACCCTCCCTGTTACCGCATCAAAAGTCTCTATCAAGTTGCTTGCACATGATTTACCATTAACAAATCTCTGGTGGCTTTCCTTAATTAATCTACATTGGCCAAGTGACTGTTCATTTTATCCTGGATTACTGTTTCTAAAAGCTTACGCGCTACCGAGTTTACACTGAATGGCCTGTGGTTGCTAGTTTTATTGGTACACCATTTCTTGAACAATATGTAACATTTGCAATTCTTCAGTCCTCTTGCACCACACACGTACCTATGGAGGTTTGGAATAGTATGGGCAGAATCTCCGCAATTTCCTCTCTCAAATCCGTCAACATCCTGGGATGCATCCCATCCACTCCTGCTCATATATCTACTTTAAATTCAAACAGCATTCCAATACCTCTTATTTATCCATTTTTATCCAACAAGTCGCCTCTACACCCGTCCTTCCCTATGTCTATGGCAGCATCTTCTTCCTTGTTGAAGAGAGATGCCATCATCTATGCCTCTATGCATAGAAACATAGAACCATAGAACCATGGCAGGAGTAGGCCATTTGGCCCTTCGAGCCTGTACCACCATTCAATAAGATCATGGCTGATCATTCCCTCATTACCCCTTTCCTGCTTTCTCTCCATACCCCTTGATCTCTTTAACCGTATATATCCAATGAACTGGCATCTACAAATCTTTGCGGTAGGGAATTACACATGTTAACAATTCTCTGGGTAAAGAAGTTTCTCCTCATCTCAGTCCTCAATGGCCTGCTCCTTATCCTAAGACTATCTGCTCTTTTTCCGGACTTCACCAACATCGGGAATATTCTTTGCGCATCTAACCTGTCCAGTCCCGTCAGAATCTTATACGTTTCTATAAGATCCGTTCATCCTTCTAAACCCAAGTGAATAAAGGCACCGTCTATTCAGTCTCTACTTATATGTCAGTCTAGCCATCCCGGCAATCAGTCTGGTGAACCTTCGCTGCACTCACTTAATATCAAGAACGTCCTTCCTCAGATTAGGAGACCAAAACTGAACACAATATTCCAGGTGAGGCCTCGCCAATGCCCTGCACAACTGACGTAAGACCTCCCTGCTCCTATATTCAAATCCCCTTGGTATGAAGGCCAACATACCATAGGTGTCCTTGTTGATCCCGAATCGGATCCACCCCTCTTCTTACTACCCTTTTGCTATAAGTATGCATATAGAAGACTTTTAAATGACCTTTTATGTTGACTACCATTCTATTTGCATACCCTCTCATTGCCCCTACATTTTCTGTTTCACTTCGCTGATCTTTCTATATACATTCTGAGTCTCAGATGAATTTGCAACCTCACATCTGTCATACACGTTCTTTTTCTGTTTCATCTAATCTATGTCTGTTTCATCAACCAGGGAGCTCTGACTTTAATTGCCCAACTGTATGTCACGGCAAATAATTCCTTCAAATCTTCACCAGCTAAATAATTACTCGGATTGGTTGCTCCGTCTATTGATAAAAAAAATTGCATGGGAGACACATTGATGCTTTGACTCGAGTTACTGTTGGTGTTTGTTAGTGGACTACCATTTTATAATGCCCAAGGTGGAGCCAATTGCCCTGACCTCCACCCATCACTCCCCCGTGTATGTGTGCGGTTGGTTATTAACTGCAGAATACTCTCCAGGTCCAAATAAAGAGTTTCTGCACACCAGCTGTCTCATTGTAACTCTGAGGGGCTCACCGAAAAACGTTGAAAGCACAGCTCTTGTTACTTGGAGATTTTCTGTTGGTGCAGCCCACCACAGCCGAAGAGGATACTACTAATGTATGATTCGGTGTTCAGTACACCTCTCATTAGCCCGTCGGTCGAACAGAAAGAGGCCATTCAGCCCCTCGAGCCTGGTCCACCATTCGATTAGTTCATGGCTGGCCTGTATAATAACTCCATCTAGCTGCCTTGGTTTCTTAAAACCCTGACGCGACAAATATCTGTCCATTACAGTGTTAGCATTTTCAATTCACGCTCTGAGTGCACAGTTTTTTGGGGGAGAGATTCCTAGATTTGTTCTGCCCTTTGTGTGAAGAAGTGCTTCCTGATATGACCGCTGAATGGCCAGGCTCCAATTCTAAGGCTGTGACACTTGTTCCGGGCTACACACCCTTCTGCCACCCACACCACAGGCACGCATTCACCCCTGAGCAAAATAACAAAGGGACTGACATCAATCCGACTTTCAGAACCGTCCAACATTCCAGGCAGAAGGCAACGTTAATTCAGGCTGCGTATAATGTGTAGGACCAGCGACCCCAGAACCTGCAAAATTGCTGTCCGAATAATGGGCCGTGCTCAGAAATATAACTAAAGGGAGCTTTACTCTATATCCAACCCGTGTTCTACCTGTCCTGAGAGTGTTTGATGGGACAGTGTCGAGGAGCTTTACTCTGTATCTAACCACCTGCATCTGTCCTGAGAGTGTTTGATGGGACAGTGTAGAGGGAGCTTTACTCTGTATCAAAACCATGCTGTACCTGTCCTCGGAGTGTTTGATGGGACAGTGTAGAGGGAGCTTTATTTTCTATCTAACCCGTGCTCTATATGTCCTGGGATCGTTCGATGGGGCAGTGTGGAGGGAGTTTGACTATGTACCTAACCTTGGAGTGTTTGATGGGAATATCTGGGTATGTGTGGGGAGATGCCCATGTATGGTGGGTTCGGGGGTTATATAGACTCTCGGGTTTTGTGTGGGGAGAGACCCACACACTGGTGGGTCCAGGGGTTAAGGAGAATCTCCGGGTATGTGTGGGGAAAGGCCCATGCCTCTCAGGGGCGCTATAGGTTTTCAAGCTTCCCTTTGGCCACGTGATCATCAGTATGAATGGAAATACCCAAAATATATATCTACAGTTAGCATAATTAAAAATAGCTCACACATTTAACATTAATTTAAATGGCATGTCATTAAATATTAAAGGGAAAGCATTTTTTAGAAATATTAATGGATATGTTTTAAAGGGTCTAAAACTACACAAGTAAAAACCGCACATACCGGGTTTTCGTGCCAATTACGGATCATTATTGAATCTCCTTCACTCACATATTAAGACTTTACATTCCAGATGAAAATTCGCTGCATAAAACACATTCTCCTCATCTTCCCTCTGTTTTTTTGCCAATTATCTTAAATCAGTCTCTTTTGGTTGTCAACCCATCAGCCACCGGGAAACGTTTCTCTTCATTTACTTCATTTAAACCACTCATTAACATGAACAACTCTATTAAATCTCTGCTTAATCTTGTCTGTTGTAAGGAGAACAATCCTAGCTTCTGCAATCTGTCCATACAACTGAAACGTCTAAGTTCTGTTACCATTTCAGAAAATCTGGTCTACGCCTTCTCCAAGACCTTGACATCCTTCATTAAGTGTGATTCTCAGAATTGGACACAATAGTTCAGTTCAGGACTAAGCTGTGTTTTATAAAGGTTTAAAAAAATGTCCTTGCTTTTGTATTCTTTGCCTAAAATTATAAAGCTAAAGATCCTGTATTCGGTTTAACAGCCTTGTCAACCTGTCCTGTCACCTCCATAGATTAGTGTCCTATAACTCCCGGCTCTCTCTCCAAAGATTAGTGTCCGATAACTCGCAGGTCTCTCTCCAAAGATTAGTGTCGGGTGAGGAAGTATTGTCTCAAACGAGCGTACTATGCTTAACAAAGGGGAGTACAGACTGATGAGGGCAGAGTTGGCTAAAGTAGACTGGAAACACAGACTAAATGGTGGCACAATTGAGGAACAGTGGAGGACTTTTTAGGAGCTCTTTCATAGTGCTCAACAAAAATATATTCCAGTGAAAAAGAAGGACATAAGAGAAGGGATGACCAGCCGTGGATAACCAAGGAAATAAAGGAGAGTATCAAATTAAAAACCAATGCGTATAAGCTGGCCAAGGTTAGTGGGGAACTAGAAGATTGGGAGAATTTTAAACGACAGCAAAGAATGACAAAGAAAGTAATAAAGAAAGGAAAGATAGATTACGAAAGTAAACTTGCGCAAAACATAAGAACAGAGAGTAAAAGCTTATACAGATAGAGAAAATGGAAAAGAGTGACTAAAGTAAATGTTGGTCCATTAGAAGACGAGAAGGGGGATTTAATAATGGGAAATGTGGAAATGGCTGAGACTTTAAACAAATATTTTGCTTCGGTCTTCACAGTGGAAGATACAAAAACCATGCCAACAATTGCTGGTCACAGGAATGTGGGAAGGGAGGACCTTGAGACAATCATTATCACTAGGGGGGTAGTGCTGGACAGGCTAATGGGACTCAACGTAGACAAATCCCCTGGTCCTGATGAAATGCATGCCAGGGTATTAAAAGAGATGGCAGAATTTATAGCAGATGCATTTGTTATAATCTCCCACATTTCTCTGGACTCTGTGGAGGTACTAGCGGATTGGAAAGCAGCTAATGTAACGCCACTGTTTAAAAGAGATGGCAGACAAAAGGAAGGTAACTATAGGCCAGTTACTTTAACATCTGTAGTGGGGAAAATGCTTGAAATTATCATTACGGAAGAAATAGCGGGACATCTAGATAGGAAAAGTGCAATCAAGCAGACGCAACATGGATTCATGAAGGGGAAATCATGTTTAACTAATTTACTGGAATTCTTTGAGGATATTACGAGCATGCTGGATAGAGGTGTACTGATGGATGTGGTGTATTTAGATTTCCAAAAGGCATTCGATAAGGTGCCACACAAAAGGTTACTGCAAATGGTACGTTGAGTCAGAGGAAATGTATTGCATGGATAGAGAATTGGTTAGCTAACAGAAAGCAGAGAGTCAGAATAAATGGGTCCTCTTTGGGTTGGACTTCGGTGGTTTGTGATGTGCCACAAGGATCGCTGCTGGGACCACAACTTTTTACAATATACATAGATGACCTAGAAGAGGGGACAGAGTGCAGTGTAACAAAATTTGCAGATGACTCAAAGATTAGTGGGAAAGCGGGTTGTGTAGAGGACACAGAGAGGCTGCAAAGAGATTTAGATAGGTTAGCGAATGGTTAAGGTTTGGTAGATGGAACACAATGTCGGAAAGTGTGAGGTCATCCGCCTTGGGAAAAAAACAGTAAAAGGGAATATTATTTGAATGGGGAGAAATTACAACATGCTGCGGTGCAGAGGGACCTGGGGGTCCATAGAAACATAGAAACATAGAAAATAGGTGCAGGAGCAGGCCATTCAGCCCTTCTAGCCTGCACCGTCATTCAATGAGTTCATGGCTGAACATTAGTTTGCAGGTGCAGCAGGTAATCAGGAAGTCGAATGGAATGTTGGGATTCATTGCGAGAGGGATGGAGTACAAAAGCAGGGAGGTCCTGCTGCAACTGTACAGGGTATTGGTGAGGCCGCACCTGGAGTACTGCGTGCAGTTTTGGTCACCTTACTTAAGGCAGGATAAACTGGCTTTGGAGGGGATACAAAGACGATACACTCGGCTTATTCCGGAGATGAGGGGGTTACCTTATGATGATAGATTGAGTGGACTGGGTCTATACTCGTTGGAGTTCAGAAGGATGAGGGGAGATCTCATAGAAACATTTAAAGTAATGAAAGGGATAGACAAGATAGAGGCAGAGAGGTTGTTTCCACTGGTCGGGGAGACTAGAACTGGGGGGAATAGCCTCCAAATACGGGGAAGCCAATTTAAAACCGAGTTGAGAAGGAATTTCTTCTCCCAGAGGGTTGTGAATCTGTGGAATTCTCTGGCCAAGGAAGCAGATAAGGCTAGCTCATTGAATGTATTTAAATCACAGATAGATAGATTTTTAAGCAATAATGGAATTAAGGGTTACGGGGATCGGGCGGGTAAGTGGAGCTGAGTCCACGGCCAGATCAGCCATGATCTTGTTGAATGGCGGAGCAGGCTCGAGGGGCTCGATGGCCTACTCCTGTTCCTAAGTCTTAAGTCTTATGTTCTTATGTTCTAACTCCAGGTCTCTCTGTACCTGCACTCCCTTTAAAATTGCATCATTTAGTTTATATTGCCTCTCCTCATTTTACCTCCCAAAATGTATTACTTCACACTTCCTTATGTTAAATTTTAACATCATGTTTCTGCCCATTTCCCCGGTCTCTCTATGTGTTCCTGAAATCTGCTACTCTCCTTACTGTTTGCTGCATTGCTGAGTTTCATACCATCTGCAGACTTTGAAATCATGCCCTCTAGACAACTCCAGGTCATTAATTTATATCAAACAGGGCACTGGCCCTTATATCGATCACTGGGGGACATCACTCGATACTTCCTTTCCGTCAGAAAAACAACCCTTCAAACTATTCTCTGTTACCCTTCCCTTAGCCAATGTTGTATCCATACAAACAGTGTCCCTTTACTTCCATGGGTTTCCATTTCCCGATTAAATCTATTATGTGGCTCTGTAGCAAGCCCCGTTTGAAAGTCCATATTCATAACATCAACTGCACTACACACATCAACCCTCTCCGTTACTTCATCAGAACAGCCAATCAAGTTTATCAGACATACGTTGTCTTTGAAGCAATTTGTGCAGGTTGTAATTCATTAATTCATGCTTTTCCAAGTGACAGATAATTTTGGCCTTGAATAAGGCCCCTCGAATTTTCCCCAGCACCGAAGCTCGGTTGACAGGCCTGTAGTTATAGGGTTGAACCCTCTCTCCTTTTTTAAACTTGCTGTAACATTTGAAAACATACAGTCTTATGACACCACTCCCATATACAAGGAGGATTGAAAGAGTCCAGCCACATTGCGCTATTTCCACCATTGCTTCCCTCTGCAACCGTCATACATCCCATTCAGACTGGGTAAATGTTCGAACATTTTGTGGTACAAAAAGTGTTGGATTCAAAGGAGTTAACTGAAGTTGTTTGTGCAGTGAGTGTAATTAATCTCAGTCTCTATGGGTGAACTGAAGCTATTTGTTCCGTGACTGTAATTAATATCAGTCTCCATGGAGCCTAATTGTATCAGTGCAGGGCTCCTCTCTTCTATTATTAAGAGATTCCTTCAATATGTTCTCCCATAGTGTCAGTGAGAGCTTCGCCTCCGGCACTAACAGGGAACCTGAGAACAATAGATTGCAACATCACATCAAAGGATCGGAATCAAAGAACAGTGGATTGGAATGTAACATCAATGGATCAGAATCTAAGCACAGTGGTTTGGAATGTTACAACAATGGATAGGGATTTGGAATGGGATTTATTCCTCTTTACTACATTTTTTGATGATTGGCGAATACACAGTAAGATTACTCTCATAATTCGGCTTATTCAATACTTTTACTATCCTGTCCTTGCTGTTATTGGTGTTTCTGGTAAGTTTATATATCCAGTTTTTATCTTTACAAATCAGGTTTAACTGTATTACTGTTTTCATAACTTACTCATCTTTGCCGCTTCTGTTGTTCCAGGTAAGTTTCTGTATCCAGCTATTAACTCTACAAACTTTTACTGACTGTATTACTGCTCTTGTAGTTTCCTCTGCCCTCTGCTGCTGTTGGTATTCCAGGTAAGTCTCTCCATCCAGCTATTAACTCTGCACTGTTGCTAACTGCATTACTCGTCCAGAATTTACTCTCTCATATTTGAAGCTGTTAGTGTCACTGTTACGTCTCTTAATCAATCAACAAATCTGTAAAACACGTTTCACTCTATTACTGCTTTTGTCATTTAAATCTTGGGAAGAACAAAACCATTACCGTTAGTCCTCGTCACAAAACCTGTATCTATCTACCAACTCAGTTCCCCTCCCTGGCCAATGTCTGAGGCAGAACCAGACTGTTCGCAACAATGGCAATCTCTACGAATCTTAGCTGAGTTCCAATCTGAAACACTATGAATCACCAGTCCTGTCGATTACCACCTCCATAATATAGCCCCTGTCTGCCTCTGCTCAACAATTCCACTGCATAAACCTTTATCCATGCATTTGTTAAATCGAGCCTTGGTTTTTCCAATGCTCTCCTCGTCATCCTCCCAGTTACAAGCTTCCATAAACTACAGCTCATCCAAAACTCTGCTGCCCATATCCTAGCTCACACCGAGTCCCGTTCACACATCACCGCTGTGATGACTGACCTACACTGAGTCCCGATCCAGCAACACATTTATTTTAATATTCATATCCTTCTCTTCCAATCCCACCATGGCCTCACCCCTCCATTTAGTCTAAGTCCCGTGTTCTTTCTCCATTGCCCTACAAAAATGTTCGTCTTCAAATATTTATACAAGTCCCCTTTTCAATGTAATTTATTTTCCTCTGAACCTCTCCCAGTCTGTCCGTCTCGATGTTTCTTTATTGCTTAATCTTTGTCCCTCTTTCTCTCTCTCCCTGTTCTCTCTCTCAATCTCTTGTTCATAGAGTCAATAATGATACTTTTCGGCCCACCGCTTCCCTGTGTCGTTTGCAAAGATCTATCTATTGGTCATTCTCTTTATCATGGTCGCTGTAATTTTTCCCCTTCAACTAATAATCTAATCCTCTGTCGAAAGTGACTGTTGAAACTGCATCCAACACCTTCTGAGAAAGTGAATTACAGATCACATTTCACTGCATCAAGAAAATCTGCTCATCTCTCCTCTGGTTCTTTTGCCTATCAACTTCAGTTTGTGTCCTTTGGTTACACAGCGTTCTGCCATTGGGAAGAGTTTTGATTCACCTACACTATCAGAAACCATTATGATTTTGAACATTTGTATTACATTGTCCATTATTTGAAAGAACAAATATAGACCAGGTGTAAAATTTTTCAATGGGGAAAAGGCCAATTTTACTAAGCTGAGATGGGATTTTACAAAAGTGGACTGAAAGCAGCTACTTGAAGGGAAATCTGTGTTAGAGCAGTGGGAAGCCTTCAATTAGGAGACAGTGAGGGTCAGAACAAATAACAAGGGAGGACCTCAACATAAAGAGCCATATGGATGTTAAGGAGCATCGAGGATAGGATAAGTAAAAAAAGTGAAGCATTTGTCATATACCGAAAGTTTATTACGACAGAAGCCCGAGAGGATTATAGAAAGTGAAGAGTTGCAATTAAAAAAATGAAATTACAAAAGCGCAGAAACTGCATGAAAAATACTGATAAGTAAAACTGCGAAAAACCCAAAAATATTACATCACTTCATAAAGAAGAAAAGGATAACTGAGGAAAGAGTAGGGCCTATTTGGGACCAAAGAGTTAATCTATGTGTGAAGGAGGAAGATGTGGGTTTGCTTCTGAAGAAACACATTGTGTCTGTTTTCAGACAAGAGAGGGGACGATACTGACATTGTAGTTAAGGAGGAGGAGTGTCAATTATTAGTTGAAGTAAATATAGTGAGAGAAGTATTAACGGGATTAGCAGCTTTGAATATTGTTAAATTTCGAGGTGTGGCTGAAATATTATTAAGAGACCAAGGGAGGAAATAGCAGAGGCTTTGACTATAATGTTCCAATTGTCCCTGGCTACAGGTGTGGTGCCAGAGGATTGGAGGGCTGCTAACCTAGTACTGTTGTTTAAGAATAGAGAAAATTATAGTCCGAGTTCATCATCATTATTCATCGTCAGTATTGCAGGCCAGTCAGCTGTGGGTAAAGTATCGGAAAAATTCTGACAGCCAGAATAGAGCGGCATTTAGCAAGCCATGCAATAATCAAAGGCATCCAGCATGGATTTTTAAGCGAAGGCTGTGTCTCACTAATTTGATTGAGGACGTAACGAGGAGCGCTAATTATGGCAGTGCATTTGATGTAGTCTACTTAGATATTAGCAGGGCCTTTTACAAGTACACAAATGTCAGGTTGGTCAACAATATAGAAGTGCATGGGATCCAGGGGAATGTGACAATTTGGATCCAAAATTGTGTCAGAAGCCAGACACAAAGATTAGTGGGCAACAGGTGTTCTTCTGAGTTAAAGGCTGTGTCCAATAATGTTCTGCAGGACTCTATATTGTGTCCATTGCTTTTTGTGGTATAAATCAGTGATGTAGGGGATCTGATTAAGACGTTTGCAGCTGATAAAAAAATTACTGTGCAGTTCATAGTGAAGAAGACATTTTTAGACTGGAGGAAGATATCAATGGATTGGTCAGCTGGGCAGGAAATTGGTGAACGGAATTCAATCAGGAGAACTGTGTGGTAATGTATTTTGGGAGGGCTAATAAGACAAGGGAATACACGTTAAATGGTACGATACTGAAAAGCGTCGAGAAACAAAGGGACCTTGGAGTGCATGTCCACAGATTACTGAAGATAGCAGGCCAGGTAAATAAGGTAACTAGGAATGAATACGGGATCCGTTTCTTTACAAGACAAAACATTTAATATTAGTGCAGGGAGGTTATGCATGAAATGTACAAAACACTATCGACACATCTGTAGTTCCAAAAATCATGAACCTTGATTTTAAAAATAAATAAAGCATTCCGGCTCTTCTTAAAAGCCCAAGGAGTTAATTGTATCACATGCAGTGCGCAGACATATGGGGGGGGGGGGCACAGCCAGTTATTGTACAACATGTATTGAGCACTCAAAGAGGGGGTTGAGCCATAGCTTGGGCCCACCAGACAGGCTGTTTGTAGAGCCAGGACCAGTTACACCAGTGAGTTTGAAGGAGAGAGGAAACAAGCAGGAAAAAAGGGTAAAAATCAAATGTAAAGGCACTTTGTCTAAATGCACGTAGCATTTGTCACACAATAGATGAGTTGACAGCACAAATAGATAAAAATGGGTTTGATTCGAAAGCCATTACAGCGACGTGGCTGCAAGGTGACCAGGACTGGGAATTTAATATTCGCGGTACTTGACAATCCGGAAGGACAAACAGAAAGGAAAAGGAGATGGGGTAGCTCTCGGGATAATGGATGGAATCACTGCAATAGTGAGAAATGATATTGGCTCAAATGATCAGGAATTTGGAAACAAATTGGTGGAGATAATGAATAATTAGGGGAAAAAGTCACTGGTGGGAATAATTTATAGGTTCCCTAACAGTAGCAACTCTGTTGGTCGGAGTATAAACCAGGAAATAGTGGGGGATTGTAAAAAGGGAACCGCAATTATCATGGGTGATTTTAACCTTCATATTGATTGGACGAATCACATTGGTCAGGGGATCCTTGAGGAAGAGTTCATAGAGTGAAGGCAGAGATTCCTTGAGCAGTCTGTAATGGAACTAACCAGGGGACAGGCTATCTTCGATCTGGTCCTGTGCAATTAGACAGGATTAATAAGCAAGCTACGAGTAAATGATCCTCTTGGAAGGAGTGATCATAACATGGTTGAATTTCAAATTCAAATGGAGGGTGAGAAAGTTAGATCTCAAACCAGCGTACTATGCTTAAATAAAGAAGACTGTCAAGGTATGAGGGAAGAGTTGGCGAAATAGGACTGGGAAAATAGATTGAAGTGTAGGGCGGTTGATGAATAGTAACGTATATTTAAAGAGATATTTCATAACTCCAAGAAATTTTTATTCAAGTGAGGATGAAAGGGTGTAAAAGAAAAGATCGTCATCCGTGGCTAATTAAAGACATAAAGGTCAGTGTCCAATTAATAACAAGGGCATACAACGTGGCCAAATCTAGTGGGAGGGCAGAAGATTGGGAAGCATTTAAAAGCCAGCAAAAAATGACTGAATCAATGATTAAGAACGGGAAGATAGAATATCAAAGTAAACTAGCGCGAAATACAAAAACAGATAGCAAAAGGTTCTATAGAGGTATATAAAAAGTAAAACAGTGGCTAAAGTAAATGTTGGTCCCTTAGAGGACTAGACCAGAGAATTAGTACTGGGGAGCATGGAGATGGCAGATACTCTGAACAAATATATTTTATCAGTCTTTATGGTAGAGGACACAAAAAATATTCCAACAGTGGATAGTCAAGGGGCTATGGCGAGGGAGGGAGGATTTTTACACAATCACAATCACTAAGGAGATGGTACTCAGTAGGATAATGGGACTAAAGTCGAATAAATCCCCTGGACCTGATGGCTTGCATCGTAGGGACTTAAGAGAAGTAGTGGCAGGGATTGTGGATGCATTGGTTGTAATTTACTCAAATTCCCTGGATTCTGGGGCAGTCACAGCAGATTGGAAAACGACAAATGTAACGTGCCTATTTAAAAAACAGGCAGACAAAGAGGAGCAAACTATAGACCAGTTGGTCTAACATCTGTTTTGGGGAAAATGTTGGAATCCATTATTAAAGAAGCAGTGGCAGGATATTTTGAACTGCATCATTCGGTCAGACAGAGTTAGCATGGATTTATGAATGGGAAGTTACGTTTGACAAATTTGCTGGAATTCTTTGAGGATGTAACGAACAAGGTGGATAAAGGGGAACCAGCGGATGTGTTGTATATGGACTACCATAAGGCATTTGGCAATGCCACATAAAAGGTTACTGCACAAGCTACACGTTCCCGGGGTTCCGGCTAATATATTATTATGGGTAGAGTATTTAGTAATTTACAGAAAATGGAGTGTCAGGATAATTGGTTCATTATTGCGTTGGCAATCAGTATCTAATGGGGTACCACAGGGGTCAGTGCTGAGATCCCAACTACTTACAATCTATATTAAGACTTGGAAGAAAGGACCGAGTGTAATGCAGCCAAGTTTGCTGACAAGACAAAGATTGGAGGAAAAGCAATGAATGAGGAGGTTACAATAAATCGGGAAATGGACAGAGACAGGCTAAGTGAGTGGAGTATAATGTTGGAAAGGTTGAGGTCATGCACTTTGGCAGAAAAAAATCAAAGAGCAAGTTATTATTTAAATGGAGAAAAATTGCAAAGTTCTGCAGTACAGTGGGACCTGGTGGTAGTATGCAGGAACTGCAAGTGATCAGGAAGGCCAATGGAATCCTGGCCTTTATTGCAAAAGGGTTGAAGTATAACAGCAGAGAAATCTTGATACAGTTATACAGCATATTCGTGACTCCACTCCAGGAATGCTGGGTACAGTTTTGCTTTCCAAATTTACGAAAGGAAAAAATTGCATTGGACACAATTCAGAAAAGTTTCACTCGGTTGATTCCGGAGATGAGGGGGTGGACTTATGACTACAGGTTGAGTAGGTTGCGCCTCTACTCATTGAAATTCAGAAGAATAAGAGGTGATCTTATCAAAACGTATACGATTATGAGTGGGCTTGACAAAGTAGATGCAGAGAGGATATTTCCACTGATAGGGCAGACTAGAACTAGGGGGAATAATCTTGGAACAACGGGGCGCCCAGTTAAAACTGAAATGAGGAGGAATTTCTTCTCTCAGAGGGTTGTGAATCTTTGGAATTCGCTTCCTGAGAGAGCTGTGGAAGCTGGGTCATTGATTGGATTTAAGACAGCGATAGTTTGCTTCTTAATTGACAAGGGAATAAGGGGTTATGGGGAGCAGGCAGGCAAGTGGAGCTGAGCCCATGATCGGATCAGCCAAGATCACATTTAATGGTGAAGCAGGCTCGAGGGGCCTACTCCTGCTACTCTTGCTTATGTTGTTATGTTCACAGGCTGTGTATTGAGACAGGCCCCGTCACATGGGCAGTTTATAGAGACAGGACCTGTCGCAGAGGCTGCTGATAGAAACAGGACCTGCTTTGCAGGCTGCTTAAAGAGACAGGCCCGTCATTCAAGTCGATATAGCAGCAAATATGTCCGCAAATTACTGTCAACTACAGGCACCATAGACTAGTAAGAATAGTGGATTTTAACTATGCTAATATTGATTGGGATAAATATAGTGTGAAGCTTATAGAGGGTGCGTAATGCTTAAATTGCATTCAAGAGAAGTTTTTTAGTCGATATTGAACAATCTCAACGCGAGAGGGGGCGATTTTGGATTTCGTTTTGTGGAACGAAGTTGGGCAAGTTAGTGGGAGTGCACTTGGGTGCCACTGACTATAATTCTGTCACATTGAAGTTAGTTATGGATAAGGACAGGGATAGGCCTGGAATAAAAGTCTTAAATTGGAGAAAGGCTTACTTTGATATACTGAGGTTTGATTTAGCCATCGTGGACTGGAAACAGCGACTTGTGGGTAAATCTGTGTGGGAACAGTGGGCGGCATTCAAGGAGGATATCCGGAAGGCTCAGGCCAAACATGTGCCCACGAACAAAAAGGGTGGGTAAACGAATTTTGGGACCCGCTGGATGTCTAGGGACTTGCAAGGGAGGATAAAGAAAAAAAGGGCAATACCGACCGCTATATACTATAGAATCTTTGGAGGAATATGGAAAGTTAAGAGGTAAAATTAAAAATGATATTAGGAATGCTAAGTGAGAGCATGAAAATTTACTGACTAGTATAATAAAGAAAAACACAAAGCTGAGAGTAGCTAGAGAAAAGGTACAGCCTCTTAGCGACCATGAGGGTAATCTTTGTGTGGAGGTGGAATATGTTTGTATGGTTCTCAATGAACACTTTGCATCTGTTTTCAGAAAGAAAAGAGGAAATGCAGATACCGCTATCGAGGAGGAGTGTGAAATTCTAAATGAAATAAACATAGTTAGAGAGGAGGTATTAAGGGGCTTCGAAGCTTTTAAATTAGAAAAGTCCCGAGGCCCAGATAAAATGCACCCGAGGCAGTTGAGCAAAATAAAAGAGGAAATAGCAGAGGCATTGACCATAATTTTCCAGTCCTCTTTTGATTTGGGCATGGTGCCAGAGGACTGGAAGACTTCTAATGATGAGCCATTCTTTGCTGGCTTTTAAAAGCTTCCCAATCTTCTGTCCTCCCAGTAGTATCGGCCACTTTGTATGCCCTTGTTTTTAATTGGATACCGTCCTGTATTTCTTTAGTTATCCACGGATGGCTATCTTTTCTTTTACACCCTTTTCTCCTCACTGGAATATATTTTTCTTGAGAGTTGTGAAATATCTCCTTAAATGTACGCCACTGTTCATCAACCATCCTACACTTTAATCTGTTTTCCCAGTCCACTTTTGCCAACTCTGCCCTCATACCTTTGCAGTCGCCTTTATTTAAGGTTAGTACGCAGGTTTGAGATCCACCTTTTTCATCCTCCATCTAAATTTGAAAATCAACCATCACTCTTTCCAAAAGGGATCCTTTACTGGGAGATTATTTATTAATCCTGTCTCATTACACAGAACCAGATCTAAGATAGCCAGCCCTCTTGTTGTTTCCGTTACATACTGCTCAATGAACACGTCCCTTATGCACTCGATGAACTCTTCCTCAATGCTACCCTGACCAATTTGACTAGTCCAATCAATATGGAGGTTAAAATCACCCACACATACATATTGCTTTTCCATTTTTACAAGCCACGTCTATTTTCTGGTTTATAATCCGACCAACAGAGTTGCTACTGATATGGGTCCTATAAACTACGCCCACCAGTGATGTTTTCCCCTTATTATTCCTTATCTCCAGCAAAACTGTTTCGACATCCTGATCATTTGAGCCAATATCATTTTGCAATATTGTAGTAATTCCATCCTTTATCAATGGAGCTATCCAACCTCCTTTTCCTGTCTGTCTGTCCTTCCGGATTGTCAAGTACCGCTGAATATTTATTTCCCAGTCTTGGTCACCTGGCAATCACGTCTCTGTAATGGTTATCAAATCACACTGATTTGGATCTATTTGTAACACATTTTATTTCGCCAATTGGCCTGTGTTTTTATTTGGTTTGTGCCTCTCCCAGGAGATCTCATGGCTCAAGTTTGAGTGGAGTGTAGAATGTTTCAGTATAAGGGGTGTCGCAGTTGTGTGGGGCGGACGGGTTGGGCTGGGTGCTCTTTACGTTCATTGTTCATTGGTTTAAATATAACCTTTAGGGCTGCTGAACGAGGGCCGTGTGGCTCTTTGTCGGCCGGCGTGGACGCGAAGTGCCGAAATGGCCTCCTTCTGCGCTGTAAGTTTCTATGTCTTTATGTTTCTATGTTTATAGGGACAGAAGCAGTTACACAGGTTGTGTATAGAGACAGGACCCGTCACACAACAGTTTATAGAGACAGGACGCGTCACACAACTGTTTATAGAGACAGGACCCGTCACACAGGCTATGTATAGAGACAGGACCCGTCACACAACTGTTTATAGAGACAGGACCCGTCACACAGGCTGTTTATCAAGACAGGACCCGTCACACAGGCTGTGTATAGAGGCAGGACCAGTTAAACAGACTGTTTATAGAGACATGACCCATCACACAGACTGTTTATAGAGACAGGACCCGTCACACAGGCTGTGTATAGAGACAGGACCAGTTACACAGACTGTTTATAGAGATATGACCCGTCACACAGACTGTTTATAGAGACAGGACCCGTCACACAGGCTGTGTATAGAGACAGGACCAGTTGCACAGGCTGTGTATAGAGACAGGACCCGTCACACAACTGTCTATAGAGACAGGACCCGTCACACAGGCTGTTTATAGAGACAGGACCCGTCACACAGGCTGTGAATAGAGGCAGGACCAGTTAAACAGACTGTTTATAGAGACATGACCCATCACACAGACTGTTTATATAGACATGACCCATCACACAGACTGTTTATAGAGACAGGACCAGTCACACAGGCTGTGTATAGAGACAGGACCAGTCACACAGACTGTTTATAGAGACAGGACCCGTCACAAAGGCTGTGTATAGAGACAGGACCAGTTACACAGACTGTTTATAGAGACATGACCCTTCACACAGACTGTTTATAGAGACAGGACCCGTCACACAGGCTGTGTGTAGAGACAGGACCAATTACACAGACTGTTTATAGAGAAAGGACCAGTTACACAGTCTTTTTATAGAGACAGGACCAGTACACAGGCTGTTTATAGAGACAGGACCCGTCAGACAGACTGTTTATAGAGACAGGAACAGTGACACAGATTGTTTATAGAGACAGGACCAGTTACACAGACTGTTTATAGAGAAAGGATCAGTTACACAGTCTTTTTATAGAGACAGGCCCAGTTACAAAGACTGTTTGTAGAGACAGGACCCGTCACACAGGCTGTTTCTCGGGACAGAAACCGTCACACAGACTGTTTACAGAGACAGGGCCCGTCACACAGGCTGTTTATCGAGACAGGACCAGTTACACCGACTGTTTATAGAGACAGGACCCGTCACACAGACTGTGTATCGAGAAAGTCCAGTTACACAGACTTTGTATAGAGACAGGACCAGTTACACAGACTGTTTATAGAGACAGGACCAGGTACACAGACTGTTTAAAGAGACAGGAGCATTTACACAGACTGTTTTTCGAGACAGGACCCGTCACACAGACTGTTTATAGAGACAGGACCAGTTACACAGACTGTTTTTAGAGAAAGGACCAGTTACACAGTCTTTTTATAGAGACAGGACCAGTAACACAGACTGGTTATAGAGACAGGCCCAGTTACATAGACTGTTTATAGAGACAGGACCCGTCACACAGACTGTTTATAGAGACAGGACGATTTACACAGGCTGTTTATAGAGACAGGACCCGTCAAACTGACTGTGTCTTGAGACAGGATCAGTTGCAGGGACTGTTTATCGAGAGAGGACCCGTCACACAGACGGTTTATCGAGGCAGGACCAGTTACACAGACTGTTTATAGAGACAGGACCAGTCACACAGAATGTTTATAGAGACAGGACCAGTTATACAGACCGTTTACAGAGAGAGGACCCGTCACACAGGCTGTGTGTAGAGACAGGACCAGTTACATCGACTGTTTATATATGACAGGACCAGTTACACAGACTGTTTATAATGGCAGGACCCGTCACACAGACTGTTTATATATGACAGGACCAGTTACACAGACTGTTTATAGAGACATGACCAGTCACGCAGACTGTTTTTAGAGACAGGACACGTCACACAGGCTGTTTATAGAGACAGGACCAGTTACACAGACTGTTGATGAAGACAGTACCAGTTACAGAAACTGTTTATAGAGACAGGACCAGATACACAGCCTGTTTATAGAGACAGGACCAGTTACACAAACTGTTTCTAGAGACTGGACCAGTTACACATGCTGTTTATAGAGACAGGACCACTTACACAGGCTGTTTATAGAGACTGGACCAGTTACACAATCTGTTTATCGAGACATGACCCATCACACAGACTGTTTACAGAGACAGGGCCCATCACAGAGATTGGTTGTAGAGACAGGAACTGTCACATAGACTGTTTATAGAGACAGGACCACTTGCACAGACTGTTTATAGAGACAGGACCACTTACACAGACTGTTTATAGAGACAGGACCAGTCACACAGACTGCTTATAGAGACAGGACCCGTCACACAGACTGTTTATAGAGACAGGAACTGTCACATAGACTGTTAATAGAGACAGGACCAGTTGCACAGACTGATTAAAGAGGCAGGACCCGTCACACAGACTGTTTATAGAGACAGGACCAGTCACACAGACTGTTTATAGAGACAGGACCAGTTACACAGAATGTTTATAGAGAAAGGACCAGTTACACAGAATGTTTTTATTTGAGACAGGACCAGTTACGCAGACTGTTTATAGAGACAGGACCAGTTACACAGAATGTTTATAGAGACAAGACCAGTTACACAGACTGTGTATATATAAAGTCCAGATACACAGTCAGTTTATAGAGACAGATCCAGTTGCACAGACTGTTTATAGAGACATGACCCGTTCACAGACGGTTCATAGAGGCAGATCCAGTTGCACAGACTATTTATAGAGACAGGACCAGTTACACAGAATGTTTTTATTTGAGACAGGACCAGTCACACAGACTGTTTATAGAGACAGGACCAGTTACACAGCCTGTTTATAGAGATGGGACCAGTTACACAGGCTGTTTATAGAGACAGGACCAGTTACACAGACTGTTTATAGAGACAGGTCCAGTCACACAGACTGTTTATAGAGACAGGACCAGTTACACAGCCTGTTTATAGAGACAGGACCAGTTACACAGACTGTTTATAGAGACAGGACCAGTCACACAGACTGTTTTTTGAGACAGGACCCGTCACACAGACTGTTTATAGAGACAGGACCAGTTACACAAACTGTTTATAGAGAAAGGACCAGTTACACAGTCTTTTTTTAGAGACAAGACCAGTAACACAGACTGGTTATAGAGACAGGACCCGTCACACAGACTGTGTGTCGAGAAAGTGCAGTTACAGAGACTGTTTATAGAGAAATGACCAGTTACACAGTCTTTTTATAGAGACAGGCCCAGTTACACAGACTGTTTATAGAGACAGGACCCGTCACACAGAATGTTTATAGAGACAGGACCAGTCACACAGACTGTTTGCAGAGACAGGACCCGTCACACAGGCTGTGTATAGAGACAGGACCAGTTACACAGACTGTTTATAGAGGCAGGACCCGTCACACAGACTGTTTATCGAGACAGGACCAGTTACACAGACTGTTTATAGAGGCAGGACCCGTCACACAGGCTGTTTATAGAGACAGGACCCGTTACACAGACTGTGTATAGAGACAGGACCAGTTACACAGACAGTTTATAGAGACAACACCAGTTACACAGCCTGTTTATAGAGACAGGACCAGTTACACAAACTGTTTCTAGAGACAGGACCAGTTACACAGACTGTTTATAGAGACAGGACCAGCTACACAGGCTATTTATAGAGACAGGACCAGTTACACAGACTGTTTATAGAGACAGGACCACTTACACAGGCTGTTTATAGAGGCAGGACCAGTAACACAGGCTGTTTATAGAGACAGGACCAGTTACACAAACTGTTTATAGTGACAGGACGTTACACAGATTGTTTATTGAGACAGGACCAGTTACACAGACTGTTTCTAGAGACTGGAACAGTTACACAGACTGTGTATAGATAAAGTTCAGATACACAGTCTGCTCATAGAGACAGGTCCAGTCACACAGACTGTTTCTAGTGAAAGGAAGAGTTATACAGACTGTTTATAGAGACAGGACCAGTTACACAGACTGTTTATAGAGACATGACCCGTTACACAGACTGATTATAGCGACAGGACTAGTTACACAGACTTTTTATAGAGACAGGACCAGTTGCACATGCCGTTTATAGTGACAGGACCAGTTACACAGACTGTTTATGGAGACAGGACCCGTCACACAGACTGTTTATTGAGACAGGACCAGTTACACAGACTGGTTATTGATAGAGGACCCGTCACACAGACCGTTGAAAGAGACAGGACCCATCACACATCCTGTTTATAGACACAGGCGCAGATACACAGACTGATTATAGAGGCAGGACCCGACACACAGACAGTTTATAGAGACCTGACCCGTCACACAGACTGTTTATAGAGACAGGACGCATGACACAGACTGTTTATAGAGACAGGACCAGTTACACAGACTGGTAAAAGAGACAGGACCAGTTATTCAGTCTGCTTACAGAGAGAGGACCAGTTACCCAGATTGTTTATAGAGGCAGGTCCCGTCACACAGACTGTTTCTCGAGACAGGCCCCGTCACACAGACTGTTCATCGAGACAGGACTTGTCACACAGACTGTTTTCGAGAGAGGAACAGCTACACAGGTTGTTTATAGAGACAGGTCCAGTTACAATGTCTGTTTATAGAGACAGGACCCGTCACACAGACGGTTTATAGAGACAGGACCAGTTACACAGACTGTTGATAGAGACAGGACCAGTCACACAGACTGTTTTTTGAGACAGGACCCGTCACACAGGCTGTTTATAGAGACACGACCAGTTACACAGACTGTTTATAGACACAGGCATCGTCACACAGACTACTTATAGAGACAGGACCCATCACACAGACTGTTTATAGAGACCTGATCCGTCACACAAACTGTTTATAGAGACAGGACCCATCACACAGACTGTTTATAGAGACAGGACCAGTTAAAGAGACTGGTAAAAGAGACAGGACCAGTTACACAGACTGTTTATAGAGGCAGGACCCGTCACACTGACTGTTTATCGAGACAGGACCAGTTGCACAGGCTGTTTATAAAGACAGTGCCCGTCACACAGACTGTTTATAGAGACAGGAACAGTTACACAGGCTGTTTATAGAGACAGGACCCATCACACAGACTGTTTATAGAGACAGGACCCATCACACAGACTGTTTATAGAGACAGGACCAGTTAAACAGACTGGTAAAAGAGACAGGGCCAGTTACACAGACTGTTTATAGAGACAGGACCCGTCACACAGACGGTTTATAGAGACAGGACCAGTTACACAGAATGTTGATAGAGACAGGACGAGTCACACAGACTGTTTATAGAGACAGGACCAGTTACACAGACTGTGTATAGAGACAGGACCAGTTACACAGACTGTTTATAGAGACAGGACCAATTACACAGACTATTAATAGAGACACGACCAGTTACACAGACTGTTTATAGAGACAGGACCAATTACACAGACTATTTATAGAGACACGACCAGTTACACAATCTGTTTATAGAGATAGGACCAGTTACACAGACTGTTTATAGAGACAGTACCCGTCACACAGACTGTTTATAGAGACAGGACCAGTTACACAGGCTGTTTCTAGTGACAGGACGAGTTATACAGACTGTTTATAGAGACTGGACCAGTTACACAGACTGTTTATAGAAACAGGACCAGTTACACAGACTGTTTATAGAGACAGGACCCATCACACAGACTGATTATAGCGACAGGTCCAGTTACACAGACTGTTTATAGAGACAGGACCAGTTGCACAGACTGTTTATAGAGACATCACCCTTCACACAGAATGTTTATCGAGACAGGTCCCGTCACACATGATTATTATAGAGACAGGTCCAGCTACACAGACTGTTTATAGAGACGTGACACGTCACACAGACTGTTTATAGAGACATGAGCAGTTGCACAGGCTGTTTATAGAGAAAGGACCAGTTACATGGACTGTTTATAGAGACAGTCCCCGTCACACAGACTGTTTATAGAGAAAGGATCAGTTACACAGGCTGTTGATATAGACAGGACTTGTCACACAGTCTGTTTATAGAGACAGGTCCAGTTACACAGACTTTTTCTAATGACAGGTCGAGTTATACAGACTGTTTATCGAGACAGGACCAGTTACACAGACTGTTTATAGTGAGAGGACCAGTTACACAGACTGTATATAGAGACAGGACCCGTCACACAGAATGTTTATCGAGAAAGGTCTCGTCACACAGGATGTTTAAAAAGACAGGTCCAGCTACACAGACTGTTTATGGAGACGTGACACGTCACATGGACTGTTTATAGAGAGCGTACCCGTCACGCAGACTGTTTATAGAGACAGGACCAGTTACATAGGCTGTTGATATAGACAGGACCCGTCACACAGTCTATTTATAGAGACAGGTCCAGTCACACAGACTGTTTCTAGTGACAGGAAGAGTTATACAGACTGTTTATAGAGACAGGACCAGTTACACAGACTGTTTATAGAGACAGGACCCGTTACACAGACTGATTATAGCGACAGGACTAGTTACACAGACTGTTTATAGAGACAGGACCAGTTGCACATGCCGTTTATAGAGACAGGACTAGTTGCACAGACTGTTTATAGAAACAGGACCAGTTACACAGACTGTTTATAGAGACAGGACCCGTCACACAGACTGATTATAGCGACAGGACCAGTTACATAGACTGTTTATAGAGATAGGACCAGTTACACAGACTGTTTATAGAGACATCACCCTTCACACAGAATGTTTATCGAGACAGGTCCCGTCACACATGATGTTTATGGAGACAGGTCCAGCTACACAGACTGTTTATAGAGACGTGACACGTCACACAGACTGTTTATAGAGACATGACCAGTTACACAGGCTGTTTATAGAGAAAGGATCAGTTACACAGGCTGTTGATATAGACAGGACCCGTCACACAGTCTGTTTATAGAGACAGGTCCAAGTTACACAGACTTTTTCTGGTGACAGGTCGAGTTATACAGATTGTTTATCGAGACAGGACCAGTTACACAGAATGTTTATCGAGACCAGGTCCCGTCACACAGGATGTTTAAAAAGATAGATCCACCTACAGAGACTGTTTATAGAGACGTGACACGTCACATGGACTGTTTATAGAGAGAGTACCCGTCACACAGACTGTTTATAGAGACAGGACCAGTTACATAGGCGGTTGATATAGACAGGACCCGTCACACAATCTATTTATAGAGACAGGTCCAGTCACACAGACTGTTTCTAGTGACAGCAAGAGTTATACAGACTGTTTATAGAGACAGGACCAGTTACACAGACTGTTTATAGAGACAGGACCCGTTACACAGACTGATTATAGCGACAGGACTAGTTACACAGACAGTTTATAGAGACAGGACCAGTTACACAGGCCGTTTATAGAGAGAGGAGTAGTTACACAGACTGTTTATAGAGAGAGTACCCGTAACACAGACTGTTTTCGAGACACGACCCGTCGCACAGAGTGTTTATAGTGACAGGACCAGTTACACAGACTGTTTATCGATAGAGGACCCGTCACACAGACCGTTGAAAGAGACAGGACCCATCACACATCCTGTTTATAGAGACAGGAGCAGTTACACAGACTGATTATAGAGACATGACCCGTTACAAAGACTGTTTAACGAGTCCTGACCCGTCATACAGACTGTTGACAGAGACAGGACGCATGACACAGACTGTTTATAGAGACAGGACCAGTTACACAGACTGGTAAAAGAGACAGGACCAGTTATTCAGTCTGCTTACAGAGACAGGACCAGTTACATAGACTGTTTATAGAAACAGGTCCCGTCACACAGACTGTTTCTCGAGACAGGACCCGTCAGACAGATTGTTCATCGAGACAGGACCTGTCACACAGACTGTTTTCGAGAGAGGAACAGCTACACAGGTTGTTTATAGAGACAGGTCCAGTTACAAAGTCTGTTTATAGAGACAGGACCCGTCACACAGACGGTTTATAGAGACAGGACCAGTTACACAGACTGTTGATAGAGACAGGACCAGTCACACAGACTGTTTATAGAGACAAGACCCGTCACACAGGCTGTTTATAGAGACACGACCAGTTACACAGACTGTTTATAGACACAGGCATCGTCACACAGACTACTTATAGAGACAGGACCCATCACACAGACTGTTTATAGAGACAGGACCAGTTACACAGACTGTTTATAGAGGCAGGACCCGTCACACTGACAGTTTATCGAGACAGGACCAGTTACACAGGCTGTTTATAAAGACAGTGCCCGTCACACAGACTGTTTATAAAGACAGGAACAGTTACACAGGCTGTTTATAGAGACAGGACCCATCACACAGACTGTTTATAGAGACAGGACCCATCACACAGACTGTTTATAGAGACACGACCAGTTCAACAGACTGGTAAAAGAGACAGGACCAGTTACACAGACTGTTTATAGAGACAGGACCCGTCACACAGACGGTTTATAGAGACAGGACCAATTACACAGATTGTTGATAGAGACAGGACCAGTCACACAGACTGATTATAGCGACAGGACTAGTTACACAGACTGTTTATAGAGACAGGACCAGTTACACAGGCCGTTTATAGACACAGGACTCGTGACACAGACTGTTTATAGAGACAGTACCCGTCACACAGTCTGTTTATAGAGACAGGACCCGTCGCACAGACTGTTTATAGTGACAGGACCAGTTACACAGACTGTTTATGGAGACAGGACCCGTCACACAGACTGTTTATTGAGACAGTACCAGTTACACAGACTGTTTATCGATAGAGGACCCGTCACACAGACCGTTGAAAGAGACAGGACCCATCACACATCCTGTTTATAGAGACAGGACCAGTTACACAGACTGATTATAGAGGCAGGCCCCGACACACAGACAGTTTATAGAGACCTGACCCGTCACACAGACTGTTTATAGAGACAGGACCAGTTACACAGACTGGTAAAAGAGACAGGAACAGTTACACAGACTGTTTATGGAGACAACACCCATCACACCGACTGTTTATAGAGACAGGACCAGTTACGCAGACTGTTGAAAGAGACAGGACCCATCACACATACTGTTTATAGAGACAGGATCAGTTACACAGACTGATTATAGAGACAGGACCCGTCACAAAGACTGTTTAAAGAGACCTGACCCGTCACAAAGACTGTTGACAGAGACAGGGCACATGACACAGACAGTTTAAAGAGACAGGACCAGTTACACAGGCTGGTAAAATAGACAGGACCAGTTATTCAGTCTGCTTACAGAGACAGGACCAGTTACTCAGACTGTTTATAGAGGCAGGTCCCGTCACACAGGCTTTTTCTCGAGACAGGACCCGTCACACAGACTGTTCATCGAGACAGGACCTGTCACACAGACTGTTTTCGAGAGAGGAACAGCTACACAGGTTGTTTATGGAGACAGGTCCAGTTACAAAGTCTGTTTAGAGAGACAGGACCCGTCACACAGACTGTTTATAGAGACAGGACCAGTTAAAGAGACTGGTAAAAGAGACAGCACCAGTTACACAGACTGTTTATAGAGGCAGGACCCGTCACACTGACTGTTTATCGAGACAGGACCAGTTACACAGGCTATTTATAAAGACAGTGCCCGTCACACAGACTGTTTATAGAGACAGGAACAGTTACACACGCTGTTTATAGAGACAGGACCCATCACACAGACTGTTTATAGAGACAGGACCCATCACACAGACTGTTTATAGAGACAGGACCAGTTAAACAGACTGGTAAAAGAGACAGGACCAGTTACACAGACTGTTTATAGAGACAGGACCCGTCACACAGACGGTTTATAGAGACAGGACCAGTTACACAGACTGTTGATAGAGACAGGACCAGTCACACAGACTGTTTATAGAGACAGGACCTGTTACACAGTCTCTTTATAGAGACAGGACCAGTTACACAGACTGTTGATAGAGACAGGACCAGTTACTCAGACTGTTTATCGAGACTGGACCCGTCACACAGGCTGTTGATAGAGACAGGACCAGTTACAAAGACTGCTTATAGAGTCAGGACCCGTCACACAGGCTATTTATAAAGACACGACCAGTTACACAGATTGTTTTATAGAAACAGGCATCGTCTCACAGACTACTTATAGAGACAGTACCCATCACACAGACTGTTGATAGAGACAGGACCCGTCACACTGACTGTTTATCGAGACAGGACCAGTTACACAGGCTGTTTATTAAGACAGTGCCCGTCACACAGACTGTTTATAGAGACAGGAACAGTTACACAGGCTGATTATAGGACAGGACCCATCACACAGACTGTTTATAGAGACAGGACCCATCACACAGACTGTTGAAAGAGACAGGACCAGTTAAACAGACTGGTAAAAGAGACAGGACCAGTTACACAGACTGTTTATAGAGACAGGACCAGTCACACAGACTGATTATAGCGACAGGACTAGTTACACAGACTGTTTTAGAGACAGGACCAGTCACACAGGCCGTGTATAGGGACAGGACTAGTTACACAGACTGTTTATAGAGACAGTACCCGTCACACAGACTGTTTATAGAGACAGGACCCGACGCACAGACTGTTTATAGTGACAGGACCAGTTACACAGACTGTTTATGGAGACAGGACCCGTCACACAGAATGTGTATTGAGACAGGACCAGTTGCACAGACTGTTTATCGATAGAGGACCCGTCACACAGACCGTTGAAAGAGACAGGACCCATCACACATCCTGTTTATAGAGACCTGACCCGTCACACAGACTGTTTATAGAGACAGGACCCATCACACAGACTGTTTATAGAGACAGGACCAGTTATACAGACTGGGAAAAGAGACAGGAACAGTTACACAGACTGTTTATGGAGACAACACCCGTCACACCGACAGTTTATAGAGACAGGACCAGTTACACAGACTGTTGAAAGAGACAGGACCCGTCACACATACTGTTTATAGAGATAGGATCAGTTACACAGATTGATTATAGAGACAGGACCCGTCACAAAGACTGTTTAAAGAGACCTGACCCGTCACACAGACTTTTGATAGAGACAGGACGCATGACACAGACTGTTTATAGAGACAGGACCAGTTACACAGACTGGTAAAAGAGACAGGACCAGTTATTCAGTCTGCTTACAGAGACAGGACCAGTTACAAAGACTCTTTATAGAGGCAGGTCCCGTTACACAGTTTTTTTCTCGAGACAGGACCCGTCACACAGACTGTTCATCGAGACAGGACCTGTCACACAGACTGTTTTCGAGAGAGGAACAGCTACAAAGGTTGTTTATACAGACAGGTCCAGTTACAAAGTCTGTTTATAGAGACAGGACCCGTCACACAGACGGTTTATAGAGACAGGACCAGTTACACAGACTGTTGATAGAGACAGGACCAGTCACACAGACTGTTTATAGAGATAGGACCCGTCACACAGGCTGTTTATAGAGACACGACCAGTTACACAGACTGTTTATAGACACAGGATCCATCACACAGACTGTTTATAGAGACAGGACCAGTTAAACAGACTGGTAAAGGAGACAGGACCAGTTACACAGACTGTTTATAGAGGCAGGACCCGTCACACTGACTATTTATCGAGACAGGACCAGTTACACAGGCTGTTTATAAAGACAGTGCCCGTCACACAGACTGTTTATAGAGACCTGACCCGTCACACAGACTGTTTATAGAGACATGACCCATCAGACAGACTATTTATACAGACAGGACCAGTTACACAGGCTGTTCTTGAGACAGGACCAGTTACACAGACTCTTTATAGAGACAGGACCATTTACACAGACTGTTTATAGAGACAGTACCCGTCACACAGGCTGTTGATAGAGACAGGACCAGTTACAACGACTGTTTATATGGACAGGACCCGTCACACAGGCTGTTGATAGAGACACGACCAGTTACACGTACTGTTTATAGACACAGGCATCGTCACACAGACTACTGATAGAGACAGGACCCATGACACAGACTGTTGATAGAGACAGGACCCCTCACACAGACTGTTTATAGAGACAGGACCCGTCACACATACTGTTTATAGAGACAGGACCTGTTACACAGATTGTTAAAGAGACAGGACCAGTTATACAGACTGTTTATATAGACAGGACCAGTTACACAAAATGTTTTCGAGAGGGGACCAGTTACACAGACTATTTATAGTGGCAGGACCCTTAAAACAGGGTGTTTACAGAGGCATCTCCAGATACGCAGGCTGTTTATACAGACAGGATCAGTAACACAGACTGTTTGTAGAGAAAGGGCCAGTTAGGAAGGCTGTTTTTCGAGACAGGAGCAGTTACGTAGATTGTTTTAGAGACAGGAACTATCACACAGACTGTTTATAGAGACAGCACCCGTTACAGAGACAGTTTATTGAGACTGGACCAGTTGCACAGTCTTTTTATTGAGACAGGACCCATCACACAGGCTGTTTATAGTGACAGGGCCCGTTACACCGACTGTTTATAGAGACAGGACCAGTTACACATTGTCTATAGAGACAGGACGAGTTACACAGGCTGTTTATAGAGACAGGACCCGTCGCACAGTCTGTTTATAGAGACAGGAACCATCTTACAGACTGTTTATAGAGACAGGACCCGTCACACAGATTGTTTATAAAGACATGACCAGTTACACTGACTATTTATAGAAACAGAATCAGTTACACAGGCTGTTTATAGACAAAGGACCAGTTACACAGACTGGTTAAAGAGACAGGACCCGTCCCACAGACTGTTTGTAGTGATAGGACCAGTTAAACAGACTGCTTATAGAGACAGGACCTGTTACACAGGATGTTTATAGAGACAGGAATCGTCACACAGACTGTTTATAGTGACAGGACCAGTTACACAGAATGCTTATAGAGACAGGATCAGTTATACGGGCTGTTAATATAGACAGGACCAGTTGCACAGACTGTTTATAGAGACAGGACCAGTTACACAGATTTTTATAGAGACAGGACGCATCACACAGGCTGTTTATAGAGACAGCACGCGTTACACAGACTGTCTATTGAGACTGGACAAGTTACACAGTCTGTTTATTGTGACAGGACCCATCACACAGGCTGTTTATAAAGACAGGGCCCGTTACACAGATTGTTTATAGAAACACGACCCGTCACACAGACTGTTTATAGAGACAGGACCCGTCACACAGACTGTTTGTCGAGACAGGACTCGTCACACAGACTGTTTTCGAGACAGGACCCGTTGCACAGACTGTTTATTCAGACAGGACCAGTTACACAGGGTGTCTATAGAGATAGGACCCGTCACACAGACTGTTTATAGAGACAGGAACCGTCGCACTGACTGTTTATAGAGACATGACTAGTTACACAAACTTTTTATAGAGACAGGATCAGTTACACAGGCTGTTTATAGAGACAGGGCCAGTTACACAGGCTGTTTAAAGGGACAGAACCCGTCACACAGACCGTTGAAAGAGACAGGACCCATCACACATCCTGTTTATAGAGACAGGACCAGTTACACAGACTGATTATAGAGGCAGGACCCGACACACAGGCAGTTTATAGAGACGTGACCCGTCACACAGACTGTTTATAGAGACAGGACCCGTCGCACAGACTGTTTATAGTGACAGGACCAGTTACACAGACTGTTTATGGAGACAGGACCCGTCACACAGAATGTGTATTGAGACAGGACCAGTTGCACAGACTGTTTATCGATAGAGGACCCGTCACACAGACCGTTGAAAGAGACAGGACCCATCACACATCCTGTTTATAGAGACAGGACCAGTTACACAGACTAATTATAAAGGCAGGACCCGACACACAGACAGTTTATAGAGACCTGACCCGTCACACAGACTGTTTATAGAGACAGGACCCATCACACAGACTGTTTATAGAGACAGGACCAGTTACACAGACTGGTAAAAGAGACAGGAACAGTTACACAGACTGTTTATGGAGACAATACCCGTCACACCGACTGTTTATAGAGACAGGACCAGTTACACAGACTGTTGAAAGAGACAGGACCCATCACACATACTGTTAGTAGAGACAGGATCAGTTACACAGACTGATTATAGAGACAGGACCCGTCACAAAGACTGTTTAAAGAGACCTGACCCGTCACACAGACTGTTGACAGAGACAGGACACATGACACCGACAGTTTATAGAGACAGGACCAGTTACACAGACTGGTAAAAGAGACATGACCAGTTATTCAGTCTGCTTACAGAGACAGGACAAGTTACACAGACTGTTTATAGAGGCAGGTCCCGTCACACAGACTTTTTCTCGAGACAGGACCCGTCAGACAGACTGTTCATCGAGACAGGACCTGTCACACAGACTGTTTTCGAGAGAGGAACAGCTACACAGGTTGTTTTTAGAGACAGGTCCAGTTACAAAGTCTGTTTAGAGAGTCAGGACCCGTCACACAGACGGTTTATAGAGACAGGACCAGTTACACAGACTGTTGATAGAGACAGGACCAGTCACACAGACTGTTTATAGAGTCAGGACCCGTCACACAGGCTGTGTATAGAGACACGACCAGTTACACAGACTTTTTATAGACACAGGCATCGTCACACAGACTACTTATAGAGACAGGACCCATCACACAGACTGTTTATAGAGACCTGACCCGTCACACAGACTGTTTATAGAGACAGGACCCATCACACAGACTGTATATAGAGACAAGACCAGTTAAAGAGACTGGTAAAAGAGACAGGACCAGTTACACAGACTGTTTATAGAGTCAGGACCCGTCACACTGACTGTTTATCGAGACAGGACCAGTTAAACAGACTGTTTATAAAGACAGTGCCCGTCACACAGACTGTTTATAGAGACAGGAACAGTTACACAGGCTGTTTATAGAGACAGGACCCATCACACAGACTGTTTATAGAGACAGGACCCATCACACAGACTGTTTATAGAGACAGGACCAGTTAAACAGACTGGTAAAAGAGACAGGACCATTTACACAGACTGTTTATAGAGACAGGACCCGTCACACAGACGGTTTATAGAGACAGGACCAGTTACACAGACTGTTGATAGAGACAGGACCAGTCACACAGACAGTTTATAGAGACAGGACCAGTTACACAGTCTGTTTATAGAGACAGGACCAGTTACACAGACTGTTGATAGAGACAGGACCAGTTACAAAGAATGTTTATATGGACAGGACCCGTCACACAGGCTGTTTATAGAGGCAGGTCCCGTCACACAGACTTTTTCTCGAGACAGGACCCGTCAGACAGACTGTTCATCGAGACAGGACCTGTCACACAGACTGTTTTCGAGAGAGGAACAGCTACACAGGTTGTTTATAGAGACAGGTCCAGTTACAAAGTCTGTTTAGAGAGTCAGGACCCGTCACACAGACGGTTTATAGAGACAGGACCAGTTACACAGACTGTTGATAGAGACAGGACCAGTCACACAGACTGTTTATAGAGTCAGGACCCGTCACACAGGCTGTGTATAGAGACACGACCAGTTACACAGACTTTTTATAGACACAGGCATCGTCACACAGACTACTTATAGAGACAGGACCCATCACACAGACTGTTTATAGAGACCTGACCCGTCACAAAGACTGTATATAGAGACAAGACCAGTTAAAGAGACTGGTAAAAGAGACAGGACCAGTTACACAGACTGTTTATAGAGTCAGGACCCGTCACACTGACTGTTTATCGAGACACGACCAGTTAAACAGACTGTTTATAAAGACAGTGCCCGTCACACAGACTGTTTATAGAGACAGGAACAGTTACACAGGCTGTTTATAGAGACAGGACCAGTTACACGTACTGTTTATAGACACAGGCATCGTCACACAGACTACTGATAGAGACAGGACCCATCACACAGACTGTTGATAGAGACAGGACCCGTCACACAGACTGTTTATAGAGACAGGACCCGTCACACAGACTGTTTATATAGACAGGACCAGTCACACAGATTGTTTATAGAGAGAGGACCAGTTACACAGACTGTTTATAGTGACAGGACCCTTCACACAGTGTGTTTACAGAGGCATCTCCAGATACGCAGGCTGTTTATAGAGACAGGATCAGTAACACAGACTGTTTGTAGAGACAGGGCCAGTTACGAAGGCTGTTTTTCGAGACAGGAGCAGTTACATAGATTTTTATAGAGACAGGAACTATCACACAGATTGTTTATAGAGACAGCACCCGTTACAGAGACAGTTTATTGAGACTGGACCAGTTACACATTGTTTATAGAGACAGGACGAGTTACACAGGCTGTTTATAGAGACAGGACCCGTCGCACAGTCTGTTTATAGAGACAGGAACCATCTTACAGACTGTATATAGAGACAGGACCCGTCACACAGATTGTTTATAAAGACATGACCAGTTACACTGACTATTTATAGAAACAGGATCAGTTACAAAGGCTGTTTAAAGACACAGGACCAGTTACACAGACTGGTTAAAGAGACAGGACCCGACCCACAGACTGTTTGTAGTGACAGGACCAGTTACACAGACTGCTTATAGAGACAGGACCTGTTACACAGGATGTTTATAGAGACAGGACTCGTCGCACAGTCTGTTTATAGAGACGGAACCATCTTACAGACTGTTTATAGAGACAGGAACCGTCACACAGATTGCTTATAAAGACATGAGCAGTTACACTGACTATTTATAGAAACAGGATCAGTTACACAGGCTGTTTATAGACACAGGACCAGTTGCACAGACTGGTTAAAGAGACAGGACACGTCCCACAGACTGTTTGTAGTGACAGGACCAGTTACACAGACTGCTTATAGAGACAGGATCAGTTTTACGGGCTGTTAATAGAGACAGGACCAGTTGCACAGACTGTTTATAGAGACAGGACCAGTTACGCAAGCTGTTTATAGAGACAGGACCAGTTACACAGATTTTTATAGAGACAGGACCAGTTACACAGATTTTTATAGAGACAGGACGCATCACACAGGCTGTTTATAGAGACAGCACGCGTTACACAGACTGTTTATTGAGACTGGACAAGTTACACAGTCTGTTTATTGTGACAGGACCCATCACACAGGCTGTTTATAAAGACAGGGCCCGTTACACAGATTGTTTATAGAAACAGGACCCATCACACAGACTGTTTATAGAGACAGGACCCGTCACACAGACTGTTTGTCGAGACAGGACTCGTCACACAGACTGTTTTCGAGACAGGACCCGTTGTACAGACTGTTTATTCAGACAGGACCAGTTACACAGGCTGTTTATAGAGACAGGACCCGTCACACAGACTGTTTATAGAGACAGGAACCGTCGCACTGACTGTTTATAGAGACATGACTAGTTACACAAACTTTTTATAGTGACAGGACCAGTTACACAGACTGCTTATCGAGACACGACCAGTTACACAGACTGTTTATAGAGACAGGACCCGTCACACAGGCTGTTGAAAGAGACAGGACCAGTTACAAAGACTGTTTATAGATACAGGACCCGTCACACAGGCTTTTTATAGAGACACGACCAGTTACGCAGACTGTTTATAGAGACAGGACCAGTTACACAGACTATTTATAGAGACATGACCAGTCACACAGGCTGTTTATAGACACAGGCATCGTCACACAGACTACTTATAGAGACAGGACCCATCAAACAGACTGTTTATAGAGACAGGACCCGTCACACAGACTGTTTATAGAGACAGGACCAGTTACGCAGGCTGTTTATAGAGACAGGACCAGTTACACAGATATTTATAGAGACAGGACGCATCACACAGGCTGTTTATAGAGACAGCACGTATTACACAGACTGTTTATTGAGACTGGACAAGTTAAACAGTCTGTTTATTGTGACAGGCCCCATCACACAGGCTGTTTATAGAGACAGGGCCCGTTACACAGATTGTTTATAGAAACAGGACCCGTCACACAGGCTGTTTATAGAGACAGGGACCGTCACACAGACTGTTTGTAGACACAGGACCCGTCACACAGACTGTTTATAGAGACAGGACCAGTTACACAGACTATTTATAGAGACATGACCAGTCACACAGGCTGTTTATAGAGACAGGACCAGTTACATAGACTGTTTAATGAGACAGGACCCGTCACACAGACTGTTTATAGAGACAGGACCGTCACACAGACTGTTTGTCGAGACAGGACTAGTTGCACAGACTGTTTATTCAGACAGGACCAGTTACACAGGCTGTTTATAGAGACAGGACCCGTCACACAGACTGTTTATAGAGACAGGACCAGTTACACAGACTGTTGATAGAGACAGGACCAGTCACACAGACAGTTTATAGAGACAGGACCAGTTACACAGTCTGTTTATAGAGACAGGACCAGTTACACAGACTGTTGATAGAGACAGGACCAGTTACAAAGAATGTTTATATGGACAGGACCCGTCACACAGGCTGTTTATAGAGGCAGGTCCCGTCACACAGACTTTTTCTCGAGACAGGACCCGTCAGACAGACTGTTCATCGAGACAGGACCTGTCACACAGACTGTTTTCGAGAGAGGAACAGCTACACAGGTTGTTTATAGAGACAGGTCCAGTTACAAAGTCTGTTTAGAGAGTCAGGACCCGTCACACAGACGGTTTATAGAGACAGGACCAGTTACACAGACTGTTGATAGAGACAGGACCAGTCACACAGACTGTTTATAGAGTCAGGACCCGTCACACAGGCTGTGTATAGAGACACGACCAGTTACACAGACTTTTTATAGACACAGGCATCGTCACACAGACTACTTATAGAGACAGGACCCATCACACAGACTGTTTATAGAGACCTGACCCGTCACAAAGACTGTATATAGAGACAAGACCAGTTAAAGAGACTGGTAAAAGAGACAGGACCAGTTACACAGACTGTTTATAGAGTCAGGACCCGTCACACTGACTGTTTATCGAGACACGACCAGTTAAACAGACTGTTTATAAAGACAGTGCCCGTCACACAGACTGTTTATAGAGACAGGAACAGTTACACAGGCTGTTTATAGAGACAGGACCAGTTACACGTACTGTTTATAGACACAGGCATCGTCACACAGACTACTGATAGAGACAGGACCCATCACACAGACTGTTGATAGAGACAGGACCCGTCACACAGACTGTTTATAGAGACAGGACCCGTCACACAGACTGTTTATATAGACAGGACCAGTCACACAGATTGTTTATAGAGAGAGGACCAGTTACACAGACTGTTTATAGTGACAGGACCCTTCACACAGTGTGTTTACAGAGGCATCTCCAGATACGCAGGCTGTTTATAGAGACAGGATCAGTAACACAGACTGTTTGTAGAGACAGGGCCAGTTACGAAGGCTGTTTTTCGAGACAGGAGCAGTTACATAGATTTTTATAGAGACAGGAACTATCACACAGATTGTTTATAGAGACAGCACCCGTTACAGAGACAGTTTATTGAGACTGGACCAGTTACACATTGTTTATAGAGACAGGACGAGTTACACAGGCTGTTTATAGAGACAGGACCCGTCGCACAGTCTGTTTATAGAGACAGGAACCATCTTACAGACTGTATATAGAGACAGGACCCGTCACACAGATTGTTTATAAAGACATGACCAGTTACACTGACTATTTATAGAAACAGGATCAGTTACAAAGGCTGTTTAAAGACACAGGACCAGTTACACAGACTGGTTAAAGAGACAGGACCCGACCCACAGACTGTTTGTAGTGACAGGACCAGTTACACAGACTGCTTATAGAGACAGGACCTGTTACACAGGATGTTTATAGAGACAGGACTCGTCGCACAGTCTGTTTATAGAGACGGAACCATCTTACAGACTGTTTATAGAGACAGGAACCGTCACACAGATTGCTTATAAAGACATGAGCAGTTACACTGACTATTTATAGAAACAGGATCAGTTACACAGGCTGTTTATAGACACAGGACCAGTTGCACAGACTGGTTAAAGAGACAGGACACGTCCCACAGACTGTTTGTAGTGACAGGACCAGTTACACAGACTGCTTATAGAGACAGGATCAGTTTTACGGGCTGTTAATAGAGACAGGACCAGTTGCACAGACTGTTTATAGAGACAGGACCAGTTACGCAAGCTGTTTATAGAGACAGGACCAGTTACACAGATTTTTATAGAGACAGGACCAGTTACACAGATTTTTATAGAGACAGGACGCATCACACAGGCTGTTTATAGAGACAGCACGCGTTACACAGACTGTTTATTGAGACTGGACAAGTTACACAGTCTGTTTATTGTGACAGGACCCATCACACAGGCTGTTTATAAAGACAGGGCCCGTTACACAGATTGTTTATAGAAACAGGACCCATCACACAGACTGTTTATAGAGACAGGACCCGTCACACAGACTGTTTGTCGAGACAGGACTCGTCACACAGACTGTTTTCGAGACAGGACCCGTTGTACAGACTGTTTATTCAGACAGGACCAGTTACACAGGCTGTTTATAGAGACAGGACCCGTCACACAGACTGTTTATAGAGACAGGAACCGTCGCACTGACTGTTTATAGAGACATGACTAGTTACACAAACTTTTTATAGTGACAGGACCAGTTACACAGACTGCTTATCGAGACACGACCAGTTACACAGACTGTTTATAGAGACAGGACCCGTCACACAGGCTGTTGAAAGAGACAGGACCAGTTACAAAGACTGTTTATAGATACAGGACCCGTCACACAGGCTTTTTATAGAGACACGACCAGTTACGCAGACTGTTTATAGAGACAGGACCAGTTACACAGACTATTTATAGAGACATGACCAGTCACACAGGCTGTTTATAGACACAGGCATCGTCACACAGACTACTTATAGAGACAGGACCCATCAAACAGACTGTTTATAGAGACAGGACCCGTCACACAGACTGTTTATAGAGACAGGACCAGTTACGCAGGCTGTTTATAGAGACAGGACCAGTTACACAGATATTTATAGAGACAGGACGCATCACACAGGCTGTTTATAGAGACAGCACGTATTACACAGACTGTTTATTGAGACTGGACAAGTTAAACAGTCTGTTTATTGTGACAGGCCCCATCACACAGGCTGTTTATAGAGACAGGGCCCGTTACACAGATTGTTTATAGAAACAGGACCCGTCACACAGGCTGTTTATAGAGACAGGGACCGTCACACAGACTGTTTGTAGACACAGGACCCGTCACACAGACTGTTTATAGAGACAGGACCAGTTACACAGACTATTTATAGAGACATGACCAGTCACACAGGCTGTTTATAGAGACAGGACCAGTTACATAGACTGTTTAATGAGACAGGACCCGTCACACAGACTGTTTATAGAGACAGGACCGTCACACAGACTGTTTGTCGAGACAGGACTAGTTGCACAGACTGTTTATTCAGACAGGACCAGTTACACAGGCTGTTTATAGAGACAGGACCCGTCACACAGACTGTTTATAGAGACAGGAACCGTCGCACTGACGGTTTATAGACACAGGCATCGTCACACAGACTACTTATAGAGACGGGACCCATCACACAGACTGTTTTTAGAGACAGGACCCGTCACACAGACTGTTTATAGAGACAGGACCCGTCACACAGGCTGTTTATAGAGACAGGACCCATCACACAGACTGTTTATAGAGACAGGACCCGTCACACAGACTGTTTATAGAGACAGGACCCGTCACACAGACTGTTTATATATACAGGACCAGTTACACAGGCTGTTTATAGACACATGCATCGACACACAGACTACTTATCGAGACAGGACCCATCACACAGACTGTTTATAGAGACAGGAACCGTCACACAGACTGTTTATAGAGACAGGACCCGTCACACAGTCTGTTTATATCTACAGGACCAGTTACACAGGCTGTTTATAGAGACAGGACCAGTTACACAGACTGTTTATAGAGATAGGACCAGTTACACAGATTGATTATAGCGACAGGACTCGTTACACAGACTGTTTATAGAGACAGGACCAGTTACACAGGCCGTTTATAGAGACCGGACTAGTTACACAGACTGTTTATAGAGACAGTACCCGTCACACAGACTGTTTATCGATAGAGGACCCGTCACTCAAACCGTTGAAAGAGACAGGACCCATCACACATCCTGTTTATAGAGACAGGACCAGTTACACAGACTGATTATAGAGGCAGGACCCGACACACAGACAGTTTATAGAGACCTGACTCGTCACACAGACTGTTTCTAGAGACAGGACCATTTACACAGACTGTTTGTAGAGACAGGACCTGTCACACAGAATGTTTATAGAGATAGGACCAATTACACAGGCTGTTTATAGAGACAGGAGCAGTTACACAGATTTTTATAGAGACAGGAACCATCTCACAGACTGTTTATAGAGACAGCACCCGTTACAGAGACTGTTTATTGAGACTGGACCAGTTACACAGTCTGTTTTTTGAGACAGGACCCATCACACAGGCTGTTGATAGTGACAGGGCCCGTTTCACCGACTGTTTATAGAGACAGGACCAGTTACATACTGTTTATAGAGACAGGACGAGTTACACAGACTGTTTATAGAGACAGAGCCCATCGCACAGTCTGTTTATATCGACAGGAACCGTCACACAGACTGTTTATAGAGACAGGACCCGTCACACAGGTTGTTTTCAAGACATGACCAGTTACACTGTCTATTTATAGAAACAGGATCAGTTACACTGGCTGTTTGTAGACACAGGACCAGTTACACAGACTGTTTAAAGAGACAGGACCCGTCACACAGATTTTTTATAGTGATAGGACCAGTTACACAGACTGTTTATAGAGACAGGACATGTTACACAGACTGTTTAAAGAGACAGGACCCGTCACACATACTGTTTATAGTGACAGGACCAGTTACACAGACTGCTTATAGAGACAGGACATGTTACACAGGATGTTTACAGAGACAGGACCCGTCACACAGACTGTTTATAGAGACAGGAACCGTCGCACTGACTGTTTATAGAGACATGACTAGTTACACAAACTGTTTATAGAGACAGGATCAGTTACACAGGCTGTTTATAGAGAAAGGACCAGTTACACAGACTGTTTAAAGAGACAGGACCCGTCACACAGACTGTTTATAGTGACAGGACCAGTTACACAGACTGCTTATCGAGACAGGACCTGTTACACAGGCTGTTTATATAGACAGGACCAGTTACACAGATTGTTTATAGAGACAGGACCTGTTACACAGATTGTTTATAGATACAGGGCCAGTTACACAGACTGTTTATAGAGAGAGGACCAGTTTCACAGACTGTTTATAGAGACAGGACCAGTTACACAGATTGTTTATAGAGACAGGACCAGTTACACAGACTGTTTATAGAGACAGGACCTGTTACACAGATTGTTTATAGAGACAGGACCAGTTATACAGACTGTTTATTGAGACAGGACCAGTTACACAGACTGTTTAGAGATTCAAGTCCCTCACACAGGCTGTTTAGAGAGGCAGGACCAGTTACACAGACTGTTTATAGAGACATCTCCAGATACACAGGCTGTTTATAGAGACAGGACCTGTCACACAGACTGTTTATAGAGATAGGACCAATTACACAGGCTGTTTATAGAGACAGGAGCAGTTACACAGATTTTTATAGAGACAGGAACCATCTCACAGACTGTTTATAGAGACAGCACCCGTTACAGAGACTGTTTATTGAGACTGGACCAGTTACACAGTCTGTTTTTTGAGACAGGACCCATCACACAGGCTGTTGATAGTGACAGGGCCCGTTTCACCGACTGTTTATAGAGACAGGACCAGTTACATACTGTTTATAGAGACAGGACGAGTTACACAGACTGTTTATAGAGACAGAGCCCATCGCACAGTCTGTTTATATCGACAGGAACCGTCACACAGACTGTTTATAGAGACAGGACCCGTCACACAGGTTGTTTTCAAGACATGACCAGTTACACTGTCTATTTATAGAAACAGGATCAGTTACACTGGCTGTTTGTAGACACAGGACCAGTTACACAGACTGTTTAAAGAGACAGGACCCGTCACACAGATTTTTTATAGTGATAGGACCAGTTACACAGACTGTTTATAGAGACAGGACATGTTACACAGACTGTTTAAAGAGACAGGACCCGTCACACATACTGTTTATAGTGACAGGACCAGTTACACAGACTGCTTATAGAGACAGGACATGTTACACAGGATGTTTACAGAGACAGGACCCGTCACACAGACTGTTTATAAAGACAGGACCCGTTACACTGACTCTTTATACAGACAGGATCAGTTATACAGGCTGTTAATAGAGACAGGACCAGTTACACAGACTGTTTATAGAGACAGGACCAGTTACGCAGGCTGTTTATAGAGACAGGACCAGTTACACAGATTTTTATAGAGACAGGACGCATCACACAGGCTGTTTATAGAGACAGCACCCGTTACACAGACTATTTATTGACACTGGACCCGTCACACAGACTGGTTATAGAGACAGATTATTTATAGAGACATGACCAATCAAACAGGCTGTTTATAGAGACAGGACCAGTTACATAGACTGTTTATTGAGACAGGACCCGTCACACAGACTGTTTTTAGAGACAGCACTCGTCACACAGACTGTTTTCGAGACAGGTCCCGTTGCACAGACTGTTTATTGAGACAGGACCAGTTACACAGGATGTTTATAGAGACAGGACCCGTCACACAGACTGTTTATAGAGACAGGAACCGTCGCACTGACTGTTTATAGAGACATGACTAGTTACACAAACTGTTTATAGAGACAGGATCAGTTACACAGGCTGTTTATAGAGAAAGGACCAGTTACACAGACTGTTTAAAGAGACAGGACCCGTCACACAGACTGTTTATAGTGACAGGACCAGTTACACAGACTGCTTATCGAGACAGGACCTGTTACACAGGCTGTTTATATAGACAGGACCAGTTACACAGATTGTTTATAGAGACAGGACCTGTTACACAGATTGTTTATAGATACAGGGCCAGTTACACAGACTGTTTATAGAGAGAGGACCAGTTTCACAGACTGTTTATAGAGACAGGACCAGTTACACAGATTGTTTATAGAGACAGGACCAGTTACACAGACTGTTTATAGAGACAGGACCTGTTACACAGATTGTTTATAGAGACAGGACCAGTTATACAGACTGTTTATTGAGACAGGACCAGTTACACAGACTGTTTAGAGATTCAAGTCCCTCACACAGGCTGTTTATAGAGGCAGGACCAGTTACACAGACTGGTTATAGAGACATCTCCAGATACACAGGCTGTTTATAGAGACAGGACCAGTTACACAGACTGTTTATAGATACTGGACCAGTTGCACAGGCTGTTTATAGAGACAGGACCAGATACACAAATTGTTTATAGAGACAGGACAAGTTACACAGACTGTTTATAGAGACAGGACCTGTTACACAGATTGTTTAAAGAGACAGGACCAGTTATACAGACTGTTTATAGAGACAGGACTAGTTACACAGACTAATATAGAGACATCTCCAGATACACAGGCTGTTTATAGAGACAGGACCAGTTACACAGACTGTTTACAGAGACAGGACCAGATATACAGACTGTTTATAGAGACAGGACGAGTTACACAGACTGTTTATAGAGACAGGACCCGTCGCACAGACTGTTTATAGAGACAGGAACCGTCACACAGACTGTTTATAGAGACAGGACCAGTTACGCAGACTGTTTATAGAGACATGACCAGTTACACTGACTATTTATAGAGGCAGGATCAGTTACACAGGCTGTTTATAGAGACAGGACCAGTTACACGGACTGTTTAAAGAAACAGGACCCGTCATACAGACTGTTTATAGAGACAGGACCAGTTGCACAGACTGCTTATAGAGACAGGACCTGTTACACAGACTGTTTATAGAGACTGGACCCGTCACTCAGACTGTTATAGAGACAGGACCAGTTACACAGACTGTTTATAGAGACTGGACCCGTCACGCAGACTGTTATAGAGAAAGGACCAGTTACACAGACTGTTTAGAGAGACAGGACCAGTTACACAGACTGTTTATAGAGACAGTACCCATCAAACAGATTGTTTATAGTGAAAGTACCCGTCACACAGACTGCTTATAGAGACAGGACAAGTTACACAGACTGTTTATAGAGACAGAATCAGTTACACAGGCAGTTTATAAAGACAGGACCAGTTGCACAGACTGTTTATAGATACAGGACCCGTCACACAGGCTGTTTATAGATACTGGACCAGTTACACAGACTGTTTATAGTAAAAGGTCAAGTTATACAGACAGTTTATCGAGACAGGACCCGTCACACAGGCTGTTTATAGAGACAGCACCCGTTGCAAGATTGTTTATTGAGACTGGACCAGACCAGTTACACAATCTGTTTATTGAGACCGGACCCATCACACAGGCTGTTTATAGAGACAGGGCCCGTCAAACAGACCGTTTCTTAGACACAGGACCCGTCAGACAGACTGTGTATCGAGACAGGACACGTCACACAGACTGTTTATAGTGAACGTACCCGTCACACAGACTGCTGATAGAGACAGGATCAGTTACACAGACTATTTATAGAGACAGGTCCAGTTACACAGGCTGTTTATAGAGACAGGACCCGTCACACAGACTGTTTATAGAGACAGGACCAGTTACACAGATTGTTTATAGATACAGGGCCAGTTACACAGACTGTTTATAGAGAGAGGACCAGTTTCACAGTCTGTTTATAGAGACAGGACCAGTTACACAGATTGTTTATAGAGACAGGACCAGTTACACAGACTGTTTATAGAGACAGGACCTGTTACACAGATTGTTTATAGAGACAGGACCAGTTATACAGACTGTTTATTGAGACAGGACCAGTTACACAGACTGTTTAGAGATTCAAGTCCCTCACACAGGCTGTTTATAGAGGCAGGACCAGTTACACAGACTGTTTATAGAGACATCTCCAGATACACAGGCTGTTTATAGAGACAGGACCAGTTACACAGACTGTTTATAGATACTGGACCAGTTGCACAGGCTGTTTATAGAGACAGGACCACATACACAAATTGTTTATAGAGACAGGACAAGTTACACAGACTGTTTATAGAGACAGGACCTGTTACACAGATTGTTTAAAGAGACAGGACTAGTTATACAGACTGTTTATAGAGACAGGACTAGTTACACAGACTAATATAGAGACATCTCCAGATACACAGGCTGTTTATAGAGACAGGACCAGTTACACAGACTGTTTACAGAGACAGGACCAGATATACAGACTGTTTATAGAGACAGGACGAGTTACACAGACTGTTTATAGAGACAGGACCCGTCGCACAGACTGTTTATAGAGACAGGAACCGTCACACAGACTGTTTATAGAGACAGGACCAGTTACGCAGACTGTTTATAGAGACATGACCAGTTACACTGATTATTTATAGAGGCAGGATCAGTTACACAGGCTGTTTATAGAGACAGGACCAGTTACACGGACTGTTTAAAGAAACAGGACCCGTCATACAGACTGTTTATAGAGACAGGACCAGTTGCACAGACTGCTTATAGAGACAGGACCTGTTACACAGACTGTTTATAGAGACTGGACCCGTCACTCAGACTGTTATAGAGACAGGACCAGTTACACAGACTGTTTATAGAGACTGGACCCGTCACTCAGACTGTTATAGAGAAAGGACCAGTTACACAGACTGTTTAGAGAGACAGGACCAGTTACACAGACTGTTTATAGAGACAGTACCCATCAAACAGATTGTTTATAGTGAAAGTACCCGTCACACAGACTGCTTATAGAGACAGGACAAGTTACACAGATTGTTTATAGAGACAGAATCAGTTACACAGGCAGTTTATAAAGACAGGACCAGTTGCACAGACTGTTTATAGATACAGGACCCGTCACACAGGCTGTTTATAGATACTGGACCAGTTACACAGACTGTTTATAGTAAAAGGTCAAGTTATACAGACAGTTTATCGAGACAGGACCCGTCACACAGGCTGTTTATAGAGACAGCACCCGTTGCAAGATTGTTTATTGAGACTGGACCAGACCAGTTACACAATCTGTTTATTGAGACCGGACCCATCACACAGGCTGTTTATAGAGACAGGGCCCGTCAAACAGACCGTTTCTTAGACACAGGACCCGTCAGACAGACTGTGTATCGAGACAGGACACGTCACACAGACTGTTTATAGTGAACGTACCCGTCACACAGACTGCTTATAGAGACAGGATCAGTTACACAGACTATTTATAGAGACAGGTCCAGTTACACAGGCTGTTTATAGAGACAGGACCCGTCACACAGACTGTTTATAGTGAAAGTACCCGTCACACAGACTGCTTATAGAGACAGGACCAGTTACACAGGCTGTTTATGGAGACATGACAAGTTATACAGACTGTTTAAAGAGACAGGATCAGTTGCACAGACTGTTTATAGAGACATGACCCGTCACACAGACTGCTTATAGAGACAGGATCAGTTACACAGACTATTTATAGAGTCAGGACCCGTCACACTGACTGTTTATCGAGACAGGACCAGTTAAACAGACTGTTTATAAAGACAGTGCCCGTCACACAGACTGTTTATAGAGACAGGAACAGTTACACAGGCTGTTTATAGAGACAGGACCAGTTACACGTACTGTTTATAGACACAGGCATCGTCACACAGACTACTGATAGAGACAGGACCCATCACACAGACTGTTGATAGAGACAGGACCCGTCACACAGACTGTTTATAGAGACAGGACCCGTCACACAGACTGTTTATATAGACAGGACCAGTCACACAGATTGTTTATAGAGAGAGGACCAGTTACACAGACTGTTTATAGTGACAGGACCCTTCACACAGTGTGTTTACAGAGGCATCTCCAGATACGCAGGCTGTTTATAGAGACAGGATCAGTAACACAGACTGTTTGTAGAGACAGGGCCAGTTATGAAGGCTGTTTTTCGAGACAGGAGCAGTTACATAGATTTTTATAGAGACAGGAACTATCACACAGATTGTTTATAGAGACAGCACCCGTTACAGAGACAGTTTATTGAGACTGGACCAGTTACACATTGTTTATAGAGACAGGACGAGTTACACAGGCTGTTTATAGAGACAGGACCCGTCGCACAGTCTGTTTATAGAGACAGGAACCATCTTACAGACTGTATATAGAGACAGGACCCGTCACACAGATTGTTTATAAAGACATGACCAGTTACACTGACTATTTATAGAAACAGGATCAGTTACAAAGGCTGTTTAAAGACACAGGACCAGTTACACAGACTGGTTAAAGAGACAGGACCCGACCCACAGACTGTTTGTAGTGACAGGACCAGTTACACAGACTGCTTATAGAGACAGGACCTGTTACACAGGATGTTTATAGAGACAGGACTCGTCGCACAGTCTGTTTATAGAGACGGAACCATCTTACAGACTGTTTATAGAGACAGGAACCGTCACACAGATTGCTTATAAAGACATGAGCAGTTACACTGACTATTTATAGAAACAGGATCAGTTACACAGGCTGTTTATAGACACAGGACCAGTTGCACAGACTGGTTAAAGAGACAGGACACGTCCCACAGACTGTTTGTAGTGACAGGACCAGTTACACAGACTGCTTATAGAGACAGGATCAGTTTTACGGGCTGTTAATAGAGACAGGACCAGTTGCACAGACTGTTTATAGAGACAGGACCAGTTACGCAAGCTGTTTATAGAGACAGGACCAGTTACACAGATTTTTATAGAGACAGGACCAGTTACACAGATTTTTATAGAGACAGGACGCATCACACAGGCTGTTTATAGAGACAGCACGCGTTACACAGACTGTTTATTGAGACTGGACAAGTTACACAGTCTGTTTATTGTGACAGGACCCATCACACAGGCTGTTTATAAAGACAGGGCCCGTTACACAGATTGTTTATAGAAACAGGACCCATCACACAGACTGTTTATAGAGACAGGACCCGTCACACAGACTGTTTGTCGAGACAGGACTCGTCACACAGACTGTTTTCGAGACAGGACCCGTTGTACAGACTGTTTATTCAGACAGGACCAGTTACACAGGCTGTTTATAGAGACAGGACCCGTCACACAGACTGTTTATAGAGACAGGAACCGTCGCACTGACTGTTTATAGAGACATGACTAGTTACACAAACTTTTTATAGTGACAGGACCAGTTACACAGACTGCTTATCGAGACACGACCAGTTACACAGACTGTTTATAGAGACAGGACCCGTCACACAGGCTGTTGAAAGAGACAGGACCAGTTACAAAGACTGTTTATAGATACAGGACCCGTCACACAGGCTTTTTATAGAGACACGACCAGTTACGCAGACTGTTTATAGAGACAGGACCAGTTACACAGACTATTTATAGAGACATGACCAGTCACACAGGCTGTTTATAGACACAGGCATCGTCACACAGACTACTTATAGAGACAGGACCCATCAAACAGACTGTTTATAGAGACAGGACCCGTCACACAGACTGTTTATAGAGACAGGACCAGTTACGCAGGCTGTTTATAGAGACAGGACCAGTTACACAGATATTTATAGAGACAGGACGCATCACACAGGCTGTTTATAGAGACAGCACGTGTTACACAGACTGTTTATTGAGACTGGACAAGTTAAACAGTCTGTTTATTGTGACAGGCCCCATCACACAGGCTGTTTATAGAGACAGGGCCCGTTACACAGATTGTTTATAGAAACAGGACCCGTCACACAGGCTGTTTATAGAGACAGGGACCGTCACACAGACTGTTTGTAGACACAGGACCCGTCACACAGACTGTTTATAGAGACAGGACCAGTTACACAGACTATTTATAGAGACATGACCAGTCACACAGGCTGTTTATAGAGACAGGACCAGTTACATAGACTGTTTAATGAGACAGGACCCGTCACACAGACTGTTTATAGAGACAGGACCGTCACACAGACTGTTTGTCGAGACAGGACTAGTTGCACAGACTGTTTATTCAGACAGGACCAGTTACACAGGCTGTTTATAGAGACAGGACCCGTCACACAGACTGTTTATAGAGACAGGAACCGTCGCACTGACGGTTTATAGACACAGGCATCGTCACACAGACTACTTATAGAGACGGGACCCATCACACAGACTGTTTTTAGAGACAGGACCCGTCACACAGACTGTTTATAGAGACAGGACCCGTCACACAGGCTGTTTATAGAGACAGGACCCATCACACAGACTGTTTATAGAGACAGGACCCGTCACACAGACTGTTTATAGAGACAGGACCCGTCACACAGACTGTTTATATATACAGGACCAGTTACACAGGCTGTTTATAGATACATGCATCGACACACAGACTACTTATCGAGACAGGACCCATCACACAGACTGTTTATAGAGACAGGACCCGTCACACAGACTGTTTATAGAGACAGGACCCGTCACACAGTCTGTTTATATATACAGGACCAGTTACACAGGCTGTTTATAGAGACAGGACCAGTTACACAGACTGTTTATAGAGATAGGACCAGTTACACAGATTGATTATAGCGACAGGACTCGTTACACAGACTGTTTATAGAGACAGGACCAGTTACACAGGCCGTTTATAGAGACCGGACTAGTTACACAGACTGTTTATAGAGACAGTACCCGTCACACAGACTGTTTATCGATAGAGGACCCGTCACTCAAACCGTTGAAAGAGACAGGACCCATCACACATCCTGTTTATAGAGACAGGACCAGTTACACAGACTGATTATAGAGGCAGGACCCGACACACAGACAGTTTATAGAGACCTGACTCGTCACACAGACTGTTTATAGAGACAGGACCATTTACACAGACTGTTTGTAGAGACAGGACCTGTCACACAGACTGTTTATAGAGATAGGACCAATTACACAGGCTGTTTATAGAGACAGGAGCAGTTACACAGATTTTTATAGAGACAGGAACCATCTCACAGACTGTTTATAGAGACAGCACCCGTTACAGAGACTGTTTATTGAGACTGGACCAGTTACACAGTCTGTTTTTTGAGACAGGACCCATCACACAGGCTGTTGATAGTGACAGGGCCCGTTTCACCGACTGTTTATAGAGACAGGACCAGTTACATACTGTTTATAGAGACAGGACGAGTTACACAGGCTGTTTATAGAGACAGAGCCCATCGCACAGTCTGTTTATATAGACAGGAACCGTCACACAGACTGTTTATAGAGACAGGACCCGTCACACAGGTTGTTTTCAAGACATGACCAGTTACACTGTCTATTTATAGAAACAGGATCAGTTACACTGGCTGTTTGTAGACACAGGACCAGTTACACAGACTGTTTAAAGAGACAGGACCCGTCACACAGATTTTTTATAGTGATAGGACCAGTTACACAGACTGTTTATAGAGACAGGACATGTTACACAGACTGTTTAAAGAGACAGGACCCGTCACACATACTGTTTATAGTGACAGGACCAGTTACACAGACTGCTTATAGAGACAGGACATGTTACACAGGATGTTTACAGAGACAGGACCCGTCACACAGACTGTTTATAAAGACAGGACCCGTTACACTGACTCTTTATACAGACAGGATCAGTTATACAGGCTGTTAATAGAGACAGGACCAGTTACACAGACTGTTTATAGAGACAGGACCAGTTACGCAGGCTGTTTATAGAGACAGGACCAGTTACACAGATTTTTATAGAGACAGGACGCATCACACAGGCTGTTTATAGAGACAGCACCCGTTACACAGACTATTTATTGACACTGGACCCGTCACACAGACTGGTTATAGAGACAGATTATTTATAGAGACATGACCAATCAAACAGGCTGTTTATAGAGACAGGACCAGTTACATAGACTGTTTATTGAGACAGGACCCGTCACACAGACTGTTTTTAGAGACAGCACTCGTCACACAGACTGTTTTCGAGACAGGTCCCGTTGCACAGACTGTTTATTGAGACAGGACCAGTTACACAGGATGTTTATAGAGACAGGACCCGTCACACAGACTGTTTATAGAGACAGGAACCGTCGCACTGACTGTTTATAGAGACATGACTAGTTACACAAACTGTTTATAGAGACAGGATCAGTTACACAGGCTGTTTATAGAGAAAGGACCAGTTACACAGACTGTTTAAAGAGACAGGACCCGTCACACAGACTGTTTATAGATACAGGGCCAGTTACACAGACTGTTTATAGAGAGAGGACCAGTTTCACAGACTGTTTATAGAGACAGGACCAGTTACACAGATTGTTTATAGAGACAGGACCAGTTACACAGACTGTTTATAGAGACAGGACCTGTTACACAGATTGTTTATAGAGACAGGACCAGTTATACAGACTGTTTATTGAGACAGGACCAGTTACACAGACTGTTTAGAGATTCAAGTCCCTCACACAGGCTGTTTAGAGAGGCAGGACCAGTTACACAGACTGTTTATAGAGACATCTCCAGATACACAGGCTGTTTATAGAGACAGGACCTGTCACACAGACTGTTTATAGAGATAGGACCAATTACACAGGCTGTTTATAGAGACAGGAGCAGTTACACAGATTTTTATAGAGACAGGAACCATCTCACAGACTGTTTATAGAGACAGCACCCGTTACAGAGACTGTTTATTGAGACTGGACCAGTTACACAGTCTGTTTTTTGAGACAGGACCCATCACACAGGCTGTTGATAGTGACAGGGCCCGTTTCACCGACTGTTTATAGAGACAGGACCAGTTACATACTGTTTATAGAGACAGGACGAGTTACACAGGCTGTTTATAGAGACAGAGCCCATCGCACAGTCTGTTTATATCGAGAGGAACCGTCACACAGACTGTTTATAGAGACAGGACCCGTCACACAGGTTGTTTTCAAGACATGACCAGTTACACTGTCTATTTATAGAAACAGGATCAGTTACACTGGCTGTTTGTAGACACAGGACCAGTTACACAGACTGTTTAAAGAGACAGGACCCGTCACACAGATTTTTTATAGTGATAGGACCAGTTACACAGACTGTTTATAGAGACAGGACATGTTACACAGACTGTTTAAAGAGACAGGACCCGTCACACATACTGTTTATAGTGACAGGACCAGTTACACAGACTGCTTATAGAGACAGGACATGTTACACAGGATGTTTACAGAGACAGGACCCGTCACACAGACTGTTTATAAAGACAGGACCCGTTACACTGACTCTTTATACAGACAGGATCAGTTATACAGGCTGTTAATAGAGACAGGACCAGTTACACAGATTGTTTATAGAGACAGGACCAGTTACGCAGGCTGTTTATAGAGACAGGACCAGTTACACAGATTTTTATAGAGACAGGACGCATCACACAGGCTGTTTATAGAGACAGCACCCGTTACACAGACTATTTATTGACACTGGACCCGTCACACAGACTGGTTATAGAGACAGATTATTTATAGAGACATGACCAATCAAACAGGCTGTTTATAGAGACAGGACCAGTTACATAGACTGTTTATTGAGACAGGACCCGTCACACAGACTGTTTTTAGAGACAGCACTCGTCACACAGACTGTTTTCGAGACAGGTCCCGTTGCACAGACTGTTTATTGAGACAGGACCAGTTACACAGGATGTTTATAGAGACAGGGCCCGTCACACAGACTGTTTATAGAGACAGGAACCGTCGCACTGACTGTTTATAGAGACATGACTAGTTACACAAACTGTTTATAGAGACAGGATCAGTTACACAGGCTGTTTATAGAGAAAGGACCAGTTACACAGACTGTTTAAAGAGACAGGACCCGTCACACAGACTGTTTATAGTGACAGGACCAGTTACACAGACTGCTTATCGAGACAGGACCTGTTACACAGGCTGTTTATATAGACAGGACCAGTTACACAGATTGTTTATAGAGACAGGACCTGTTACACAGATTGTTTATAGATACAGGGCCAGTTACACAGACTGTTTATAGAGAGAGGACCAGTTTCACAGACTGTTTATAGAGACAGGACCAGTTACACAGATTGTTTATAGAGACAGGACCAGTTACACAGACTGTTTATAGAGACAGGACCTGTTACACAGATTGTTTATAGAGACAGGACCAGTTATACAGACTGTTTATTGAGACAGGACCAGTTACACAGACTGTTTAGAGATTCAAGTCCCTCACACAGGCTGTTTATAGAGGCAGGACCAGTTACACAGACTGTTTATAGAGACATCTCCAGATACACAGGCTGTTTATAGAGACAGGACCAGTTACACAGACTGTTTATAGATACTGGACCAGTTGCACAGGCTGTTTATAGAGACAGGACCAGATACACAAATTGTTTATAGAGACAGGACAAGTTACACAGACTGTTTATAGAGACAGGACCTGTTACACAGATTGTTTAAAGAGACAGGACCAGTTATACAGACTGTTTATAGAGACAGGACTAGTTACACAGACTAATATAGAGACATCTCCAGATACACAGGCTGTTTAAAGAGACAGGACCAGTTACACAGACTGTTTACAGAGACAGGACCAGATATACAGACTGTTTATAGAGACAGGACGAGTTACACAGACTGTTTATAGAGACAGGACCCGTCGCACAGACTGTTTATAGAGACAGGAACCGTCACACAGACTGTTTATAGAAACAGGACCAGTTACGCAGACTGTTTATAGAGACATGACCAGTTACACTGACTATTTATAGAGGCAGGATCAGTTACACAGGCTGTTTATAGAGACAGGACCAGTTACACGGACTGTTTAAAGAAACAGGACCCGTCATACAGACTGTTTATAGAGACAGGACCAGTTGCACAGACTGCTTATAGAGACAGGACCTGTTACACAGACTGTTTATAGAGACTGGACCCGTCACTCAGACTGTTATAGAGACAGGACCAGTTACACAGACTGTTTATAGAGACTGGACCCGTCACTCAGACTGTTATAGAGAAAGGACCAGTTACACAGACTGTTTAGAGAGACAGGACCAGTTACACAGACTGTTTATAGAGACAGTACCCATCAAACAGATTGTTTATAGTGAAAGTACCCGTCACACAGACTGCTTATAGAGACAGGACAAGTTACACAGACTGTTTATAGAGACAGAATCAGTTACACAGGCAGTTTATAAAGACAGGACCAGTTGCACAGACTGTTTATAGATACAGGACCCGTCACACAGGCTGTTTATAGATACTGGACCAGTTACACAGACTGTTTATAGTAAAAGGTCAAGTTATACAGACAGTTTATCGAGACAGGACCCGTCACACAGGCTGTTTATAGAGACAGCACCCGTTGCAAGATTGTTTATTGAGACTGGACCAGACCAGTTACACAATCTGTTTATTGAGACCGGACCCATCACACAGGCTGTTTATAGAGACAGGGCCCGTCAAACAGACCGTTTCTTAGACACAGGACCCGTCAGACAGACTGTGTATCGAGACAGGACACGTCACACAGACTGTTTATAGTGAACGTACCCGTCACACAGACTGCTTATAGAGACAGGATCAGTTACACAGACTATTTATAGAGACAGGTCCAGTTACACAGGCTGTTTATAGAGACAGGACCCGTCACACAGACTGTTTATAGAGACAGGACCAGTTACACAGATTGTTTATAGATACAGGGCCAGTTACACAGACTGTTTATAGAGAGAGGACCAGTTTCACAGTCTGTTTATAGAGACAGGACCAGTTACACAGATTGTTTATAGAGACAGGACCAGTTACACAGACTGTTTATAGAGACAGGACCTGTTACACAGATTGTTTATAGAGACAGGACCAGTTATACAGACTGTTTATTGAGACAGGACCAGTTACACAGACTGTTTAGAGATTCAAGTTCCTCACACAGGCTGTTTATAGAGGCAGGACCAGTTACACAGACTGTTTATAGAGACATCTCCAGATACACAGGCTGTTTATAGAGACAGGACCAGTTACACAGACTGTTTATAGATACTGGACCAGTTGCACAGGCTGTTTATAGAGACAGGACCACATACACAAATTGTTTATAGAGACAGGACAAGTTACACAGACTGTTTATAAAGACAGGACCTGTTACACAGATTGTTTAAAGAGACAGGACTAGTTATACAGACTGTTTATAGAGACAGGACTAGTTACACAGACTAATATAGAGACATCTCCAGATACACAGGCTGTTTATAGAGACAGGACCAGTTACACAGACTGTTTACAGAGACAGGACCAGATATACAGACTGTTTATAAAGACAGGACGAGTTACACAGACTGTTTATAGAGACAGGACCCGTCGCACAGACTGTTTATAGAGACAGGAACCGTCACACAGACTGTTTATAGAGACAGGACCAGTTACGCAGACTGTTTATAGAGACATGACCAGTTACACTGATTATTTATAGAGGCAGGATCAGTTACACAGGCTGTTTATAGAGACAGGACCAGTTACACGGACTGTTTAAAGAAACAGGACCCGTCATACAGACTGTTTATAGACATGATAGGTCCAAGTCAGCATGGATTTGTAAAAGGGAGATCATGCTTGACAAATCTTCTGGAATTTTTTGAGGATGTTTCCAATAAAGTGGACAAAGGAGTACCAGTTGATGTGGTATATTTGGACTTTCAGAAGGCTTTCGACAAGGTCCCACACAGGAGATTAATGTGCAAAGTTAAAGCACATGGGATTGGGGGTAGTGTGCTGACGTGGATTGAGAACTGGTTGTCAGACAGGAAGCAAAGAGTAGGAGTAAATGGGTACTTTTCGGAATGGCAGGCAGTGACTAGTGGGGTACCGCAGGGTTCTGTGCTGGGGCCCCAGCTGTTTACATTATACATTAATGATTTAGACGAAGGGATTAAATGTAGTATCTCCAAATTTGCGGATGACACTAAGTTGGGTGGCAGTGTGAGCTGCGAGGAGGATGCTATGAGGCTACAGAGTGACTTGGATAGGTTAGGTGAGTGGGCAAATGCGTGGCAGATGAAGTATAATGTGGATAAATGTGAGGTTATCCACTTTGGTGGTAAAAACAGAGAGACAGACTATTATCTGAATGGTGACAGATTAGGAAAAGGGAAGGTGCAACGAGACCTGGGTGTCATGGTACATCAGTCATTGAAGGTTGGCATGCAGGTACAGCAGGCGGTTAAGAAAGCAAATGGCATGTTGGCCTTCATAGCGAGGGGATTTGAGTACAGGGGCAGGGAGGTGTTGCTACAGTTGTACAGGGCCTTGGTGAGGCCACACCTGGAGTATTGTGTACAGTTTTGGTCTCCTAACTTGAGGAAGGACATACTTGCTGTTGAGGGAGTGCAGCGAAGATTCACCAGACTGATTCCCGGGATGGTGGGACTGACCTATCAAGAAAGACTGAATCAACTGGGCTTGTATTCACTGGAGTTCAGAAGAGTGAGAGGGGACCTCATAGAAACGTTTAAAATTCTGACGGGTTTGGACAGGTTGGATGCAGGAAGAATGTTCCCAATGTTGGGGAAGTCCAGAACCAGGGGTCACAGTCTAAGGATAAGGGGTAAGCCATTTAGGACCGAGATAAGGAGAAACTTCTTCACCCAGAGAGTGGTGAACCTGTGGAATTCTCTACCACAGGAAGTAGTTGAGGCCAATTCACTAAATATATTCAAAAGGGAGTTAGATGAAGTCCTTAGTACTCGGGGGATCAAGGGGTATGGCGTGAAAGCAGGAATTGGGTACTGAAGTTTCATGTTCAGCCATGAACTCGTTGAATGGCGGTGCAGGCTAGAAGGGCTGAATGGCCTGCTCCTGCACCTATTTTCTATGTTTCTATGTTTCTAGAGACAGGACCAGTTGCACAGACTGCTTATAGAGACAGGACCTGTTACACAGACTGTTTATAGAGACTGGACCCGTCACTCAGACTGTTATAGAGACAGGACCAGTTACACAGACTGTTTATAGAGACTGGACCCGTCACTCAGACTGTTATAGAGAAAGGACCAGTTACACAGACTGTTTAGAGAGACAGGACCAGTTACACAGACTGTTTATAGAGACAGTACCCATCAAACAGATTGTTTATAGTGAAAGTACCCGTCACACAGACTGCTTATAGAGACAGGACAAGTTACACAGATTGTTTATAGAGACAGAATCAGTTACACAGGCAGTTTATAAAGACAGGACCAGTTGCACAGACTGTTTATAGATACAGGACCCGTCACACAGGCTGTTTATAGATACTGGACCAGTTACACAGACTGTTTATAGTAAAAGGTCAAGTTATACAGACAGTTTATCGAGACAGGACCCGTCACACAGGCTGTTTATAGAGACAGCACCCGTTGCAAGATTGTTTATTGAGACTGGACCAGACCAGTTACACAATCTGTTTATTGAGACCGGACCCATCACACAGGCTGTTTATAGAGACAGGGCCCGTCAAACAGACCGTTTCTTAGACACAGGACCCGTCAGACAGACTGTGTATCGAGACAGGACACGTCACACAGACTGTTTATAGTGAACGTACCCGTCACACAGACTGCTTATAGAGACAGGATCAGTTACACAGACTATTTATAGAGACAGGTCCAGTTACACAGGCTGTTTATAGAGACAGGACCCGTCACACAGACTGTTTATAGTGAAAGTACCCGTCACACAGACTGCTTATAGAGACAGGACCAGTTACACAGGCTGTTTATGGAGACATGACAAGTTATACAGACTGTTTAAAGAGACAGGGTCAGTTGCACAGACTGTTTATAGAGACATGACCTGTTACACAGACTGTTTATAGAGACAGGACTAATTACACATGCTGTTTATAGAGACAGGACCAGTAACACAGACTGTTTATAGTAAAAGGACCAGTTACACAGACAGTTTATCGAGACAGGACCCGTCACACAAGCTCTTTATAGAGACAGCACCCGTTACAAGATTGTTGATTGAGACTGGACCAGACCAGTTACACAATCTGTTTATTGAGTCCGGACCCATCACACAGGCTGTTTGTAGAGACAGTGCCCGTCAAACAGACCGTTTTTTAGAGACAGGACCCGTCAGACAGACTGTGTATCGAGACAGAACACGTCACACAGACTAATTATAGAGACAGGACCAGTTACACAGGCTGTTTCTAGAGACAGGACCCGTCACACAGACTGTTTATCGTGAAAGTACCCGTCACACAGACTGCTTATAGAGACAGGATCAGTTACACAGACTGTTTATAGAGACAGGATCAGTTACACAGGCTGTTTATAAAGACAGGACCAGTTACACAGACTGTTTATAGAGACAGGACCCGTCACACAGGCTGTTTATAGATACAGGACCAGTTACATAAACTGTTTTTGAGACAGGACCCATCACACAGACTGTTAAAAGAGTCAGGGCCCGTCACACAGACTGTTTATAGAGACAGGACACGTCACACAGACTGTTTATCGAGACATGACCAGTTACACAGACAGTTTATAGAGACAGGATCAGTTACACAGGCTGTTTATAGAGACAGGACCAGTTACACAAACTGTTTAAAGAGACAGGACCCGTCACACGGACTGTTAAAAGTGAAAGGACCCGTCAGACAGACTGCTTATAGAGACAGGACCAGTTACACAGACTGTTTATAGAGACAGGATCAGTTACACAGGCTGTTTATACAGACAGGACCAGTTACACAGACTGTTTATAGAGACAGGACCCATCACACAGGCTGTTTATAGAGACAGGACCAGTTACACAGAATGTTTATAAAGACAGGACCAGTTACACTGACTCTTTATACAGACAGGATCAGTTACACAGGCTGTTAATAGAGACAGGACCAGTTCCACAGACAGTTTATAGAGACAGTACCACTTTCACAGTCTGTTTATAGAGTCAGGACCCGTCACACAGTCTGTTTATAGAGTCAGGTCCCGTCACACAGGCTGTTTATAGGGACAGAGCCAGTTACACAGACTATTTATAGAGCCAGGACCAGTTACACAGACTGTTTAGAGAGACAGGACCAGTTACACAGACTGTTTATAGAGACAGTACCCATCAAACAGATTGTTTATAGTGAAAGTACCCGTCACACAGACTGCTTATAGAGACAGGACAAGTTACACAGATTGTTTATAGAGACAGAATCAGTTACACAGGCTGTTTATAAAGACAGGACCAGTTGCACAGACTGTTTATAGATACAGGACCCGTCACACAGGCTGTTTATAGATACTGGACCAGTTACACAGACTGTTTATAGTAAAAGGTCAAGTTATACAGACAGTTTATCGAGACAGGACCCGTCACACAGGCTGTTTATAGAGACAGCACCCGTTGCAAGATTGTTTATTGAGACTGGACCAGACCAGTTACACAATCTGTTTATCGAGACAGGACCAGTTACACAGACTGTTTATAGAGACAGGATCAGTTACACAGGCTGTTTATACAGACAGGACCAGTTACACAGACTGTTTATAGAGACAGGACCCATCACAAGGCTGTTTATAGAGACAGGACCAGTTGCACAGAATGTTTATAAAGACAGGACCAGTTACACTGACTCTTTATACAGACAGGATCAGTTACACAGGCTGTTAATAGAGACAGGACCAGTTACACAGACTGTTTATAGAGACAGGACCAGCTACACAGGCTGTTTGTAGAGACATGATCAGTTGTACAGACTGTTAAAAGAGACAGGATCAGTTACACAGATGGTTTATAGAGACAGGACCCGTCACACAGACTGTTTATAGAGACTTGACCAGTTACACAGACTGTTTACAGAGACAGCATCAGTTACACAGGCTGTTTATAGAGACAGGACCAGTTACACGGACTGTTTAAAGAGACAGGACCCGTAACACAGACTGTTTCTAGTGACAGGACCAGTTACACAGACAGCTTATCGAGACAGGACCCGTCACACACGCTGTTTATATAGACAGCACCCGTTTCAAGTTTGTTTATTGGGACTGGACCAGACCAGTTACACAATCTGTTTATTGAGACCGGACCCATCACACAGGCTATTTATAGAGACAGGACCCGTTACACCGACTGTTTATAGAGACAGGACCAGTAACATAGACTGTTTTTGAGACAGGACCCATCACACAGACTGTGTATAGAGACAGGGCCCGTCAAACATACCGTTTTTTAGAGACAGGACCGGTCAGACAGACTGTTTATCGAGATAGGAAACGTTACACAGATTATTTGTAGAGACAGGACCCGTCACACAGACTATTATAGAGACAGGACCAGTTACACAGAATGTTTATAGAGACAGGACCAGTAACACAAAATGTTTATCGAGACAGGACCCGTCACAGAGTCTGTTTACAGAGAAAGGACCAGTTACACAGACTGTTTATAGAGTCACGACCCGTCACACAGGCTGTTTAAGAGACAGGACCAGTTACACAGACTGTTTATAGTGACAGGACCAGTTACACGGACTGCTTATAGAGACAGGACCTGTTACACAGGCTGTTTATAGAGACAGGACCCGTCACACAGATTGTGAATAGAGACAGGCCCCGTCACACAGACTGTTTATAAAGACAGGACCAGTTACACTGACTCTTTATACATTCAGCATCAGTGACGCAGGCTGTTAATAGAGATAGGACCAGTTGCACAGATTGTTTTAGAGACAGGACAAGTTACACAGACTGTTTATAGTGAAAGGACCCGTCACACAGACAGCTTATAGGGACAGGACCAGTTACACAGACTGTTTATAGAGACAGCACCCATTACACGGGCTGCTTATAGTGACAGGACCCGTTACACAGACTGTTTATAGAGACAGGACCATTTACACAGGCTGTTTATAGAGACAGGACCCATTACACGGGCTGCTTATAGTGACAGGACCCGTTACACAGACTGTTTATAGAGACAGGATCAGTTACACAGATTGTTTATAGAGACAGGACCAGTTACACAGATTGTTTATTGAGACAGGACCATTTACACAGGCGGTTTATAGAGACAGGACCAGTTACACAGACTGTTTATAGAGACAGGACCAGTTACAAAGATTGTTTATAGAGACAGGACCAGTTACACAGACTGTTTATGGAGACAGGACCAAGTACACAGACTGTTTATAGAGACAGGACAAGTTACACAGACTGTTTTATGAGACAGGACCCGTCACCCAGACTGTTTATAGAGACAGGACCCGTCACACAGGCTTATTATTGAGACAGGACCAGTTACACAGATTGTTTTTAGAGACAGGAAAATCACACAGACTGTTTATTGAGACAGGTCAAGTTACACAGACTATTTATAGTGACAGGACCAGTTACACAGACTGTTTATAGAGACAGGACCAGTTACACAAACTGTTTATAGGGAGAGGACCAGTTACATAGGCTGTTTATAGAGACAGGACCAGTTACACAGGCTGTTTATAGAGTAAGGACCATTCACACTGGCTGTTTATAGTGACAGGACGCGTCACACAGACTCTTTATTTATAAAACGGGACCAGTTCCACAGACAGTTTATAGAGACAGTACCACTTTCACAGTCTGTTTATAGAGTCAGGACCCGTCACACAGTCTGTTTATAGAGTCAGGTCCCGTCACACAGGCTGTTTATAGGGACAGAGCCAGTTACACAGACTATTTATAGAGCCAGGACCAGTTACACAGACTGTTTTAGAGACAGGACTAGTTAAATGTATTGTTTATAGAGACAGGACCGGTTGCACAGACTGTTTATAGAGACAGGTCCAGTTACACAGACTGTTTATAGAGACAGGACCAGTTACACAGATTGTTTATAGAGACAGAACAAGTTCTCCAAACTGTTTATAGAACCAGGACCAGTCACACAGACTGTTTATAGAGACAGGACCAGTTACACAGACTGTTTGTTTATCGAGACAGGACCAGTTACACAGACTGTTTATCGAGATAGGACCAGTTAACCAGACTGTTTTCGAGACAGAACCAGTTACACAGAGTTTTTATAGAGACAGGACACGTTACACAGACTGTTTATAGAGACTGGACCCGTCACTCAGACTGTTATAGAGACAGGACCAGTTACACAGACTGTTTATAGAGACTGGACCCGTCACTCAGACTGTTATAGAGAAAGGACCAGTTACACAGACTGTTTAGAGAGACAGGACCAGTTACACAGACTGTTTATAGAGACAGTACCCATCAAACAGATTGTTTATAGTGAAAGTACCCGTCACACAGACTGCTTATAGAGACAGGACAAGTTACACAGATTGTTTATAGAGACAGAATCAGTTACACAGGTTGTTTATAAAGACAGGACCAGTTGCACAGACTGTTTATAGATACAGGACCCGTCACACAGGCTGTTTATAGATACTGGACCAGTTACACAGACTGTTTATAGTAAAAGGTCAAGTTATACAGACAGTTTATCGAGACAGGACCCGTCACACAGGCTGTTTATAGAGACAGCACCCGTTGCAAGATTGTTTATTGAGACTGGACCAGACCAGTTACACAATCTGTTCATTGAGACCGGACCCATCACACAGGCTGTTTATAGAGACAGGGCCCGTCAAACAGACCGTTTCTTAGACACAGGACCCGTCAGACAGACTGTGTATCGAGACAGGACACGTCACACAGACTGTTTATAGTGAAAGTACCCGTCACACAGACTGCTTATAGAGACAGGATCAGTTACACAGACTATTTATAGAGACAGGTCCAGTTACACAGGCTGTTTATAGAGACAGGACCCGTCACACAGACTGTTTATAGTGAAAGTACCCGTCACACAGACTGCTTATAGAGACAGGATCAGTTACACAGACTATTTATAGAGACAGGATCAGTTACACAGGCTGTTTATAAAGACATGACCAGTTACACAGACTGTTTATAGAGACAGGACTCGTCACACAGGCTGTTTATAGATACAGGACCAGTTACACAGACTGTTTATAAAGACAGTCCAAATACACTGACTCTTTATACAGACATGAAAAGTTACACAGGCTGTTAATAGAGACAGGACCAGTGACACAGACTGTTTATAGAGATAGGGCCAGTTACACTGGCTGTTTATAGAGACATGACAAGTTATACAGATTGTTTAAAGATACAGGATCAGTTACACAGACTGCTTATAGAGACAAGACCCGTCACACAGACTGTTTATAGACACATGACCAGTTACACAGACTTCTTATAGAGACAGGAATAATTACACAGTCTATTTATAGAGACAGGACACGTCACACAGATTGTGTATAGAGACGGGACCCGTCACACAGACAGTTTTTCGAGACAGGACCCGTCACACAGGCTGTTTATCGAGACAGCACACGTTTCAAGATTGTTTATTGAGACTGGACCAGTTACACAGTCTTTTTATTGAGACAGGACCCATCACACAGACTGTTTATAGAGACAGGACCCGTTACACCGTCTGTTTATAGAGACAGGACCAGTTACATAGACTGTTTTTGAGACAGGACCCATCACACAGACTGTTTATAGAGTCAGGGCCCGTCACACAGACTGTTTACAGAGACAGGACCCGTCACACAGACTGTTTATCGAGACATGACCAGTTACACAGACAGTTTATAGAGACAGGATCAGTTACACAGGCTGTTTATAGAGACAGGGCCAGTTACACAGACTGTTTAAAGAGACAGGACCCGTCACACGGACTGTTAAAAGTGAAAGGACCCGTCAGACAGAGTGCTTATAGAGACAGTACCATTTACACAGACTGTTTATAGAGACAGGATCATTTACACAGGCTGTTTATACAGACAGGACCAATTACACAGACTGTTTATAGAGACAGGACCCGTCACACAGGCTGTTTATAGAGACAGGACCAGTTACACAGAATGTTTAAAAAGACAGGACCCGTCACACAGACTGTTTATAGAGACAGGACCAGTTACACAGACTGTTTATCGAGATAGGACCAGTTAACCAGACTGTTTTCGAGACAGAACCAGTTTCACAGACTTTTTATAGAGACAGGACCAGTTACACAGCCTGTTTATAGAGACTGGACCCGTCACTCAGACTGTTATAGAGAAAGGACCAGTTACACAGACTGTTTATAGAGACAGGACCAGTTACACAGATTGTTTATAGAGACAATACCCATCAAACAGATTGTTTATAGTGAAAGTACCCGTCACACAGACTGCTTATAGAGACAGGAAAAGTTACACAGATTGTTTATAGAGACAGAATCAGTTACACAGGCTGTTTATAAAGACAGGACCAGTTACACAGTCTATTTATAGATACAGGACCCGTCACACAGGCTGTTTATAGATACTGGACCAGTTACACAGACTGTTTATAAAGACAGGACCAGTTACACTGACTCTTTATACAGACAGGATCAGTTACACAGGCTGTTAATAGAGACAGGACCAGTTACACAGACTGTTTATAGAGACAGAACCAGTTACACAGGCTGTTTATAGAGACATGACAAGTTATACAGACTGTTTAATGAGACAGGATCAGTTGCACAGACTGTTTATAGAGACATGACCAGTTACACAGACTGTTTATAGAGACAGGACTAATTACACAGGCTGTTTATAGAGACAGGACCAGTAACACAGACTGTTTATAGTAAAAGGACCAGTTACACAGACAGTTTATCGAGACTAGACCCGTCAAACAGGCTGTTTGTAGAGACAGCACCCGTTGCAAGATTGTTTATTGAGACTGGACCAGACCAGTTACACAATCTGTTTATTTAGACCGGTCCCATCACACAGGCTGTTTATAGAGAGAGGGCCCGTCAAACAGACCGTTTCTTAGAGAAAGGACCCGTCAGACAGACTGTTTATCGTGATAGGACACGTCACACAGACTATTTATAGAGACAGGTCCAGTTACACAGGCTGTTTATAGAGACAGGACTCGTCACACAGACTGTTTATAGTGAAAGTACCCGTCACACAGACTGCTTATAGAGACAGGATCAGTTACACAGACTATTTATAGAGACAGGATCAGTTACACAGGCTGTAATTCAAGACAGGACCCGTCACCCAGACTGTTTATAGAGACAGGACCCGTCACACAGGCTTATTATTGAGACAGGACCAGTTACACAGATTGTTTTTAGAGACAGGAAAATCACACAGACTGTTTATTGAGACAGGTCAAGTTACACAGACTATTTATAGTGACAGGACCAGTTACACAGACTGTTTATAGAGACAGGACCAGTTACACAAACTGTTTATAGGGAGAGGACCAGTTACATAGGCTGTTTATAGAGACAGGACCAGTTACAAAGGCTGTTTATAGAGTAAGGACCATTCACACTGGCTGTTTATAGTGACAGGACGCGTCACACAGACTCTTTATTTATAAAACGGGACCAGTTCCACAGACAGTTTATAGAGACAGTACCACTTTCACAGTCTGTTTATAGAGTCAGGACCCGTCACACAGTCTGTTTATAGAGTCAGGTCCCGTCACACAGGCTGTTTATAGGGACAGAGCCAGTTACACAGACTATTTATAGAGCCAGGACCAGTTACACAGACTGTTTTAGAGACAGGACTAGTTAAATGTATTGTTTATAGAGACAGGACCGGTTGCACAGACTGTTTATAGAGACAGGTCCAGTTACACAGACTGTTTATAGAGACAGGACCAGTTACACAGATTGTTTATAGAGACAGAACAAGTTCTCCAAACTGTTTATAGAACCAGGACCAGTCACACAGACTGTTTATAGAGACAGGACCAGTTACACAGACTGTTTGTTTATCGAGACAGGACCAGTTACACAGACTGTTTATCGAGATAGGACCAGTTAACCAGACTGTTTTCGAGACAGAACCAGTTACACAGACTGCTTATAGAGACAGGACCTGTTACACAGACTGTTTATAGAGACTGGACCCGTCACACAGACTGTTATAGAGACAGGACCAGTTACACAGACTGTTTATAGAGACTGGACCCGTCACTCAGACTGTTATAGAGAAAGGACCAGTTACACAGACTGTTTAGAGAGACAGGACCAGTTACACAGACTGTTTATAGAGACAGTACCCATCAAACAGATTGTTTATAGTAAAGTACCCGTCACACAGACTGCTTATAGAGACAGGACAAGTTACACAGATTGTTTATAGAGACAGAATCAGTTACACAGGCTGTTTATAAAGACAGGACCAGTTGCACAGACTGTTTATAGATACAGGACCCGTCACACAGGCTGTTTATAGATACTGGACCAGTTACACAGACTGTTTATAGTAAAAGGTCAAGTTATACAGACAGTTTATCGAGACAGGACCCGTCACACAGGCTGTTTATAGAGACAGCACCCGTTGCAAGATTGTTTATTGAGACTGGACCAGACCAGTTACACAATCTGTTTATTGAGACCGGACCCATCACACAGGCTGTTTATAGAGACAGGGCCCGTCAAACAGACCGTTTCTTAGACACAGGACCCGTCAGACAGACTGTGTATCGAGACAGGACACGTCACACAGACTGTTTATAGTGAAAGTACCCGTCACACAGACTGCTTATAGAGACAGATTCAGTTACACAGACTATTTATAGAGACAGGTCCAGTTACACAGGCTGTTTATAGAGACAGGACCCGTCACACAGACTGTTTATAGTGAAAGTACCCGTCACACAGAATGCTTATAGAGACAGGATCAGTTACACAGACTATTTATAGAGACAGGATCAGTTACACAGGCTGTTTATAAAGACATGACCAGTTACACAGACTGTTTATAGAGACAGGACTCGTCACACAGGCTGTTTATAGATACAGGACCAGTTACACAGACTGTTTATAAAGACAGTGCCAGATACACTGACTCTTTATACAGACATGAAAAGTTACACAGGCTGTTAATAGAGACAGGACCAGTGACACAGACTGTTTATAGAGATAGGGCCAGTTACACTGGCTGTTTATAGAGACAGGACCAGTTACATAGACTGTTTTTGAGACAGGACCCATCACACAGACTGTTTAAAGATACAGGATCAGTTACACAGACTGCTTATAGAGACAAGACCCGTCACACAGACTGTTTATAGTCACATGACCAGTTACACAGACTTCTTATAGAGACAGGAATAATTACACAGTCTATTTATAGAGACAGGACACGTCACACAGATTGTGTATAGAGACGGGACCCGTCACACAGACAGTTTTTCGAGACAGGACCCGTCACACAGGCTGTTTATCGAGACAGCACACGTTTCAAGATTGTTTATTGAGACTGGACCAGTTACACAGTCTTTTTATTGAGACAGGACCCATCACACAGACTGTTTATAGAGACAGGACCCGTTACACCGTCTGTTTATAGAGACAGGACCAGTTACATAGACTGTTTTTGAGACAGGACCCATCACACAGACTGTTTATAGAGTCAGGGCCCGTCACACAGACTGTTTATAGAGACAGGACCCGTCACACAGACTGTTTATCGAGACATGACCAGTTACACAGACAGTTTATAGAGACAGGATCAGTTACACAGGCTGTTTATAGAGAGAAGGCCAGTTACACAGACTGTTTAAAGAGACAGGACCCGTCACACGGACTGTTAAAAGTGAAAGGACCCGTCAGACAGAGTGCTTATAGAGACAGTACCATTTACACAGACTGTTTATAGAGACAGGATCATTTACACAGGCTGTTTATACAGACAGGACCAATTACACAGACTGTTTATAGAGACAGGACCCGTCACACAGGCTGTTTATAGAGACAGGACCAGTTACACAGAATGTTTAAAAAGACAGGACCCGTCACACAGACTGTTTATAGAGACAGGACCAGTTACACAGACTGTTTATCGAGATAGGACCAGTTAACCAGACTGTTTTCGAGACAGAACCAGTTTCACAGACTTTTTATAGAGACAGGACCAGTTACACAGCCTGTTTATAGAGACTGGACCCGTCACTCAGACTGTTATAGAGAAAGGACCAGTTACACAGACTGTTTATAGAGACAGGACCAGTTACACAGACTGTTTATAGAGACAGGACCCATCAAACAGATTGTTTATAGTGAAAGTACCCGTCACACAGACTGCTTATAGAGACAGGACAAGTTACACAGATTGTTTATAGAGACAGAATCAGTTACACAGGCTGTTTATAAAGACAGGACCAGTTACACAGTCTATTTATAGATACAGGACCCGTCACACAGGCTGTTTATAGATACTGGACCAGTTACACAGACTGTTTATAAAGACAGGACCAGTTACACTGACTCTTTATACAGACAGGATCAGTTACACAGGCTGTTAATAGAGACAGGACCAGTTACACAGACTGTTTATAGAGACAGAACCAGTTACACAGGCTGTTTATAGAGACATGACAAGTTATACAGACTGTTTAATGAGACAGGATCAGTTGCACAGACTGTTTATAGAGACATGACCAGTTACACAGACTGTTTATAGAGACAGGACTAATTACACAGGCTGTTTATAGAGACAGGACCAGTAACACAGACTGTTTATAGTAAAAGGACCAGTTACACAGACAGTTTATCGAGACTAGACCCGTCAAACAGGCTGTTTGTAGAGACAGCACCCGTTGCAAGATTGTTTATTGAGACTGGACCAGACCAGTTACACAATCTGTTTATTTAGACCGGTCCCATCACACAGGCTGTTTATAGAGAGAGGGCCCGTCAAACAGACCGTTTCTTAGAGAAAGGACCCGTCAGACAGACTGTTTATCGTGATAGGACACGTCACACAGACTATTTATAGAGACAGGTCCAGTTACACAGGCTGTTTATAGAGACAGGACTCGTCACACAGACTGTTTATAGTGAAAGTACCCGTCACACAGACTGCTTATAGAGACAGGATCAGTTACACAGACTATTTATAGAGACAGGATCAGTTACACAGGCTGTAATTCAAGACAGGACCCGTCACCCAGACTGTTTATAGAGACAGGACCCGTCACACAGGCTTATTATTGAGACAGGACCAGTTACACAGATTGTTTTTAGAGACAGGAAAATCACACAGACTGTTTATTGAGACAGGTCAAGTTACACAGACTATTTATAGTGACAGGACCAGTTACACAGACTGTTTATAGAGACAGGACCAGTTACACAAACTGTTTATAGGGAGAGGACCAGTTACATAGGCTGTTTATAGAGACAGGACCAGTTACAAAGGCTGTTTATAGAGTAAGGACCATTCACACTGGCTGTTTATAGTGACAGGACGCGTCACACAGACTCTTTATTTATAAAACGGGACCAGTTCCACAGACAGTTTATAGAGACAGTACCACTTTCACAGTCTGTTTATAGAGTCAGGACCCGTCACACAGTCTGTTTATAGAGTCAGGTCCCGTCACACAGGCTGTTTATAGGGACAGAGCCAGTACACAGACTATTTATAGAGCCAGGACCAGTTACACAGACTGTTTTAGAGACAGGACTAGTTAAATGTATTGTTTATAGAGACAGGACCGGTTGCACAGACTGTTTATAGAGACAGGTCCAGTTACACAGACTGTTTATAGAGACAGGACCAGTTACACAGATTGTTTATAGAGACAGAACAAGTTCTCCAAACTGTTTATAGAACCAGGACCAGTCACACAGACTGTTTATAGAGACAGGACCAGTTACACAGACTGTTTGTTTATCGAGACAGGACCAGTTACACAGACTGTTTATCGAGATAGGACCAGTTAACCAGACTGTTTTCGAGACAGAACCAGTTACACAGACTGCTTATAGAGACAGGACCTGTTACACAGACTGTTTATAGAGACTGGACCCGTCACTCAGACTGTTATAGAGACAGGACCAGTTACACAGACTGTTTATAGAGACTACACCCGTCACTCAGACTGTTATAGAGAAAGGACCAGTTACACAGACTGTTTAGAGAGACAGGACCAGTTACACAGACTGTTTATAGAGACAGTACCCATCAAACAGATTGTTTATAGTAAAGTACCCGTCACACAGACTGCTTATAGAGACAGGACAAGTTACACAGATTGTTTATAGAGACAGAATCAGTTACACAGGCTGTTTATAAAGACAGGACCAGTTGCACAGACTGTTTATAGATACAGGACCCGTCACACAGGCTGTTTATAGATACTGGACCAGTTACACAGACTGTTTATAGTAAAAGGTCAAGTTATACAGACAGTTTATCGAGACAGGACCCGTCACACAGACTGTTTATAGAGACAGAACCAGTTACACAGGCTGTTTATAGAGACATGACAAGTTATACAGACTGTTTAATGAGACAGGATCAGTTGCACAGACTGTTTATAGAGACATGACCAGTTACACAGACTGTTTATAGAGACAGGACTAATTACACAGGCTGTTTATAGATACAGGACCAGTTGCACAGACTGTTTATAAAGACAGGGCCAGTTACACTGACTCTTTATACAGACATGAAAAGTTACACAGGCTGTTAATCGAGACAGGACCAGTTACAAAGGCTGTTTATAGAGACATGACAAGTTATACAGACTGTTTAAAGAGACAGGATCAGTTACACAGACTGCTTATAGAGACAAGACCCGTCACACAGACTGTTTATAGAGACATGACCAGTTACACAGACTGTTTATAGAGACAGGATCAGTTACACAGGCTGTTAAAAGAGACAGGACCCGTCACACAGACTGTTTATAGTGACAGGACTAGTTACACAGACTTCTTATAGAGACAGGAATAATTACACAGGCTGTTTATAGAGACAGGACCACGTCACAAAGATTGTGTATAGAGACGGGACCCGTCACACAGACAGTTTCTCGAGACAGGACCCGTCACACAGGCTGTTTATAGAGACAGCACACGTTTCAAGATTGTTTATTGAGACTGGACCAGTTACACAGTCTGTTGATTGAGACAGGACCCATCACACAGACTATTTATAGAGACAGGACCCGTTACACCGTCTGTTTATAGAGACAGGACCAGTTACATAGACTGTTTTTGAGACAGGACCCATCACACAGACTGTTTATCGAGTCAGGGCCCGTAACACAGACTGTTTATAGAGACAGGACCCGTCACACAGACTGTTTATCGAGACATGACCAGTTACACAGACAGTTTATAGAGACAGGATCAGTTACACAGGCTGTTTATACAGACAGGACCAGTTACACAGACTGTTTATGGAGACAGGACCCATCACACAGGCTGTTTATAGAGACAGGACCAGTTACACAGAATGTTTATAAAGACAGGACCCGTCACACAGACTGTTTATAGAGGCAGGACCAGTTACACAGACTGTTTATCGAGATAGGACCAGTTAACCAGTCTGTTTTCGAGACAGAACCAGTTACACAGACTTTTTATAGAGACAGGACCAGTTACACAGACTGTTTATAGAGACTGGACCCGTCACTCAGATTGTTTATAGTGAAAGTACCCGTCAAACAGACTGCTTATAGAGACAGGACAAGTTACACAGATTGTTTAAAGAGACAGAATCAGTTACACAGGCTGTTTATAAAGACAGGACGAGTTACACAGACTATTTCTAGATACAGGACCCGTCACACAGGCTGTTTATAGATACTGGACCAGTTACACAGACTGTTTATAAAGACAGGACCAGTTACACTGACTCTTTATACAGACAGGATCAGTTACACAGGCTGTTGATAGAGACAGGACCCGTTACACAGACTGTTTATAGAGACAGGACCCGTTACACAGGCTGTTTATAGAGACATGACAAGTTATACAGACTGTTTAAAGAGACAGGATCAGTTGCACAGACTGTTTATAGAGACATGACCAGTTACACAGACTGTTTATAGTAAAAGGACCAGTTACACAGACAGTTTATCGAGACAGGACTCGTCACACGGGCTGTTTATAGAGACAGCACCCGTTGCAAGATTGTTTATTGAGACTGGACCAGTTACACAGTCTGTTTATTGAGACAGGACCCATCACACAGACTGTTTATAGAGACAGGACCCGTTACACCGTCTGTTTATAGAGACAGGACCAGTTACATAGACGGTTTTTGAGACAGGACCCATCACACAGACTGTTTATAGAGTCAGGGCCCGTCACACAGACTGTTTATAGAGACAGGACCCATCACTCAGACTGTTTATCGAGACATGACAAGTTACACAGACTGTTTATCGAGACATGACAAGTTACACAGACTTCTTATAGAGACAGGAATAATTACACAGGCTGTTTATAGAGACAGGACACGTCACACAGATTGTGTATAGAGACGGGACCCGTCACACAGACAGTTTTTCGAGATAGGACCCGTCACACAGGCTGTTTATAGAGACAGCACACGTTTCAAGATTGTTTATTGAGACTGGACCAGTTACACAGTCTGTTTATTGAGACAGGACCCATCACACAGACTGTTTATAGAGACAGGACCCGTTACACCGTCTGTTTATAGAGACAGGACCAGTTACATAGACTGTTTTTGAGACAGGACCCATCACACAGACTGTTTATAGAGTCAGGGCCCGTCACACAGACTGTTTATAGAGACAGGACCCGTCACACAGACTGTTTATCGAGACATGACCAGTTACACAGACAGTTTATAGAGACAGGATCAGTTACACAGGCTGTTTATAGAGACAGGACCAGTTACACAGACTTTTTAAAGAGACAGGACCCGTCACAGGGACTGTTAAAAGTGAAAGATCCCTTCAGACAGAGTGCTTATAGAGACTGGACCAGTTACACAGACTGTTTATCGTGAAAGGACCCGTCACACAGACAGCTTATAGGGACAGGACCAGTTACACAGACTGTTTATAGAGACAGCACCCATTACACGGGCTGCTTATAGTGACAGGACCCGTTACACAGACTGTTTATAGAGACAGGACCAGTTACACAGGTTGTTTATTGAGACAGGTCCATTTACACAGGCGGTTTATAGAGACAGGACCAGTTACACAGACTGTTTATAGAGACAGGACCATTTACACAGGCTGTTTATAGAGACAGGACCCATTACACGGGCTGCTTATAGTGACAGGACTCGTTACACAGACTGTTTATAGAGACAGGACCAGTTACACAGATTGTTTATAGAGACAGGACCAGTTACACAGTCTGTTTATGGAGACAGGACCCGTCACCCAGACTGTTTATAGAGACAGGACCCGTCACACAGGCTTTTTATTGAGACAGGACCAGTTACACAGATTGTTTTTAGAGACAGGACACATCACACAGACTGTTTATTCAGACAGGTCAAGTTACACAGACTATTTATAGTGACAGGACCAGTTACACAGACTGTTTATAGCGACAGGCCAAATCACACAGGTTGTTTGTAGAGAGAGGACCCGTCACTCAGACTGTTTATAGAGACAGGACCAGTTACACAAATTGTTTATAGGGAGAGGACCAGTTACACAGGCTGTTTATAGAGACAGGACCAGTTACACAGGCTGTTTATAGAGTCAGGACCATTCACACTGGCTGTTTATAGAGACAGGACGCGTCACATAGACTCTTTATTTATAAAACAGGACCAGTTCCACAGACAGTTTATAGAGACAGTACCTCTTTCACAGTCTGTTTATAGAGTCAGAACACGTCACACAGTCTGTTTATAGAGTCAGGACCCGTCACACAGGCTGTTTATAGGGACAGAACCAGTTACACAGACTATTTATAGAGCCAGGACCAGTTACACAGACTGTTTATAGAGACAGGACTAGTTAAATTTATTGTTTATAGAGACAGGACCGGTTACACAGACTGTTTATAGAGCCAGGTCCAGTTACACAGACTGTTTAAAGAGACAGGACCAGTTACACAGATTGTTTATAGAGACAGGACAAGATCTCCAGATTGTTTATAGAGCCAGGACCAGTCACACAGACTGTTTATAGAGACAGGACCAGTTACACAGACTGTTTATAGTGACAGGACCCGTCACACAGGCTGTTTATAGGGACAGGACCAGATACACAGGATGTTTATAGCGACAGGACCAGTTACACAGATTTTTATAGAGACAGGACCCGTCACACATCCTGTTTATAGAGACAGGACCAGTTGCACAGACTGTTTATCGAGATAGGACCAGTTAACCAGACTGTTTTCGAGAAAGAACCAGTTAGACAGACTTTTTATAGAGACAGGACCAGTTACACAGACTGTTTATAGAGACTGGACCCGTCACTCAGACTGTTATTGAGAAAGGACCAGTTACACAGACTGTTTATAGAGACAGGACCAATTACACAGACTGTTTATAGAGACAGGACCAGTTACACAGACTTTTTATAGAGACAGAAAAATCACACAGACTGTTTATAGAGACAGGCCGCGTCACACAGGCTTTTTATAGAGACAGGACAAGTTACACAGACTGTTTATAGAGACAGGACCAGTTACACAGGCTATTTATAGAGTCAGGATCATTCACGCTGGCTGTTTATAGAGACAGGACCCATCAAACAGATTGTTTATAGAGAAAGGACCCGTCACACAGACTGTTTATAGAGAAAGGACCAGTTATACAGACTGTTTATAGAGATAGAATCAGTTACACACACTGTTTATTAAGTCAGGACAATTAACACAGGCTGTTTATAGAGACAGGACCTGTCACACAGACTGTTTATAGAGACAGGACCAGTTACACAGACTGCTTATAGAGACAGGACCATTTACACAGGATGTTTATAGAGACAGGACCGATTACACAGGCTGTTTATAGTGACAGGACCAGTTACACAGAATATTTATAGAGACAGGACCAGTTACACAGACTGTTTATAGAGACAGGACCAGTTACACAGACTTTTTATAGAGACAGAAAAATCACACAGACTGTTCATAGAGACAGGCCGCGTCACACAGGCTTTTTATAGAGACAGGACAAGTTACACAGACTGTTTATAGAGACAGGACCAGTTACACAGGCTATTTATAGAGTCAGGATCATTCACACTGGCTGTTTATAGAGACATGACCCGTCACACAGACTGTTTATAAAGACAGGACCAGTTACACAGACTGTTTATAGAGACAGGACCAGTTTCACAGACTGTTTATAGAGACAGGGCCAGTTACACAGACTATACATTGAGACAGGACCAGTTACACAGGCTGTTTATAGAGTCAGGACCAGTTACACAGACTGTTTATAGAGACAGGACCAGTTACACAGTCTGTTTATAGACACATGAGCAGTCACACAGGCTGTTTATAGAGACAGGACCAGTTGCACAGCCTGTTTAATAGAGACAGGACCAGTTAACCAGACTGTTTATAGAGACAGGTCCAGTTACACAAACTGTTTATAGAGACAGGAACCGTCACACCGACTGTTTATATAGAAAGGCCAGTTACACAGACTGTTAAAAAAGACAGGAGTAGAAACACAGGCTATTTAAAAGCACAGGACCAGTTGCACAGGCAGTTTATAGAGAAAGGACCAGTTAACCAGTCTGTTTATAGCGAGAGAACCCGTTGCATCGACTGTTTATAGAGACAGGACCAGTTACATAGTCTGTTTTTGAGAGAGGTCTCAATCCACAGACTGTTAATGGAGACAGGACCCGTCACACATACTGTTTATAGAGACCGACCCGTCACACAGACTGTTTGTAGAGACAGGACCCGACACAAAGACTGTTTATAGAGACAGGACCAGTTACACAGACTGTTTATAGAGAGATGACCCGTCACACAGAGTGTTTATAGGGACAGGACCAGTTACACAGGCTGTTCATAGAGACAGGACCAGTTACAAAGACTGTTTATAGAGACAGGACCATTTACACAGGCTGTTTATAGAGACATGACCCATTACACGGGCTGCTTATAGTGACAGGACCCGTTACACAGACTGTTTATAGAGACAGGACCACTTACACAGACTGTTTATAGAGACAGGACCCGTCACACAGACTGTTTATAGTGAGAGGACCCGTTACTCAGGCTGTTTATAGAGACAGGACCAGTTTCACAGCCTGTTGATAGAGACAGGACCATTTACACAGGCTGTTTCTAGAGACAAGACCCATCACACAGACTGTTTATAGAGACAGGGCCTGGTACACAGACTGTTTATAGAGACAGGACAAGTTACACAGTCTGTTTATTGAGACAGGACCCATTACACGGACTGTTTATAGTGACAGAACCCGTTACACAGGCTGTTAATAGAGACAGGACCAGTTCCACAGTCTGTTTATAGAGACAGGACCAGTTTCACAGGCTGTTTATGGAGACAAGACCCATCACACAGACTGTTTATAGAGACAGGACCAGGTACACAGACTGTTTATAGAGATAGGACAAGTTACACAGACTGTTTATAGAGACAGGACCCGTCACCCAGACTGTTTATAGAGACAGGACCCGTCACACAGGCTTTTTATTGAGACAGGACCAATTACACAGGTTGTTTATAGAGACAGGACACATCACACAGACTGTTTATTGAGACATGTCAAGTTACACAGACTATTAATAGAGACAGGACCAGTTACACAGACTGTTTATCTGGACAGGACCCGTCAAAAAGATTGTTTATAGAGAAAGGACCAGTTACACAAACTGTTTGTAGGGAGAGGAACAGTTACACAGACTGTTTATAGAGACAGGACCAGTTACACAGGCTGTTTATAGAGTCAGGACCATTCACACAGGCTGTTTATAGAGACAGGACGCGTCACACAGACTCTTTATTTATAAAACAGGACCAGTTACACAGATTGTTTATAGAGACAGTTGCACTTTCACAGTCTGTTTATAGAGTCAGGAACCGTTACACAGGCTGTTTATAGAGACAGGTCCAGATGCACAGACTGTTTATAGGGACAGAACCAGTTACGCAGACTATTTATAGAGACAGTACTAGTTACACAGACTGTTTATAGAGACAGGACTAGTTACATTGACTGTTTATAGAGACAGGACCAGTTACACAGAATGTTTATAGAGACAGGACCAGTTACACAGACGGCTTATAGAGGCAGGACCAGTTACACAGATTGTTTATAGAGACAGGACAAGTTCTCCAGACTGTTTATAGAGCCAGGACCAGTCACACAGACTGTTTATAGAGACAGGACCAGTTACACAGGCTGTTTATAGAGTCAGGACCATTCACACTGGCTGTTTATAGAGACAGGACGCGTCACATAGACTCTTTATTTAAAAAACAGGACCAGTTGCACAGACAGTTTATAGAGACAGTACCTCTTTCACAGTCTGTTTATAGAGTCAGGACCCGTCACACAGTCTGTTTATAGAGTCAGGACCCGTCACACAGGCTGTTTATAGGGACAGAACCAGTTACACAGACTATTTATAGAGCCAGGACCAGTTACACAGACTGTTTATAGAGACAGGACGCGTCACATAGACTCTTTATTTAAAAAACAGGACCAGTTCCACAGACAGTTTATAGAGACAGTACCTCTTTCACAGTCTGTTTATAGAGTCAGGACCCGTCACACAGTCTGTTTATAGAGTCAGGACCCGTCACACAGGCTGTTTATAGGGACTGAACCAGTTACACAGACTATTTATAGAGCCAGGACCAGTTACACAGACTGTTTATAGAGACAGGACTAGTTAAATTTATTGTTTATAGAGACAGGACCGGTTACACAGACTGTTTATAGAGCCAGGTCCAGTTACACAGACTGTTTAAAGAGACATGGACCAGTTACACAGATTGTTTATAGAGACAGGACAAGATCTCCAGATTGTTTATAGAGCCAGGACCAGTCACACAGACTGTTTATAGAGACAGGACCAGTTACACAGACTGTTTATAGTGACAGGACCCGTCACACAGGCTGTTTATAGGGACAGGACCAGATACACAGGCTGTTTATAGAGACAGGACCAGTTACACAGATTTTTATAGAGACAGGACCCGTCACACATCCTGTTTCTAGAGACAGGACCAGTTGCATAGACTGGTTATCGAGATAGGACCAGTTAACCAGACTGTTTTCGAGAAAGAACCAGTTAGACAGACTTTTTATAGAGACAGGACCAGTTACACAGACTGTTTATAGAGACTGGACCCGTCACTCAGACTGTTATAGAGAAAGGACCAGTTACACAGACTGTTTATAGAGACAGGACCAATTACACAAACTGTTTATAGAGACAGGACCAGTTACACAGACTTTTTATAGAGACAGAAAAATCACACAGACTGTTTATAGAGACAGGCCGCGTCACACAGGCTTTTTATAGAGACAGGACAAGTTGCACAGACTGTTTATAGAGACAGGACCAGTTACACAGGCTATTTATAGAGTCAGGATCATTCACACTGGCTGTTTATAGAGACAGGACCCATCAAACAGATTGTTTATAGAGAAAGGACCCGTCACACAGACTGTTTATAGAGAAAGGACCAGTTATACAGACTGTTTATAGAGATAGAATCAGTTACACACACTGTTTATTAAGTCAGGACAATTAACACAGGCTGTTTATAGAGACAGGACCTGTCACACAGACTGTTTATAGAGACAGGACCAGTTACACAGACTGCTTATAGAGACAGGACCATTTACACAGGCTGTTTATAGAGACAGGACCCATTACACAGGCTGTTTATAGTGACAGGACCAGTTACACAGAATCTTTATAGAGACAGGACCAGATACACAGACTGTTTATAGAGACAGGACCAGTTACACAGACTTCTTATAGAGACAGAAAAATCACACAGACTGTTTATAGAGACAGGCCGCGTCACACAGGCTTTTTTTAGAGACAGGACAAGTTACACAGACTGTTTATAGAGACAGGAACAGTTACACAGGCTATTTATAGAGACAGGATCATACACACTGGCTGTTTATAGAGACATGACCCGTCACACAGACTGTTTATAAAGACAGGACCAGTTACACAGACTGTTTATAGAGACAGGACCAGTTTCACAGACTGTTTATAGAGACAGGGCCAGTTACACAGACTATACATTGAGAAAGGACCAGTTACACAGGCTGTTTATAGAGTCAGGACCAGTTGCACAGACTGTTTATAGAGACAGGACCAGTTACACAGTCTGCTTATAGACACATGAGCAGTCACACAGGCTGTTTATAGAGACAAGACCCATCACACAGACTGTTTTTGAGACAGGGCCTGGTACACAGACTGTTTATAGAGACAGGACAAGTTACACAGTCTGTTTATTGAGACAGGACCCATTACACGGACTGTTTACAGTGACAGAACCCGTTACACAGGCTGTTAATAGAGACAGGACCAGTTCCACAGTCTGTTTATAGAGACAGGACCAGTTTCACAGGCTGTTTATGGAGACAAGACCCATCACACAGACTGTTTATAGAGACAGGAACAGGTACACAGACTGTTTATAGAGATAGGACAAGTTACACAGACTGTTTATAGAGACAGGACCCGTCACCCAGACTGTTTATAGAGACAGGACCCGTCACACAGGCTTTTTATTGAGACAGGACCAGTTACACAGGTTGTTTATAGAGACAGGACACATCACACAGACTGTTTATTGAGACATGTCAAGTTACACAGACTATTAATAGAGACAGGACCAGTTACACAGACTGTTTATCTGGACAGGACCCGTCAAAAAGATTGTTTATAGAGAAAGGACCAGTTACACAAACTGTTTGTAGGGAGAGGGACAGTTACACAGACTGTTTATAGAGACAGGACCAGTTACACAGGCTGTTTATAGAGTCAGGACCATTCACACTGGCTGTTTATAGAGACAGGACGCGTCACACAGACTCTTTATTTATAAAACAGGACCAGTTACACAGATTGTTTATAGCGACAGTTGCACTTTCACAGTCTGCTTATAGAGTCAGGAACCGTTACACAGGCTGTTTATCGAGACAGGTCCAGATGCACAGACTGTTTATAGAGACAGGACCAGTTTCACAGACTGTTTATAGAGACAGGGCCAGTTACACAGAATATACATTGAGACAGGACCAGTTACACAGGCTGTTTATAGAGTCAGGACCAGTTACACAGACTGTTTATAGAGACAGGACCAGTTACACAGTCTGTTTATAGACACATGAGCAGTCACACAGGCTGCTTATAGAGACAGGACCAGTTAACCAGACTGTTTATAGAGACAGGACCAGTTACACAAACTGTTTATAGAGACAGGAACCGTCACACCGACTGTTTATATAGAAAGGCCAGTTACACAGACTGTTAAAAAAGACAGGAGTAGTTACACAGGCAGTTTATAGAGAAAGGACCAGTTAACCAGTCTGTTTATAGCGAGAGAACCCGTTGCACCGACTGTTTATAGAGACAGGACCAGTTACATAGTCTGTTTTTGAGAGAGGTCTCAATCCACAGACTGTTAATGGAGACAGGACCCGTCACACATACTGTTTATAGAGACAGGACCCGTCACACAGACTGTTTGTAGAGACAGGACCCGTCACAAAGACTGTTTATAGAGACAGGACCAGTTACACAGACTGTTTATAGAGACATGACCCGTCACACAGACTGTTTATAGAGACAGGACCAGTTACACAGGCTGTTCATAGAGACAGGACCAGTTACAAAGACTGTTGATAGAGACAGGACCAGTTACACAGGCTGTTTATAGAGACAAGACCCATCACACAGACTGTTTATAGAGACAGGGCCTGGTACACAGACTGTTTATAGAGACAGGACAAGTTACACAGTCTGTTTATAGAGACAGGACCCATTACACGGACTGTTTATAGTGACAGAACCCGTTACACAGGCTGTTAATAGAGACAGGACCAGTTCCACAGTCTGTTTATAGAGACAGGACCAGTTTCACAGGCTGTTTATGGAGACAAGACCCATCACACAGACTGTTTATAGAGACAGGACCAGGTACACAGACTGTTTATAGAGATAGGAGAAGTTACACAGACTATTTATAGAGACAGGACCCGTCACCCAGACTATTTATAGAGACAGGACCCGTCACACAGGCTTTTTATTGAGACAGGACCAGTTACACAGGTTGGTTATAGAGACAGGACACATCACACAGACTGTTTATTGAGACATGTCAAGTTACACAGACTATTAATAGAGACAGGACCAGTTACACAGACTGTTTATCTGGACAGGACCCGTCAAAAAGATTGTTTATAGAGAAAGGACCAGTTACACAAACTGTTTGTAGGGAGAGGAACAGTTACCCAGACTATTTATAGAGACAGTACTAGTTACACAGACTGTTTATAGAGACAGGACTAGTTACATTGACTGTTTATAGAGACAGGACCAGTTACACAGACTGTTTATAGAGACAGGACCAGTTACACAGACGGTTTATAGAGGCAGGACCAGTTACACAGATTGTTTATAGAGACAGGACAAGTTCTCCAGACTGTTTATAGAGCCAGGACCAGTCACACAGACTGTTTATAGAGACAGGACCAGTTACACAGACTGTTTATAGTGACAGGACCCGTCACACAGCCTGTTTATAGGGACAGGGCCAGATACACAGGCTGTTTATAGAGACAGAACCAGTTACACAGATTTTTCTAGAGACAGGACCCGTCACACATACTGTTTATAGAGACAGGACGCGTCACACAGACTCTTTATTTATAAAACAGGACCACTTCCACAGACAGTTTATAGAGACAGTACCACTTTCACAGTCTGTTTATAGAGTCAGGACCCGTCACACAGTCTGTTTACGAGTCAGGACCCGTCACACAGGCTGTTTATAGGGACAGAACCAGTTACACAGACTATTTATAGAGCCAGGACCAGTTACACAGACTGTTTATAGAGACAGGACTAGTTAAATTTATTGTTTATAGAGACAGGACCGGTTACAGAGACTGTTTATAGAGACAGGTCCAGTTACACAGATTGTTTGTAGAGACAGGACCAGTTACACAGATTGTTTATAGAGACAGGACAAGTTCTCCAGACTGTTTATAGAGCCAGGACCAGTCACACAGGCTGTTTATAGAGACAGGACCAGTTACACAGACTGTTTATAGTGACAGGACCCGTCACACAGGCTGTTTATAGGGAAAGGACCAGATACACAGGCTGTTTATAGAGACAGGACCAGTTACACAGATTTTTATAGAGACAGGACCCGTCACACATCCTGTTTATAGAGACAGGACCAGTTACACAGACTGTTTATCGAGATAGGACCAGTTAAACAGACTGTTTTCGAGACAGAACCAGTTACACAGACTTTTTATAGAGACAGGACCAGTTACACAGACTGTTTATAGAGACTGGACCCGTCACTCAGACTGTTATGGAGAAAGGACCAGTTACACAGACTGTTTATAGAGACAGGACCAGTTACACAGACTGTTTATAGAGACAGGACCCATCAAACAGATTGTTTATAGAGAAAGGACGCGTCACACAGACTGTTTATAGAGAGAGGACCAGTTACATTGACTGTTTATAGAGACAGGACCAGTTACACAGACTGTTTATAGAGACAGGACCCGTCACACAGACTGTTTATAGAGACAGGACCAGTCACACAGTCTGTTTATAGATACATAAGCAGTCACACAGCTGTTTATAGAGACAGGACCAGTTGCACAGCCTGTTCAATAGAGACAGGACCAGTTAACCAGACTGTTTATAGAGACAGGACCAGTTACACAAACTGTTTATAGAGACAGGAACCGTCACACAGACTGTTTATATAGAAAGGCCAGTTACACAGACTGTTAAAAAAGACAGGAGTAGAAACACAGGCTATATATTGAGACAGGACCAGTTACACAGACTGTTTATAGAGACAGGACCAGTTACATTGACTGTTTATAGAGACAGGACCAGTTACACAGGCAGTTTATAGTAAAGGACCAGTTAACCATTCTGTTTATAGCGACAGAACCCGTTGCACCGACTGTTTATAGAGACAGGACCAGTTACATGGTCTATTTTTGAGAGAGGTCCCAATCCACAGACTGTTTATGGAGACACGACCCGTCACACAGACTGTTTATAGAGACAGGACCCGTCACACAGACTGTTTGTAGAGACAGGACCCGTCACAAAGACTGTTTATAGAGACAGGACCAGTTACACAGACTGTTTATAGAGACATGACCCATCACACAGACTGTTTATAGAGACAGGACCAGTTACACAGGCTGTTCATAGAGACAGGACCAGTTACAAAGACTGTTTATAGAGACAGGACCATTTACACAGGCTGTTTATAGAGACAGGACCCATAACACGGGCTGCTTATAGTGACAGGACCCGTGACATAGACTGTTTATAGAGACAGGACCACTTACACAGACAGTTTATAGAGACAGGACCCGTCACACAGACTGTTTATAGTGACAGGTCCCGTTACACAGGCTGTTTATAGAGACAGGACCAGTTGCACAGCCTGTTTATAGAGACAGGACCCATTACACAGACTGTTTATAGTGACAGCACCCGTTACACAGGCTGTTAATAGAGACAGGACCAGTTGCACAGCCTGTTTATAGAGACAGGACCAGTTTCACAGGCTGTTTATAGAGTCAAGACCCATCACACAGACTGTTTATAGAGGCAGGACCAAGTACACAGACTGTTTATAGAGACAGGACAAGTTACACAGACTGTTTATAGAGACAGGACCCGTCACCCATACTGTTTATAGAGACAGAACCCGTCACACCCGCTTTTTATTGAGACAGGACCAGTTACACATGTTGTTTATAGAGACAGGACACATCACACAGACTGTTTATTGAGACATGTCAAGTTACACAGACTATTAATAGAGACAGGACCAGTTACACAGACTGTTAATCTGGACAGGACCCGTCAAACAGATTGTTTTCGAGAATGGACCAGTTACACAAACTGTTTGTAGGGAGAGGACCAGTTACACAGACTGTTTATAGAGACAGGACCAGTTACACAGGCTGTTTATAGAGTCAGGACCATTCACACTGGCTGTTTATAGAGACAGGACGCGTCACACAGACTCTTTATTTATAAAACAGGACCAGTTACACAGACTGTTTATAGAGACAGTTGCACTTTCACAGTCTGTTTATAGAGTCAGGAACCGTTACACAGGCTGTTTATAGAGACAGGTCCAGATGCACAGACTGTTTATAGGGACAGAACCAGTTACGCAGACTATTTATAGAGACAGTACCAGTTACACAGACTGTTTATAGAGACAGGACTAGTTACATTGAGTGTTTATAGAGACAGGGCCAGTTACTCAGACTGTTTATAGAGACAGTACCAGTTACACAGACTGTTTATAGAGACATGACAAGTTATACAGACTGTTTAAAGAGACAGGATCAGTTTCACAGACTGTTTATAGAGACATGACCAGTTACACAGACTGTTTATAGAGGCAGGACCAGTTACACAGATTGTTTATAGAGACAGGACAAGTTCTCCAGCCTGTTTATAGAGACAGGATCAGTTACACAGGCTGTTTATAGAGACAGGACCAGATACACAGACTATTTATTGAGACAGGACCAGTTACACAGACTGTTTATAGAGACAGGACCAGTTACATTGACTGTTTATAGAGACAGGGCCAGTTACTCAGACTGTTTATAGAGACAGGACAAGTTCTCCAGACTGTTTATAGAGCCAGGACCAGTCACACAGACTGTTTATAGAGACAGTACCAGTTACACAGACTGTTTATAGTGACAGGACCCGTCACACAGGCTGTTTATATCGGACGGCCAGTTACACAGAATGTTAAAAGAGAAAGGACCAGTTTCACAGACTGTTTATAGAGGCAGGACCAGTTACATAGACTGTTTATAGAGACAGAAAAATCACACAGACTGTTTATCGAGACAGGACCAGTTACACAGACTGTTTATCGAGACAGGATCAGTTAACCAGACTGTTTTCGAGACAGAACCAGTTGCACAGACTTTTTATAGAGACAGGACCAGTTACACAGACTGTTTATAGAGACTGGACCCGTCAGTCAGACTGTTTATAGAGAAAGGACCAGTTACACAGACTGTTTATAGAGACAGGACCAGTTACACAGACTGTTTATGGAGACAGAACCCATCACACAGACTGTTTATATCGCACGGCCAGTTACACAGAATGTTAAAAGAGAAAGGACCAGTTTCACAGACTGTTTATAGAGGCAGGACAAGTTAAATAGACTGTTTATAGAGACAGAAAAATCACACAGACTGTTTATCGAGACAGGACCAGTTACACAGACTGTTTATCGAGTCAGGACCAGTTACACAGACTGTTTATAGAGACAGGACCAGTTTCACAGGCTGTTTATAGAGTCAGGACCCGTCACACAGACTGTTTATAATAACAGGACACGTTACACAGGCTGTTTATAGAGACAGGACCAGTTACACAGCCTGTTTATAGAGACAGGATCAGTTACACAGGCTGTTTATAGAGACAGGACCAGTTACTCAGACTATTTATTGAGACAGGGCCAGTTACACAGACTGTTTATAGAGACAGGACCAGTTACATTGAATGTTTATAGAGACAGGACCAGTTACTCAGACTGTTTATAGAGACAGGACCAGTCACACAGACTGTTTATACAGACAGGACCAGTTACACAGACTGTTTATAGAGCCAGGGCCAGTTACACAGACTGGTTATACAGACAGGACCAGTTACACAGATTGTTTACAGAGACTGCACCAGTTACACAGACTGTTTATAGAGACAGGACCAATCACACAGACTGTTTATAGAGAGAGGAACATTTACACAGACTGTTTATAGAGTCAGGACCAGTTACACAGGCTCTTTAAAGAGACAGCACCCGTTACACAGACTGTTTATTGAGACTGGACCAGTTACACAGTCTGTTTTTTGTGACAGGACCTATCACACAGACTGTTTATAGAGACAGGACCTGTTGCACCGACTGTTTATAGAGACAGGACCAGTTACATAGTTTGTTTTTGAGACAGGACCAGTTACACAGACTGTTTATGGAGACAGAACCCATCACACAGACTGTTTATATCGCACGGCCAGTTACACAGAATGTTAAAAGAGAAAGGACCAGTTTCACAGACTGTTTATAGAGGCAGGACCAGTTACATAGACTGTTTATAGAGACAGAAAAATCACACAGACTGTTTATCGAGACAGGACCAGTTACACAGACTGTTTATCGAGACAGGACCAGTTACACAGACTGTTTATAGAGACAGGACCAGTTTCACAGGCTGTTTATAGAGTCAGGACCCGTCACACAGACTGTTTATAATAACAGGACCCGTTACAGAGGCTGTTTATAGAGACAGGACCAGTTACACAGCCTGTTTATAGAGACAGATCAGTTACACAGGCTGTTTATAGAGACAGGACCAGTTACACAGACTATTTATTGAGACAGGGCCAGTTACACAGACTGTTTATAGAGACAGGACCAGTTACATTGACTGTTTATAGAGACAGGACCAGTTACTCAGACTGTTTATAGAGACAGGACCAGTCACACAGACTGTTTATACAGACAGGACCAGTTACACAGACTGTTTATAGAGCCAGGGCCAGTTACACAGACTGTTTATACAGACAGGACCAGTTACACAGATTGTTTACAGAGACTGCACCAGTTACACAGACTGTTTATAGAGACAGGACCAATCACACAGACTGTTTATAGAGAGAGGAACATTTACACAGACTGTTTATAGAGTCAGGACCAGTTACACAGGCTCTTTAAAGAGACAGCACCCGTTACACAGACTGTTTATTGAGACTGGACCAGTTACACAGTCTGTTTATTGTGACAGGACCTATCACACAGAATGTTTATAGAGACAGGACCTGTTGCACCGACTGTTTATAGAGACAGGACCAGTTACATAGTTTGTTTTTGAGACAGGACCGATCACACAGACTGTTTATGGAGACAGAACCCGTCACACAAACTGTTTATAGAGACAGGACCCGTCACACAGACTGTTTTAGAGACAGGAACCGTCACACAGACTGTTTATAGAGACAGGACCAGTTACACAGACTGTTTATAGAGACAGGATCAGTTACACAGTCTGTTTATAGAGACAGGACCAGTTACACAGACTGTTTATAGTGAAAGGACCCATCACACAGACAGCTAATAGGGACAGGACCAGTTACACAGACTGTTTATCGAGACAGGATCAGTTACACAGACTGTTTATATACACAGGACCCGTCACACAGGCTGTTTATAGTGACAGGACCCATTACACAGGCTGTTTATAGAGACAGGACCAGTTACACAGATTGTTTATAGAAACAGGACCAGTTACACAGACTGTTTATAGACACAGGACACGTCACACAGACTGTTTATAGTGACAGACCCGCTACACAGGCTGTTTATAGTGACAGGAACAGTTACACAGACTGTTTTCGAGTCAGGACCTGTCACACAGGCTGTTTATCGAGACAGGACAAGTTACACAGATTGTTATAGTGACAGGACCTCTTAAACAGGCTGTTTATAGAGACAGGACATGTGACAGAGATTTTTATAGGTAGACGATCAATCACACAGGCTGTTTATAGAGACTGCACCTGTTACACAGACTGTTTATTGAGACTGGACCAGTTACACAGTCTGTTTATTGAGAAAGGACCCATCACAAAGTCTGTTTATAGAGACCGGACCCATCACACAGACTGTTTATGGAGAAAGGACCCGTCACACAGACTGTTTATAGAGACAGGACCCGTCACACAGACTGTTTGTAGAGACAGGACCCGTCACACAGACTGTTTATAGAGACAGGACCAGTTACACAGACTGTTTATATTAACAGGACCCGTTACACAGGCTGTTTATAGAGACAGGACCAGTTACACAGCCTGTTTATAGAGACAGGACCAGTTACACAGGCTGTTTATAGAGACAAGACCCATCACACAGACTGTTTATAGAGACAGGACCAGGTACACAGACTGTTTATAGAGACAGGACACGTTACACAGGCTGTTTATAGAGACAGGTTCAGATACACAGACTGTTTATAGAGACAGGACCCGTCACACAGACTGTTTTAGAGACAGGACCCGTCACACAGACTGTTTTTACAGAGAGAATCAGTTACACAGACTGTTTATAGAGAGAGGACCCTTCACACAGACTGTTTATAGAGACAGCACCCGTTACACAGAGTGTTTATTGAGACTGGACCAGTTACACAGACTGTTTATAGAGACAGGATCAGTTACACAGTCTGTTTATAGAGACAGGACCAGTTACACAGACTGTTTATAGTGAAAGGACCCATCACACAGACAGCTAATAGGGACAGGACCAGTTACACAGACTGTTTATAGAGACAGGATCAGTTACACAGACTGTTTATAGACACAAGACCCGTCACACAGGCTGTTTATAGTGACAGGACCCATTACACAGGCTGTTTATAGAGGCAGGACCAGTTACACAGATTGTTTATAGAGATAGGACCAGTTACACAGACTGTTTATAGACACAGGACCCGTCACACAGACTGTTTATAGTGACAGGACCCGCTACACAGGCTGTTTATAGTGACAGGAACAGTTACACAGACTGTTTTCGAGTCAGGACCTGTCACACAGGCTGTTTATCGAGACAGGACAAGTTACACAGATTGTTATAGTGACAGGACCTTTTAAACAGGCTGTTTATAGAGACAGGACCTGTGACAGAGATTTTTATAGGTAGACGATCAATCACACAGGCTGTTTATAGAGACTGCACCAGTTACACAGACTGTTTATTGAGACTGGACCAGTTACACAGTCTGTTTATTGAGACAGGACCAGTTACACAGACAGTTTATAGAGATAGGACCAGATACACAGATTGTTTATAGAGACAGGACAAGTTCTCCAGACAGTTTATAGAGCCAGGACCAGTCACATAGATTGTTTATAGAGAGAGGACCAGTTACACAGACTGTTTATAGTGACAGGACGCGTCACAGAGGCTGTTTATAGGGACAGGACCAGATACACAGGCTGTTTATAGAGACAGGACCAGCTACACAGATTTTTATAGAGACAGGGTCCGTCACACATACTGTTTATAGATACAGGACCAGTTACACAGACTGTTTATCGAGACAGGACCAGTTAACCAGACTGTTTTCGAGACAGGACAAGTCACACTGAATTTTTCTAGAGACAGGACCAGATACACAGATGTTTATAGAGACAGGACCAGTTATACAGACTGTTTATAGGGACAGGACCAGTTACACAGACTGTTTATGGAGATATAATCAGTTACACAGACTGTTTATAGAGACAGCACCCGTCACACAAACTGTTTATAGACACAGCACCCGTTTCACAGACTGTTTACTGAGTATGGACCAGTTACACAGACTGTTTATAGAGACAAGATCAGTTACACAGGCTGTTTATAGAGACAGGACCAGTTACACAGACTGTTTATAGTTAAAGGACCCGTCACAAAGACAGCTTATAGGGACAGGACCAGTTATACAGACTGTTTATAGAGACAGGATCAGTTACACAGGCTGTTTATAGAGACAGGACCAGTTACACAGACTGTGTATAAAGACAGGACCCGTCACACAGGCTGTTTATAGAGACAGGACCCGTCACACAGGCTGTTTATAGTGACAGGACCCGTTACACAGGCTGTTTATAGAGAAGGACCAGTTACACAGATTCTTTATAGAGACAGGACCAGTTACACAGACTTTTTATAGAGTCAGAACCTGTCACACAGGCTGTTTAGAGAGACAGGACAAGTTACACAGACTGTTTATAGTGACAGGACTAGTTAAACAGGCCGTTTATAGAGACAGGACCTGTTACACAGATTTTTATAGAGACAGGACCCATCACACAGACTGTTTATAGAGACTGCACCCGTTACACAGACTGTTTTTTGAGACTGGACCAGTTACACAGTCTGTTTATTGAGACAGGACCCATCACAAAGGCTGTTTATAGAGACCGGACCCATTGCACCGACTGTTTATAGAGACAGGACCAGTTACACAGACTGTTATAGAGACAGGACCCGTCACACAGGAAGTTTGTAGAGACAGGACCCGTCACACAGGCTGTTTGTAGAGAGAGGAGAAGTCACACAGTCTGGTTCTAGACACATGAGTAGTCACACAGGCTGTTTATAGAGACAGGACCAGTTGCACAGCCTGTTTATAGAGACAGGACCAGTTAACCAGACTGTTTATCGAGACAGGACCAGTTACACAAACTGTTTATAGAGACAGGAACCGTCACAAAGACCGTTTATATAGAAAGGCCAGTTACACAGACTGTTAAAAAGGACAGGAGTCGAAACACAGTCTATTTAAAAGCACAGGACCAGTTACACAGGCAGTTTTCGAGAAAGGACCAGTTAGCCAGTCTGTTTATAGCGACAGAACCCGTTGCACCGACTGTTTATAGAGACAGGACCAGTTACATAGCCTGTTTTTGAGAGAGGTCCCAATCCACAGACTGTTTATGGAGACAGGACCCGTCACACAGACTGTTTATAGAGACAGGACCCGTCACACAGACTGTTTGTAGAGACAGGACCCGTCACAAAGACTGCTTATAGGGACAGGACCAGTTACACAGACTGTTTATAGAGACAGGATCAGTTACACAGACTGTTTATAGACACAAGACCCGTCACACAGGCTGTTTATAGTGACAGGACCCATTACACAGGCTGTTTATAGAGGCAGGACCAGTTACACAGATTGTTTATAGAGATAGGACCAGTTACACAGACTGTTTATAGACACAGGACCCGTCACACAGACTGTTTATAGTGACAGGACCCGCTACACAGGCTGTTTATAGTGACAGGAACAGTTACACAGACTGGTTTCGAGTCAGGACCTGTCACACAGGCTGTTTATCGAGACAGGACAAGTTACACAGATTGTTATAGTGACAGGACCTTTTAAACAGGCTGTTTATAGAGACAGGACCTGTGACAGAGATTTTTATAGGTAGACGATCAATCACACAGGCTGTTTATAGAGACTGCACCAGTTACACAGACTGTTTATAGAGCCAGGGCCAGTTACACAGACTGTTTATACAGACAGGACCAGTTACACAGATTGTTTACAGAGACTGCACCAGTTACACAGACTGTTTATAGAGACAGGACCAATCACACAGACTGTTTATAGAGAGAGGAACATTTACACAGACTGTTTATAGAGTCAGGACCAGTTACACAGGCTCTTTAAAGAGACAGCACCCGTTACACAGACTGTTTATTGAGACTGGACCAGTTACACAGTCTGTTTATTGTGACAGGACCTATCACACAGAATGTTTATAGAGACAGGACCTGTTGCACCGACTGTTTATAGAGACAGGACCAGTTACATAGTTTGTTTTTGAGACAGGACCGATCACACAGACTGTTTATGGAGACAGAACCCGTCACACAGACTGTTTATAGAGACAGGACCCGTCACACAGACTGTTTTAGAGACAGGAACCGTCACACAGACTGTTTATAGAGACAGGACCAGTTACACAGACTGTTTATAGAGACAGGATCAGTTACACAGTCTGTTTATAGAGACAGGACCAGTTACACAGACTGTTTATAGTGAAAGGACCCATCACACAGACAGCTAATAGGGACAGGACCAGTTACACAGACTGTTTATCGAGACAGGATCAGTTACACAGACTGTTTATATACACAGGACCCGTCACACAGGCTGTTTATAGTGACAGGACCCATTACACAGGCTGTTTATAGAGACAGGACCAGTTACACAGATTGTTTATAGAAACAGGACCAGTTACACAGACTGTTTATAGACACAGGACACGTCACACAGACTGTTTATAGTGACAGGACCCGCTACACAGGCTGTTTATAGTGACAGGAACAGTTACACAGACTGTTTTCGAGTCAGGACCTGTCACACAGGCTGTTTATCGAGACAGGACAAGTTACACAGATTGTTATAGTGACAGGACCTCTTAAACAGGCTGTTTATAGAGACAGGACATGTGACAGAGATTTTTATAGGTAGACGATCAATCACACAGGCTGTTTATAGAGACTGCACCTGTTACACAGACTGTTTATTGAGACTGGACCAGTTGCACAGTCTGTTTATTGAGAAAGGACCCATCACAAAGTCTGTTTATAGAGACCGGACCCATCACACAGACTGTTTATGGAGAAAGGACCCGTCACACAGACTGTTTATAGAGACAGGACCCGTCACACAGACTGTTTGTAGAGACAGGACCCGTCACACAGACTGTTTATAGAGACAGGACCAGTTACACAGACTGTTTATATTAACAGGACCCGTTACACAGGCTGTTTATAGAGACAGGACCAGTTACACAGCCTGTTTATAGAGACAGGACCAGTTACACAGGCTGTTTATAGAGACAAGACCCATCACACAGACTGTTTATAGAGACAGGACCAGGTACACAGACTGTTTATAGAGACAGGACACGTTACACAGGCTGTTTATAGAGACAGGTTCAGATACACAGACTGTTTATAGAGACAGGACCCGTCACACAGACTGTTTTAGAGACAGGACCCGTCACACAGACTGTTTTTACAGAGAGAATCAGTTACACAGACTGTTTAGAGAGAGAGGACCCTTCACACAGACTGTTTATAGAGACAGCACCCGTTACACAGAGTGTTTATTGAGACTGGACCAGTTACACAGACTGTTTATAGAGACAGGATCAGTTACACAGTCTGTTTATAGAGACAGGACCAGTTACACAGACTGTTTATAGTGAAAGGACCCATCACACAGACAGCTAATAGGGACAGGACCAGTTACACAGACTGTTTATAGAGACAGGATCAGTTACACAGACTGTTTATAGACACAAGACCCGTCACACAGGCTGTTTATAGTGACAGGACCCATTACACAGGCTGTTTATAGAGGCAGGACCAGTTACACAGATTGTTTATAGAGATAGGACCAGTTACACAGACTGTTTATAGACACAGGACCCGTCACACAGACTGTTTATAGTGACAGGACCCGCTACACAGGCTGTTTATAGTGACAGGAACAGTTACACAGACTGTTTTCGAGTCAGGACCTGTCACACAGGCTGTTTATCGAGACAGGACAAGTTACACAGATTGTTATAGTGACAGGACCTTTTAAACAGGCTGTTTATAGAGACAGGACCTGTGACAGAGATTTTTATAGGTAGACGATCAATCACACAGGCTGTTTATAGAGACTGCACCAGTTACACAGACTGTTTATTGAGACTGGACCAATTACACAGTCTGTTTATTGAGACAGGACCAGTTACACAGACAGTTTATAGAGATAGGACCAGATACACAGATTGTTTATAGAGACAGGACAAGTTCTCCAGACAGTTTATAGAGCCAGGACCAGTCACATAGATTGTTTATAGAGAGAGGACCAGTTACACAGACTGTTTATAGTGACAGGACGCGTCACAGAGGCTGTTTATAGGGACAGGACCAGATACACAGGCTGTTTATAGAGACAGGACCAGCTACACAGATTTTTATAGAGACAGGGTCCGTCACACATACTGTTTATAGATACAGGACCAGTTACACAGACTGTTTATCGAGACAGGACCAGTTAACCAGACTGTTTTCGAGACAGGACAAGTCACACTGAATTTTTCTAGAGCCGGACCAGATACACAGATGTTTATAGAGACAGGACCAGTTATACAGACTGTTTATAGGGACAGGACCAGTTACACAGACTGTTTATGGAGATAGAATCAGTTACACAGACTGTTTATAGAGACAGCACCCGTCACACAAACTGTTTATAGACACAGCACCCGTTTCACAGACTGTTTACTGAGTATGGACCAGTTACACAGACTGTTTATAGAGACAAGATCAGTTACACAGGCTGTTTATAGAGACAGGACCAGTTACACAGACTGTTTATAGTTAAAGGACCCGTCACAAAGACAGCTTATAGGGACAGGACCAGTTATACAGACTGTTTATAGAGACAGGATCAGTTACACAGGCTGTTTATAGAGACAGGACCAGTTACACAGACTGTGTATAAAGACAGGACCCGTCACACAGGCTGTTTATAGAGACAGGACCCGTCACACAGGCTGTTTATAGTGACAGGACCCGTTACACAGGCTGTTTATAGAGAAGGACCAGTTACACAGATTCTTTATAGAGACAGGACCAGTTACACAGACTTTTTATAGAGTCAGAACCTGTCACACAGGCTGTTTAGAGAGACAGGACAAGTTACACAGACTGTTTATAGTGACAGGACTAGTTAAACAGGCCGTTTATAGAGACAGGACCTGTTACACAGATTTTTATAGAGACAGGACCCATCACACAGACTGTTTATAGAGACTGCACCCGTTCCACAGACTGTTTTTTGAGACTGGACCAGTTACACAGTCTGTCTATTGAGACAGGACCCATCACAAAGGCTGTTTATAGAGACCGGACCCATTGCACCGACTGTTTATAGAGACAGGACCAGTTACACAGACTGTTATAGAGACAGGACCCGTCACACAGGAAGTTTGTAGAGACAGGACCCGTCACACAGGCTGTTTGTAGAGAGAGGAGAAGTCACACAGTCTGGTTCTAGACACATGAGTAGTCACACAGGCTGTTTATAGAGACAGGACCAGTTGCACAGCCTGTTTATAGAGACAGGACCAGTTAACCAGACTGTTTATCGAGACAGGACCAGTTACACAAACTGTTTATAGAGACAGGAACCGTCACACAGACCGTTTATATAGAAAGGCCAGTTACACAGACTGTTAAAAAGGACAGGAGTCGAAACACAGTCTATTTAAAAGCACAGGACCAGTTACACAGGCAGTTTTCGAGAAAGGACCAGTTAGCCAGTCTGTTTATAGCGACAGAACCCGTTGCACCGACTGTTTATAGAGACAGGACCAGTTACATAGCCTGTTTTTGAGAGAGGTTCCAATCCACAGACTGTTTATGGAGACAGGACCCGTCACACAGACTGTTTATAGAGACAGGACCCGTCACACAGACTGTTTGTAGAGACAGGACCCGTCACAAAGACTGCTTATAGGGACAGGACCAGTTACACAGACTGTTTATAGAGACAGGATCAGTTACACAGACTGTTTATAGACACAAGACCCGTCACACAGGCTGTTTATAGTGACAGGACCCATTACACAGGCTGTTTATAGAGGCAGGACCAGTTACACAGATTGTTTATAGAGATAGGACCAGTTACACAGACTGTTTATAGACACAGGACCCGTCACACAGACTGTTTATAGTGACAGGACCCGCTACACAGGCTGTTTATAGTGACAGGAACAGTTACACAGACTGTTTTCGAGTCAGGACCTGTCACACAGGCTGTTTATCGAGACAGGACAAGTTACACAGATTGTTATAGTGACAGGACCTTTTAAACAGGCTGTTTATAGAGACAGGACCTGTGACAGAGATTTTTATAGGTAGACGATCAATCACACAGGCTGTTTATAGAGACTGCACCAGTTACACAGACTGTTTATTGAGACTGGACCAGTTACACAGTCTGTTTATTGAGACAGGACCAGTTACACAGACAGTTTATAGAGATAGGACCAGATACACAGATTGTTTATAGAGACAGGACAAGTTCTCCAGACAGTTTATAGAGCCAGGACCAGTCACATAGATTGTTTATAGAGAGAGGACCAGTTACACAGACTGTTTATAGTGACAGGACGCGTCACAGAGGCTGTTTATAGGGACAGGACCAGATACACAGGCTGTTTATAGAGACAGGACCAGCTACACAGATTTTTATAAAGACAGGGTCCGTCACACATACTGTTTATAGATACAGGACCAGTTACACAGACTGTTTATCGAGACAGGACCAGTTAACCAGACTGTTTTCGAGACAGGACAAGTCACACTGAATTTTTCTAGAGACAGGACCAGATACACAGATGTTTATAGAGACAGGACCAGTTATACAGACTGTTTATAGGGACAGGACCAGTTACACAGACTGTTTATGGAGATAGAATCAGTTACACAGACTGTTTATAGAGACAGCACCCGTCACACAAACTGTTTATAGACACAGCACCCGTTTCACAGACTGTTTACTGAGTATGGACCAGTTACACAGACTGTTTATAGAGACAAGATCAGTTACACAGGCTGTTTATAGAGACAGGACCAGTTACACAGACTGTTTATAGTTAAAGGACCCGTCACAAAGACAGCTTATAGGGACAGGACCAGTTATACAGACTGTTTATAGAGACAGGATCAGTTACACAGGCTGTTTATAGAGACAGGACCAGTTACACAGACTGTGTATAAAGACAGGACCCGTCACACAGGCTGTTTATAGAGACAGGACCCGTCACACAGGCTGTTTATAGTGACAGGACCCGTTACACAGGCTGTTTATAGAGAAGGACCAGTTACACAGATTCTTTATAGAGACAGGACCAGTTACACAGACTTTTTATAGAGTCAGAACCTGTCACACAGGCTGTTTAGAGAGACAGGACAAGTTACACAGACTGTTTATAGTGACAGGACCAGTTAAACAGGCCGTTTATAGAGACAGGAACTGTTACACAGATTTTTATAGAGACAGGACCCATCACACAGACTGTTTATAGAGACTGCACCCGATACACAGACTGTTTTTTGAGACTGGACCAGTTACACAGTCTGTTTATTGAGACAGGACCCATCACAAAGGCTGTTTATAGAGACCGGACCCATTGCACCGACTGTTTATAGAGACAGGACCAGTTACACAGACTGTTTATAGAGACAGGACCCGTCACACAGGAAGTTTGTAGAGACAGGACCCGTCACACAGGCTGTTTGTAGAGAGAGGAGAAGTCACACAGTCTGGTTCTAGACACATGAGTAGTCACACAGGCTGTTTATAGAGACAGGACCAGTTGCACAGCCTGTTTATAGAGACAGGACCAGTTAACCAGACTATTTATCGAGACAGGACCAGTTACACAAACTGTTTATAGAGACAGGAACCGTCACACAGACCGTTTATATAGAAAGGCCAGTTACACAGACTGTTAAAAAAGACAGGAGTCGAAACACAGTCTATTTAAAAGCACAGGACCAGTTACACAGGCAGTTTTCGAGAAAGGACCAGTTAGCCAGTCTGTTTATAGCGACAGAACTCGTGCACCGACTGTTTATAGAGACAGGACCAGTTACATAGTCTGTTTTTGAGAGAGGTCCCAATCCACAGACTGTTTATGGAGACAGGACCCGTCACACAGACTGTTGAAAGAGACAGGACCCGTCACACAGACTGTTTGTAGAGACAGGACCCGTCACAAAGACTGTTTATAGAGACAGGACCAGTTACACAGACTGTTTAGAGAGACATGACCCGTCACACAGACTGTTTATAGAGACAGGACCAGTTACACAGACTTCTTATCGAGACAGGACCATTACACAGACTGTTTATAGAGTCAGGAACATTCACACAGGCTGTTCATAGAGACAGGACCAGTTACACAGAATGTTTATAGAGACAGGACCATTTACACAGGCTGTTTACAGAGACAGGACCGATTACACAGGCTTGTTATAGTGACAGGACCCGTTACACAGGCTGTTTATAGAGACAAGACCCATCACACAGACTGTTTGTAGAGACAGGAACAGGTACACAGACTGTTTATAGAGACAGGACAAGTTAAACAGACTGTTTATAGAGACAGGACCCGTCACCCAGACTGTTTATAGAGACAGGACCCGTCACACACGCTTTTTATTGAGACAGGACCAGTTACACAGGTTGTTTATAGAGATAGGACACATCACACAGACTGTTTATTGAGACATGTCAAGTTACACAGACTATTTTTAGAGACATGACCAGTTACACAGACTGTTTATCGAGACAGGACCCGTCAAACAGATTGTTTATAGAGAAAGGACTAGTTACACAAACTGGTTGTAGGGAGAAGACCAGTTACACAGACTGTTTATAGAGACAGGACAGTTACACAGGCTGTTTATAGAGTCAGGACCATTCACACTGGCTGTTTATAGAGACAGGACGCGTCACACAGACTCTTTATTTATAAAACAGGACCAGTTACACAGACTGTTTATAGAGACAGTACCACTTTCACAGTCTGTTTACTAAGTCAGGACCCGTCACACAGGCTGTTTATAGTGACAGGACCCGTTACACAGGCTGTTTATAGAGACAGGTCCAGTTGCACAGACTGTTTATAGGGACAGAACCAGTTACACAGAGTATTTATAGAGACAGGACTAATGACATTGACTATTTATAGAGACAGGACCAGTTACAAAGACTGTTTATAGAGACAGGACCAGTTACACAGACTGTTTATAGAGGCAGGACCAGTTACACAGATTGTTTATAGAGAAGGACAAGTTCTCCAGACTGTTCATAGAGCCAGGACCAGTCAGACAGACTGTTTATAGAGACAGGACCAGTTACACAGACTGTTTATAGTCACAGGACCCGTCACACAGGCTGTTTAAAGCGACAGGGCCGGATACACAGGCTGTTTATAGATACAGGACCAGTTATACAGACTGTTTATCGAGACAGGACCAGTTAACCAGACTGTTTTCGAGACAGAACCAGTTACACAGACTTTTTATAGAGACAGGACCGGTTACACAGACTGTTTATATAGACTGGACCCGTCACTCAGACAGTTTATAGAGAAAGGACCAGTTACACAGACTGCTTATAGAGACAGGACCAGTTACACAGACTGTTTATGGAGACAGAACCCATCACACAGACTGTTTATATCGCACGGCCAGTTACACAGACTGTTAAAAGAGAAAGGACTAGTTGCACAGACTGTTTATAGAGGCAGGACCAGTTACACAGACTGTTTATAGAGACAGGACCCGTCAAACATATTTTTATAGAGAAAGGACCCGTCACACAGACTGTTTATCAAGACAGGACCAGTTATACAGACTGTTTATAGAGATAGAATCAGTTACACAGACTGTTTATTAAGTCAGGACAATTAACACAGGCCGTTTATAGAGACAGGACCTGTCACACAGACTGTTTATAGAGACAGGACCAGTTACACAGACTGTTTCTAGAGACAGGACCATTTACACAGGCTGTTTATAGAGACTGGACCCATTACAAAGGCTGTTTATGGTGACAGGACCCGTTACACAGGCTGTTTATCGTGACTGGACCAGTTACACAGACTGTTTATCGAGACAGGACCAGTTAAACAGGCTGATTATAGAGACAGGACCAGTTACACAGGCTGTTTATAGAGACAGGACCCATCACACAGACAGTTTTCGAGAAAGGATCAGTTGCACGGACTGTTTATAGAGACAGAAAAATTACACAGACTGTTTATAGAGACAGGCCGCGTCACACAGGCTATTTAAAGAGACAGGACCCGTCACACAGACTGTTTATAAAGACAGGACCAGTTACACAGACTGTTTATCGCGACAGGACCAGTTACACAGGCTGTTTATAGAGTCAGGACCCGTCACACAGACTGTTTATAATAACAGGACCCGTTACACAGGCTGTGTATAGAGACAGGACCAGTTACGCAGACTGTTTATAGAGACAGGACCAGTTCCACAGACTATTTATTGAGACAGGACCAGTTACACAGACTGTTTATAGAGACAGAACCAGTTACATTGACTGTTTATAGAGACAGGACCAGTTACTCAGACTGTTTATACAGACAGGACCAGTTACACAGACTGTTTCTAGAGACAGGGCCAGTTACACAGATTGTTTATAGAGACTGGACCAGATACACAGACTGTTTATAGAGACAGGACCAGTCACACAGACTGTTTATAGAAAGAGGAACATTTACACAGACTGTTTATAGAGTCAGGACCAGTTACACAGACTGTTTGTAGAGACATGACCCGTTACACAGACTGTTTATTGAGATTGGACCAATTACACAGTCTGTTTATTGTGACAGGACCTATCACACAGGCTGTTTATAGAGACAGGATCCGTTGCACCGACTGTTTATAGAGACAGGACCAGTTACATAGTTTGTTTTTGAAACAGGACCTATCAAACAGACTGTTTATGGAGACAGGACCCGTCACACAGACTTTTTATAGAGACAGGACCAGTTACACAGACTGTTTATAGAGACAGGACCAGTTACACAGACTGTTTTTACAGAGAGAATCAGTTACACAGCCTGTTTATAGAGACAGAACCCTTCACACAAACTGTTTATAGAGACAGGACCCGTCACACAGACTGTTTATAGAGACAGCACCCGTTACACAGACTGTTTATTGAGACTGGACCAGTTACACAGACTGTTTATAGGGACAGGTTCAGTTACACAGTCTGTTTATAGAGACAGGACCAGTTACACAGCCTGTTTATAGAGACAGGATCAGTTACACAGACTGTTTATAGACACAGGACCCGTCACACAGGCTGTTTATAGTGACAGGACCCATTACACAGGCTGTTTATAGAGACAGGACCAGTTACACAGACTGTTTATAGAGACAGGATCAGTTACACCGACTGTTTATAGACACAGGACCCGTCACACAGACTGTTTATAGTGACAGGACCCGTTACACAGGCTGTTTATAGTGACAGGACCAGTTACACAGACTGTTTTCGAGTCAGGACCTGTCACACAGGCTGTTTATCGAGACAGGACAAATTACACAGATTGTTATAGTGACCGGACCTTTTAAACAGGCTGTTTATAAAGACAGGACCTGTTACAGAGATTTTTATAGAGAGAGGATTAATCACACAGGCTGTTTATAGAGACTGCACCTGTTACACAGACTGTTTATTGAGACAGGACCCGTCACACAGACTGTTTATAGAGACAGGACCCGGCACACAAACTGTTTATAGAGACAGGACCCGTCACACAGACTGTTTATAGAGACAGCAACCGTTGCACCGACTGTTTTCGAGACAGGACCAGTTACATAGTCTCTTTCTGAGACAGGCCCCATCACACAGACTGTTTATGAGAAAGGACCCGTCACACAGACTGTTTATAGAGACAGGACCCGTCACACAGACTGTTTGTAGAGACAGGACCCGTCACACAGACTGTTTATAGAGACAGGACAAGTTACACAGACTGTTTATAGTGAAAGCACCCGTTACTCAGGTTGTTTATAAAGACAGGACCAGTTACACAGCCTGTTTATAGAGACAGGACCAGTTACACAGGCTGTTTATAGAGACAACACCCATCACACACACTGTTTATAGAGACAAGGACCAGGTACACAGACTGTTTATAGAGACAGGACCCGGCACACAAACTGTTTATAGAGACAGGACCCGTCACACAGACTGTTTATAGAGACAGCACCCATTACACGGACTGTTTATAGTGACAGGACCCGTTACACAGGCTGTTAATAGAGACATGACGCGTTACACAGACTGTTTATTGAGATTGGACCAATTACACAGTCTGTTTATTGTGACAGGACCTATCACACAGGCTGTTTATAGAGACAGGACCCGTTGCACCGACTGTTTATAGAGACAGGACCAGTTACATAGTTTGTTTTTGAAACAGGACCTATCAAACAGACTGTTTATGGAGACAGGACCCGTCACACAGACTGTTGATAGAGTCAGGACCCGTCACACAGACTGTTTGTAGAGACAGGACCCGTCACACAGACTTTTTATAGAGACAGGACCAGTTACACAGACTGTTTATAGAGACAGGACCAGTTACACAGACTGTTTTTACAGAGAGAATCAGTTACACAGCCTGTTTATAGAGACAGAACCCTTCACACAAACTGTTTATAGAGACAGGACCCGTCACACAGACTGTTTATAGAGACAGCACCCGTTACACAGACTGTTTATTGAGACTGGACCAGTTACACAGACTGTTTATAGGGACAGGTTCAGTTACACAGTCTGTTTATAGAGACATAACCAGTTACACAGCCTGTTTATAGAGACAGGATCAGTTACACAGACTGTTTATAGACACAGGACCCGTCACACAGGCTGTTTATAGTGACAGGACCCATTACACAGGCTGTTTATAGAGACAGGACCAGTTACACAGACTGTTTATAGAGACAGGATCAGTTACACCGACTGTTTATAGACACAGGACCCGTCACACAGACTGTTTATAGTGACAGGACCCGTTACACAGGCTGTTTATAGTGACAGGAGCAGTTACACAGACTGTTTTCGAGTCAGGACCTGTCACACAGGCTGTTTATCGAGACAGGACAAATTACACAGATTGTTATAGTGACCGGACCTTTTAAACAGGCTGTTTATAAAGACAGGACCTGTTACAGAGATTTTTATAGAGAGAGGATCAATCACACAGGCTGTTTATAGAGACTGCACCTGTTACACAGACTGTTTATTGAGACAGGACCCGTCACACAGACTGTTTATAGAGACAGGACCCGGCACACAAACTGTTTATAGAGACAGGACCCGTCACACAGACTGTTTATAGAGACAGCAACCGTTGCACCGACTGTTTTCGAGACAGGACCAGTTACATAGTCTCTTTCTGAGACAGGCCCCATCACACAGACTGTTTATGAGAAAGGACCCGTCACACAGACTGTTTATAGAGACAGGACCCGTCACACAGACTGTTTGTAGAGACAGGACCCGTCACACAGACTGTTTATAGAGACAGGACCAGTTACACAGACTGTTTATAGTGAAAGCATCCGTTACTCAGGTTGTTTATAAAGACAGGACCAGTTACACAGCCTGTTTATAGAGACAGGACCAGTTACACAGGCTGTTTATAGAGACAACACCCAACACACACACTGTTTATAGAGACAAGGACCAGGTACACAGACTGTTTATAGAGACAGGACCCGGCACACAAACTGTTTATAGAGACAGGACCCGTCACACAGACTGTTTATAGAGACAGCACCCATTACACGGACTGTTTATAGTGACAGGACCCGTTACACAGGCTGTTAATAGAGACAGGACCAGTTGCACAGCCTGTTTATAGAGACAGGACCAGTTACACAGGCTGTTTATAGAGACAGGACCCATCACACAAACTGTTTATAGAGACAGGACCAGGTACACAGTCTGTTTATAGAGACAGGACATGTTACAGAGACTGTTTATAGAGACAGGACAAGTTAAACAGACTGTTTATAGAGACAGGACCCGTCACCCAGACTGTTTATAGAGACAGGACCCGTCACACACGCTTTTTATTGAGACAGGACCAGTTACACAGGTTGTTTATAGAGACAGGACACATCACACAGACTGTTTATTGAGACATGTCAAGTTACACAGACTATTTTTAGAGACATGACCAGTTACACAGACTGTTTATCGAGACAGGACCCGTCAAACAGATTGTTTATAGAGAAAGGACCAGTTACACAAACTGGTTGTAGGGAGAAGACCAGTTACACAGACTGTTTATAGAGACAGGACAGTTACACAGGCTGTTTATAGAGTCAGGACCATTCACACTGGCTGTTTATAGAGACAGGACGCGTCACACAGACTCTTTATTTATAAAACAGGACCAGTTACACAGACTGTTTATAGAGACAGTACCACTTTCACAGTCTGTTTACTAAGTCAGGACCCGTCACACAGGCTGTTTATAGTGACAGGACCCGTTACACAGGCTGTTTATAGAGACAGGTCCAGTTGCACAGACTGTTTATAGGGACAGAACCAGTTACACAGAGTATTTATAGAGACAGGACTAATGACATTGACTATTTATAGAGACAGGACCAGTTACAAAGACTGTTTATAGAGACAGGACCAGTTACACAGACTGTTTATAGAGGCAGGACCAGTTACACAGATTGTTTATAGAGAAGGACAAGTTCTCCAGACTGTTCATAGAGCCAGGACCAGTCAGACAGACTGTTTATAGAGACAGGACCAGTTACACAGACTGTTTATAGTCACAGGACCCGTCACACAGGCTGTTTAAAGGGACAGGGCCGGATACACAGGCTGTTTATAGATACAGGACCAGTTATACAGACTGTTTATCGAGACAGGACCAGTTAACCAGACTGTTTTCGAGACAGAACCAGTTACACAGACTTTTTATAGAGACAGGACCGGTTACACAGACTGTTTATATAGACTGGACCCGTCACTCAGACAGTTTATAGAGAAAGGACCAGTTACACAGACTGCTTATAGAGACAGGACCAGTTACACAGACTGTTTATGGAGACAGAACCCATCACACAGACTGTTTATATCGCACGGCCAGTTACACAGACTGTTAAAAGAGAAAGGACTAGTTGCACAGACTGTTTATAGAGGCAGGACCAGTTACACAGACTGTTTATAGAGACAGGACCCGTCAAACATATTTTTATAGAGAAAGGACCCGTCACACAGACTGTTTATCAAGACAGGACCAGTTATACAGACTGTTTATAGAGATAGAATCAGTTACACAGACTGTTTATTAAGTCAGGACAATTAACACAGGCCGTTTATAGAGACAGGACCTGTCACACAGACTGTTTATAGAGACAGGACCAGTTACACAGACTGTTTCTAGAGACAGGACCATTTACACAGGCTGTTTATAGAGACTGGACCCATTACAAAGGCTGTTTATGGTGACAGGACCCGTTACACAGGCTGTTTATCGTGACTGGACCAGTTACACAGACTGTTTATCGAGACAGGACCAGTTAAACAGGCTGATTATAGAGACAGGACCAGTTACACAGGCTGTTTATAGAGACAGGACCAGTTACACAGGCTGTTTATAGAGACAGGACCCATCACACAGACAGTTTTCGAGAAAGGATCAGTTGCACGGACTGTTTATAGAGACAGAAAAATTACACAGACTGTTTATAGAGACAGGCCGCGTCACACAGGCTATTTAAAGAGACAGGACCCGTCACACAGACTGTTTATAAAGACAGGACCAGTTACACAGACTGTTTATCGCGACAGGACCAGTTACACAGGCTGTTTATAGAGTCAGGACCCGTCACACAGACTGTTTATAATAACAGGACCCGTTACACAGGCTGTGTATAGAGACAGGACCAGTTACGCAGACTGTTTATAGAGACAGGACCAGTTCCACAGACTATTTATTGAGACAGGACCAGTTACACAGACTGTTTATAGAGACAGAACCAGTTACATTGACTGTTTATAGAGACAGGACCAGTTACTCAGACTGTTTATACAGACAGGACCAGTTACACAGACTGTTTATAGAGACAGGGCCAGTTACACAGATTGTTTATAGAGACTGGACCAGATACACAGACTGTTTATAGAGACAGGACCAGTCACACAGACTGTTTATAGAAAGAGGAACATTTACACAGACTGTTTATAGAGTCAGGACCAGTTACACAGACTGTTTGTAGAGACATGACCCGTTACACAGACTGTTTATTGAGATTGGACCAATTACACAGTCTGTTTATTGTGACAGGACCTATCACACAGGCTGTTTATAGAGACAGGATACGTTGCACCGACTGTTTATAGAGACAGGACCAGTTACATAGTTTGTTTTTGAAACAGGACCTATCAAACAGACTGTTTATGGAGACAGGACCCGTCACACAGACTTTTTATAGAGACAGGACCAGTTACACAGACTGTTTATAGAGACAGGACCAGTTACACAGACTGTTTTTACAGAGAGAATCAGTTGCACAGCCTGTTTATAGAGACAGAACCCTTCACACAAACTGTTTATAGAGACAGGACCCGTCACACAGACTGTTTATAGAGACAGCACCCGTTACACAGACTGTTTATTGAGACTGGACCAGTTACACAGACTGTTTATAGGGACAGGTTCAGTTACACAGTCTGTTTATAGAGACAGGACCAGTTACACAGCCTGTTTATAGAGACAGGACCCGTCACACAGGCTGTTTGTAGAGACAGGACCCGTCACACAGACTGTTTATAGAGACAGGACCAGTTACACAGACTGTTTATAGTGAAAGCACCCGTTACTCAGGTTGTTTATAAAGACAGGACCAGTTACACAGCCTGTTTATAGAGACAGGACCAGTTACACAGGCTGTTTATAGAGACAACACCCATCACACACACTGTTTATAGAGACAAGGACCAGGTACACAGACTGTTTATAGAGACAGGACCCGGTACACAAACTGTTTATAGAGACAGGACCCGTCACACAGACTGTTTATAGAGACAGCACCCATTACACGGACTGTTTATAGTGACAGGACCCGTTACACAGGCTGTTAATAGAGACATGACGCGTTACACAGACTGTTTATTGAGATTGGACCAATTACACAGTCTGTTTATTGTGACAGGACCTATCACACAGGCTGTTTATAGAGACAGGACCCGTTGCACCGACTGTTTATAGAGACAGGACCAGTTACATAGTTTGTTTTTGAAACAGGACCTATCAAACAGACTGTTTATGGAGACAGGACCCGTCACACAGACTGTTGATAGAGTCAGGACCCGTCACACAGACTGTTTGTAGAGACAGGACCCGTCACACAGACTTTTTATAGAGACAGGACCAGTTACACAGACTGTTTATAGAGACAGGACCAGTTACACAGACTGTTTTTACAGAGAGAATCAGTTACACAGCCTGTTTATAGAGACAGAACCCTTCACACAAACTGTTTATAGAGACAGGACCCGTCACACAGACTGTTTATAGAGACAGCACCCGTTACACAGACTGTTTATTGAGACTGGACCAGTTACACAGACTGTTTATAGGGACAGGTTCAGTTACACAGTCTGTTTATAGAGACATAACCAGTTACACAGCCTGTTTATAGAGACAGGATCAGTTACACAGACTGTTTATAGACACAGGACCCGTCACACAGGCTGTTTATAGTGACAGGACCCATTACACAGGCTGTTTATAGAGACAGGACCAGTTACACAGACTGTTTATAGAGACAGGATCAGTTACACCGACTGTATATAGACACAGGACCCGTCACACAGACTGTTTATAGTGACAGGACCCGTTACACAGGCTGTTTATAGTGACAGGACCAGTTACACAGACTGTTTTCGAGTCAGGACCTGTCACACAGGCTGTTTATCGAGACAGGACAAATTACACAGATTGTTATAGTGACCGGACCTTTTAAACAGGCTGTTTATAAAGACAGGACCTGTTACAGAGATTTTTATAGAGAGAGGATCAATCACACAGGCTGTTTATAGAGACTGCACCTGTTACACAGACTGTTTATTGAGACAGGACCCGTCACACAGACTGTTTATAGAGACAGGACCCGGCACACAAACTGTTTATAGAGACAGGACCCGTCACACAGACTGTTTATAGAGACAGCAACCGTTGCACCGACTGTTTTCGAGACAGGACCAGTTACATAGTCTCTTTCTGAGACAGGCCCCATCACACAGACTGTTTATGAGAAAGGACCCGTCACACAGACTGTTTATAGAGACAGGACCCGTCACACAGACTGTTTGTAGAGACAGGACCCGTCACACAGACTGTTTATAGAGACAGGACCAGTTACACAGACTGTTTATAGTGAAAGCATCCGTTACTCAGGTTGTTTATAAAGACAGGACCAGTTACACAGCCTGTTTATAGAGACAGGACCAGTTACACAGGCTGTTTATAGAGACAACACCCATCACACACACTGTTTATAGAGACAAGGACCAGGTACACAGACTGTTTATAGAGACAGGACCCGGCACACAAACTGTTTATAGAGACAGGACCCGTCACACAGACTGTTTATAGAGACAGCACCCATTACACGGACTGTTTATAGTGACAGGACCCGTTACACAGGCTGTTAATAGAGACAGGACCAGTTGCACAGCCTGTTTATAGAGACAGGACCAGTTACACAGGCTGTTTATAGAGACAAGACCCATCACACAAACTGTTTATAGAGACAGGACCAGGTACACAGTCTGTTTATAGAGACAGGACATGTTACAGAGACTGTTTATAGAGACAGGACCCGTCACACAGACTGTTTATAGAGACAGCACCCGTTACACACACTGTTTATTGAGACTGGACCAGTTACACAAACTGTTTATAGAGACAGGATCAGTTACACAGTCTGTTTATAGAGACAGGACCAGTTACACAGCCTGTTTATAGTGAAAGGACCCGTCACACAGACTGCTTATAGGGACAGGACCAGTTACACAGACTGTTTATAGAGACAGGATCAGTTACAAAGACTGTTTATAGACACAGGACCCGTCAAACAGGCTGTTTATAGTGACAGGACCCATTACACAGGCTGTTGAAAGAGACAGGACCAGTTACACAGATTGTTTATGGAGACAGGACCAGTTACACAGACTGTTTATAGACACAGGACCCGTCACACAGACTGTTTATAGTGACAGGACCCGTTACACAGGCTGTTTACAGTGACAGGACCAGTTACACAGACTGTTTTCGAGTCAGGACCTGTCACACAGGCTGTTTATCGAGACAGGACAAGTTACACAGATTGTTATAGTGTCAGGACCTTTTAAAAAAGCTGTTTATAGAGACAGAACTTGTTACAGAGATTTTTATAGTGAGTGGATCAATCACACATGCTGTTTATAGAGACTGCACCTGTTGCACAGACAGTTTATTGAGACTGGACCAGTTACACAGTCTGTTTATTGAGACAGGACCCATCACAAAGGCTGTTTATAGAGACCGAACCCATTGCACCGACTGTTATAGAGACAGGACCCGTCACAGAGACTGTTTATAGAGACAGGACCCGGCACACAAACTGTTTATAGAGACAGGACCCGTCACACAGACTGTTTATAGAGACTGCACCCGTTACACAGACTGTTTTTTGAGACTGGACCAGTTACACAGTCTGTTTATTGAGACAGGACCCATCACAAAGTCTGTTTATAGAGACCGGACCCATTGCACCGACTGTTTATAGAGACAGGACCAGTTACACAGACTGTTTATAGAGACAGGACCCGTCACACAGGAAGTTTGTAGAGACAGGACCCGTCACACAGGCTGTTTGTAGAGAGAGGTGAAGTCACACAGTCTGGTTCTAGACACATGAGTAGTCACACAGGCTGTTCATAGAGACAGGACCAGTTGCACAGCCTGTTTATAGAGACAGGACCAGTTAACCAGACTGTTTATCGAGACAGGACCAGTTACACAAACTGTTTATAGAGACAGGAACCGTCACACAGACCGTTTATATAGAAAGGCCAGTTACACAGACTGTTAAAAAAGACAGGAGTCGAAACACAGTCTATTTAAAAGCACAGGACCAGTTACACAGGCAGTTTTCGAGAAAGGACCAGTTAGCCAGTCTGTTTATAGCGACAGAACCCGTTGCACCGACTGTTTATAGAGACAGGTCCAGTTACATAGTCTGTTTTTGAGAGAGGTCCCAATCCACAGACTGTTTATGGAGACAGGACCCGTCACACAGACTGTTTATAGAGACAGGACCCGTCACACAGACTGTTTGTAGAGACAGGACCCGTCACAAAGACTGTTTATAGAGACAGGACCAGTTACACAGACTGTTTAGAGAGACATGACCCGTCACACAGACTGTTTATAGAGACAGGACCAGTTACACAGACTTCTTATGGAGACAGGACCATTACACAGATTGTTTATAGAGTCAGGAACATTCACACAGGCTGTTCATAGAGACAGGACCAGTTACACAGACTGTTTATAGAGACAGGACCATTTACACAGGCTGTTTACAGAGACAGGACCGATTACACAGGCTTGTTATAGTGACAGGACCCGTTACACAGGCTGTTTATAGAGACAAGACCCATCACACAGACTGTTTGTAGAGACAGGAACAGGTACACAGACTGTTTATAGAGACAGGACAAGTTAAACAGACTGTTTATAGAGACAGGACCCGTCACCCAGACTGTTTATAGAGACAGGACCCGTCACACACGCTTTTTATTGAGACAGGACCAGTTACACAGGTTGTTTATAGAGACAGGACACATCACACAGACTGTTTATTGAGACATGTCAAGTTACACAGACTATTTTTAGAGACATGACCAGTTACACAGATTGTTTATCGAGACAGGACCCGTCAAACAGATTGTTTATAGAGAAAGGACCAGTTACACAAACTGGTTGTAGGGAGAAGACCAGTTACACAGACTGTTTATAGAGACAGGACAGTTACACAGGCTGTTTATAGAGTCAGGACCATTCACACTGGCTGTTTATAGAGACAGGACGCGTCACACAGACTCTTTATTTATAAAACAGGACCAGTTACACAGACTGTTTATAGAGACAGTACCACTTTCACAGTCTGTTTACAGAGTCAGGACCCGTCACACAGGCTGTTTATAGTGACAGGACCCGTTACACAGGCTGTTTATAGAGACAGGTCCAGTTGCACAGACTGTTTATAGGGACAGAACCAGTTACACAGAGTATTTATAGAGACAGGACTAAGGACATTGACTATTTATAGAGACAGGACCAGTTACAAAGACTGTTTATAGAGACAGGACCAGTTACACAGACTGTTTATAGAGGCAGGACCAGTTACACAGATTGTTTGTAGAGAAGGACAAGTTCTCCAGACTGTTCATAGAGCCAGGACCAGTCACACAGACTGTTTATAGAGACAGGACCAGTTACACAGACTGTTTATAGTCACAGGACCCGTCACACAGGCTGTTTAAAGGGACAGGGCCGGATACACAGGCTGTTTATAGATACAGGACCAGTTATACAGACTGTTTATCGAGACAGGACCAGTTAACCAGACTGTTTTCGAGACAGAACCAGTTACACAGACTTTTTATAGAGACAGGACCGGTTACACAGACTGTTTATATAGACTGGACCCGTCACTCAGACAGTTTATAGAGAAAGGACCAGTTACACAGACTGCTTATAGAGACAGGACCAGTTACACAGACTGTTTATGGAGACAGAACCCATCACACAGTCTGTTTATATCGCACGGCCAGTTACACAGACTGTTAAAAGAGAAAGGACTAGTTGCACAGACTGTTTATAGAGGCAGGACCAGTTACACAGACTGTTTATAGAGACAGGACCCGTCAAACATATTTTTATAGAGAAAGGACCCGTCACACAGACTGTTTATCGAGACAGGACCAGTTATACAGACTGTTTATAGAGATAGAATCAGTTACACAGACTGTTTATTAAGTCAGGACAATTAACACAGGCCGTTTATAGAGACAGGACCTGTCACACAGACTGTTTATAGAGACAGGACCAGTTACACAGACTGTTTCTAGAGACAGGACCATTTACACAGGCTGTTTATAGAGACTGGACCCATTACAAAGGCTGTTTATGGTGACAGGACCCGTTACACAGGCTGTTTATCGTGACTGGACCAGTTACACAGACTGTTTATCGAGACAGGACCAGTTAAACAGGCTGATTATAGAGACAGGACCAGTTACACAGGCTGTTTATAGAGACAGGACCAGTTACACAGGCTGTTTATAGAGACAGGACCCATCACACAGACAGTTTTCGAGAAAGGATCAGTTGCACGGACTGTTTATAGAGACAGAAAAATTACACAGACTGTTTATAGAGACAGGCCGCGTCACACAGGCTATTTAAAGAGACAGGACCCGTCACACAGACTGTTTATAAAGACAGGACCAGTTACACAGACTGTTTATCGCGACAGGACCAGTTACACAGGCTGTTTATAGAGTCAGGACCCGTCACACAGACTGTTTATAATAACAGGACCCGTTACACAGGCTGTGTATAGAGACAGGACCAGTTACGCAGACTGTTTATAGAGACAGGACCAGTTCCACAGACTATTTATTGAGACAGGACCAGTTACACAGACTGTTTATAGAGACAGAACCAGTTACATTGACTGTTTATAGAGACAGGACCAGTTACTCAGACTGTTTATACAGACAGGACCAGTTACACAGACTGTTTATAGAGACAGGGCCAGTTACACAGATTGTTTATAGAGACTGGACCAGATACACAGACTGTTTATAGAGACAGGACCAGTCACACAGACTGTTTATAGAAAGAGGAACATTTACACAGACTGTTTATAGAGTCAGGACCAGTTACACAGACTGTTTGTAGAGACAGGACCCGTTACACAGACTGTTTATTGAGATTGGACCAATTACACAGTCTGTTTATTGTGACAGGACCTATCACACAGGCTGTTTATAGAGACAGGACCCGTTGCACCGACTGTTTATAGAGACAGGACCAGTTACATAGTTTGTTTTTGAAACAGGACCTATCAAACAGACTGTTTATGGAGACAGGACCCGTCACACAGACTGTTGATAGAGTCAGGACCCGTCACACAGACTGTTTGTAGAGACAGGACCCGTCACACAGACTTTTTATTGAGACAGGACCAGTTACACAGACTTTTTATAGAGACAGGACCAGTTACACAGACTGTTTTTACAGAGAGAATCAGTTACACAGCCTGTTTATAGAGACAGAACCCTTCACACAAACTGTTTATAGAGACAGGACCCGTCACACAGATTGTTTATAGAGACAGCACCCGTTACACAGACTGTTTATTGAGACTGGACCAGTTACACAGACTGTTTATAGGGACAGGTTCAGTTACACAGTCTGTTTATAGAGACAGGACCAGTTACACAGCCTGTTTATAGAGACAGGATCAGTTACACAGACTGTTTATAGACACAGGACCCGTCACACAGGCTGTTTATAGTGACAGGACCCATTACACAGGCTGTTTATAGAGACAGGACCAGTGACACAGACTGTTTATAGAGACAGGATCAGTTACACCGACTGTTTATAGACACAGGACCCGTCACACAGACTGTTTATAGTGACAGGACCCGTTACACAGGCTGTCTATAGTGACAGGACCAGTTACACAGACTGTTTTCGAGTCAGGACCTGTCACACAGGCTGTTTATCGAGACAGGACAAATTACACAGATTGTTATAGTGACCGGACCTTTTAAACAGGCTGTTTATAAAGACAGGACCTGTTACAGAGATTTTTATAGAGAGAGGATCAATCACACAGGCTGTTTATAGAGACTGCACCTGTTACACAGACTGTTTATTGAGACAGGACCCGTCACACAGACTGTTTATAGAGACAGGACCCGGCACACAAACTGTTTATAGAGACACGACCCGTCACACAGACTGTTTATAGAGACAGCAACCGTTGCACCGACTGTTTTCGAGACAGGACCAGTTACATAGTCTCATTCTGAGACAGGCCCCATCACACAGACTGTTTATGGAGAAAGGACCCGTCACACAGACTGTTTATAGAGACAGGACCCGTCACACAGACTGTTTGTAGAGACAGGACCCGTCACACAGACTGTTTATAGAGACAGGACCAGTTACACAGACTGTTTATAGTGAAAGCATCCGTTACTCAGGTTGTTTATAAAGACAGGACCAGTTACACAGCCTGTTTATAGAGACAGGACCAGTTACACAGGCTGTTTATAGAGACAACACCCATCACACACACTGTTTATAGAGACAAGGACCAGGTACACAGACTGTTTATAGAGACAGGACCCGGCACACAAACTGTTTATAGAGACAGGACCCGTCACACAGACTGTTTATAGAGACAGCACCCATTACACGGACTGTTTATAGTGACAGGACCCGTTACACAGGCTGTTAATAGAGACAGGACCAGTTGCACAGCCTGTTTATAGAGACAGGACCAGTTACACAGGCTGTTTATAGAGACAAGACCCATCACACAAACTGTTTATAGAGACAGGACCAGGTACACAGTCTGTTTATAGAGACAGGACATGTTACAGAGACTGTTTATAGAGACAGGACCCGTCACACAGACTGTTTATAGAGACAGCACCCGTTACACAGACTGTTTATTGAGACTGGACCAGTTACACAGACTGTTTATAGAGACAGGATCAGTTACACAGTCTGTTTATAGAGACAGGACCAGTTACACAGCCTGTTTATAGTGAAAGGACCCGTCACACAGACTGCTTATAGGGACAGGACCAGTTACACAGACTGTTTATAGAGACAGGATCAGTTACACAGACTGTTTATAGACACAGGACCCGTCAAACAGGCTGTTTATAGTGACAGGACCCATTACACAGGCTGTTGAAAGAGACAGGACCAGTTACACAGATTGTTTATGGAGACAGGACCAGTTACACAGACTGTTTATAGACACAGGACCCGTCACACAGACTGTTTATAGTGACAGGACCCGTTACACAGGCTGTTTACAGTGACAGGACCAGTTACACAGACTGTTTTCGAGTCAGGACCTGTCACACAGGCTGTTTATCGAGACAGGACAAGTTACACAGATTGTTATAGTGTCAGGACCTTTTAAAAAGGCTGTTTATAGAGACAGAACTTGTTACAGAGATTTTTATAGTGAGTGGATCAATCACACATGCTGTTTATAGAGACTGCACCTGTTGCACAGACAGTTTATTGAGACTGGACCAGTTACACAGTCTGTTTATTGAGACAGGACCCATCACAAAGGCTGTTTATAGAGACCGAACCCATTGCACCGACTGTTATAGAGACAGGACCCGTCACAGAGACTGTTTATAGAGACAGGACCCGGCACACAAACTGTTTATAGAGACAGGACCCGTCACACAGACTGTTTATAGAGACAGCACCCGGCACACAAACTGTTTATAGAGACAGGACCCGTCACACAGACTGTTTATAGAGACAGCACCCGTTGCACCGACTGTTTTCGAGACAGGACCAGTTACATAGTCTCTTTCTGAGACAGGCCCCATCACACAGACTGTTTATGGAGAAAGGACCCGTCACACAGACTGTTTATAGAGACAGGACCCGTCACACAGACTGTTTGTAGAGACAGGACCCGTCACAAAGACTGTTTATAGAGACAGGACCAGTTACACAGACTGTTTATAGTGACAACACCCGTTACTCAGGCTGTTTATAGAGACAGGACCAGTTACACAGGCTGTTTATAGAGACAAGACCCATCACACACACTGTTTATAGAGACAGGACCAGGTACACAGACTGTTTATAGAGACAGGACAAGTTACACAGTCTGTTTATAGAGACAGTACCCATTACACGGACTGTTTATAGTGACAGGACCCGTTACACAGGCTGTTAATAGAGACAAGACCCATCGCACAGACTGTTTATAGAGACAGGACCAGGTACACAGACTGTTTATAGAGACAGGTCAAGTTACACAGACTCTTTATAGAGATAGGACCCGTCACCCAGACTGTTTATAGAGACAGGACCATTCACACATGGTTTTTATTGAGACAGGACCAGTTACACAGTTTGTTTATAGAGACAGGACACATCACACAGACGGTTTATTGAGACAGGTCAAGTTACAGTGACTATTTATAGAGACAGGACCAGTTACACAGACTATTTATAGAGACAGGACCCAATACACAGGTTGTTTATAGAGAGAGCACCATTCACTCAGACTGTTTAGAGAGACAGGACCAGTTACACAAACTTTTTATAGGGAGAGGACCAGTTACACAGACTGTTTATAGAGACAGGACCAGTTACACGGGCTGTTTATAGAGTCAGGACCATTCACACTGGCTGTTTATAGAGACAGGACGCGTCACACAGACTCTTTATTTATAAGACAGGACCAGTTACAAAGAATGTTTATAGAGACAGTACCACTTTCACAGTCTGTTTATAGAGTCAGGACCCGTCACACAGGCTGTGTATAGTGACAGGACCCGTTACACAGGCTGTTTATAGAGACAGGTCCAGATGCACAGACTGTTTCTGGAGACAGGACCAGTTACACAGACTATTTATAGAGACAGGACCAGTTACACAGAATTATTATAGAAACATAGAAACATAGAAAATAGGTGCAGGAGCAGGCCATTCAGCCCTTCTAGCCTGCACCGCCATTCAATGAGTTCATGGCTGAACATGAAACTTCAGTACCCCCTTCCTGCTTTCTCGCCATAACCCTTGATCCCCCGAGTAGTAAGGACTTCATCTAACTCCCTTTTGAATATATTTAGTGAATTGGCCTCAACTACTTTCTGTGGTAGAGAATTCCACAGGTTCACCACTCTCTGGGTGAAGAAGTTTCTCCTCATCTCGGTCCTAAATGGCTTACCCCTTATCCTCAGACTGTGACCCCTGGTTCTGGACTTCCCCAACATTGGGAACATTCTTTCTGCATCTAACCTGTCTAAACCCGTCAGAATTTTAAACGTTTCTATGAGGTCCCCTCTCATTCTTCTGAACTCCAGTGAATACAAGCCCAATTGATCCAATCTTTCTTGATAGGTCAGTCCCGCCATCCCGGGAATCAGTCTGGTGAACCTTCGCTGCACTCCCTCAATAGCAAGAATGTCCTTCCTCAAGTTAGGAGACCAAAACTGTACACAATACTCCAGGTGTGGCCTCACCAAGGCCCTGTACAACTGTAGCAACACCTCCCTGCCCCTGTATTCAAATCCCCTCGCTATGAAGGCCAACATGCCATTTGCTTTCTTAACCGCCTGCTGTACCTGCATGCCAACCTTCAATGACTGATGTACCATGACACCCAGGTCTCGTTGCACCTTCCCTTTTCCTAATCTGTCACCATTCAGATAATAGTCTGTCTCTCTGTTTTTACCACCAAAGTGGATAACCTCACATTTATCCACATTATACTTCATCTGCCATGCATTTGCCCACTCACCTAACCTATCCAAGTCACTCTGCAGCCTAATAGCATCCTCCTCGCAGCTCACACTGCCACCCAACTTAGTATCATCCGCAAATTTGGAGATACTGCATTTAATCCCCTCGTCTAAATCATTAATGTACAATGTAAACAGCTGGGGCCCCAGCACAGAACCTTGCGGCACTCCACTAGTCACTGCCTGCCATTCTGAAAAGTACCCGTTTACTCCTACTCTTTGCTTCCTGTCTGACAACCAGTTCTCAATCCACGTCAGCACACTACCCCCAATCCCATGTGCTTTAACTTTGCACATTAATCTCTTGTGTGGGACCTTGTCGAAAGCCTTCTGAAAGTCCAAATATACCACATCAACTGGTTCTCCTTTGTCCACTTTACTGGAAACATCCTCAAAAAATTCCAGAAGATTTGTCAAGCATGATTTCCCTTTCACAAATCCATGCTGACTTGGACCTATCATGTCACCATTTTCCAGATGCACTGCTATGACATCCTTAATAATTGATTCCATCATTTTACCCACTACTGAGGTCAGGCTGACCGGTCTATAATTCCCTGTTTTCTCTCTCCCTCCTTTTTTAAAAAGTGGGGTTACATTGGCTACCCTCCACTCCATAGGAACTGATCCAGAGTCAATGGAATGTTGGAAAATGACTGTCAATGCATCCGCTATTTCCAAGGCCACCTCCTTAAGTACTCTAGGATGCAGGCCATCAGGCCCTGGGGATTTATCTGCCTTCAATCCCATCAATTTCCCCAACACAATTTCCCGACTAATAAAGATTTCCCTCAGTTCCTCTTCCTTACTAGACCTCTGACCCCTTTTATATCCGGAAGAGATCGGACCAGATACTCAGATTGTTTATAGATAAAGGACAAGTTCTCCAGACAGTTTATAGAGCCAGAACCAGTCACATAGATTGTTTATAGAGAGAGGACCAGTTACACAGACTGTTTATAGTGACAGGACCCGTCACACAGGCTGTTTATAGGGACAGGATCAGATACACAGGCTGTTTATAGAGACAGGACCAGTTACACAGATTTATATAGAGACAGGGTCCGTCACACATACTGCTTATAGAGACAGGACCTGTTACACAGAATGTTTATCGAGACAGGACCAGTTAACCAGACTGTTTTCGAGACGGGACAAGTCACACAGAATTTTTCTAGAGACAGGACCAGTTACACAGACTGTTTTTAGAGACAGGATCCATCACACAGACTGTTTATATCGCACGGCCAGTTACACAGACTGTTAAAAGAGAAAGGACCAGTTTCACAGAATGTTTGTAGAGACAGGACCAGTTACACAGACTGTTTATCGAGACAGGACCCGTAAAACAGATTGTTTATAGAGAAAGGACCCGTCACACAGACTGTTTATAGAGACAGGACCAGTTATACAGACTGTTTATAGGGACAGGACCAGTTACACATACTGTTTATAGAGACAGGACCCATTACAAAGGCTGTTTATAGTGACAGGACCCGTTACACAGTCTGTTTATAGTGACAGGACCAGTTACACAGAATGGTTATAGAGGCAGGACCATTTACACAGGCTGTTTATAATGACAGGACCAGTTACACAGAATGTTTATAGAGACAGGACCCCTCACACAGAGCGTTTATAGAGACAGGATCAGTTACACAGACTGTTTATAGAGACAGGTCCCGTTACACAACTGCTTATGGATACAGGACCCGTCACACAGTCTGTGTATACAGAGAGAGCCTGTCACACAGGCTGTTTCTAGCGACAGGACCGGGCACATAGGCTCTGTTTTGAGGACAAATTACATAGCCTGTTTGTAGAGACAAATCCAGACTCAGGTTTCAAAGAGACCAGACCAGTCCCATACCTTTTACAAAATAGAACCCGTCAATCACAGGTTTCAGATTGACTGGACATGTCATAACTACGTGTTAGAGAGATAGATCCAGTCACACAGGCTGTTTAAGATGGAAAACGCTTAAATCAGGAGAGATAGAAATTCCTCTCGATCGGTGGCACAGAACATATGTCTTCAGAACGGAAAAATGGGTCCGAAATTCTAGGACCTCATATCTGTCCTACAGGTTCATTTCCATTAATGTTTATTCATAGTTTCTAACCTTGTCCTAATATGACCACTTCGAGCTTGTTTATTTTGCAATCACTTAGTTTTAACATGTGTAAATCCTTAATATTGAGAAATGTTGAATGAACTTATGAGATAATAATAGGATATTTCCCACATGTCCTATCTCAGTGTACAGATAGTGTACCATAACACGCTTGACTTGTGCTTGTAGGCGTTGGAGCTGTTGTGCCGTGTGAGAAGGTGACTGTAATGTTTTAAGAACAAAGGAAGATAAGGGATAGGAGCAGAGCCTGCTCCACCTTTCAAATAAGATCATGACTGAACTGATCTTGGCGTGAACTGCACTTCTCTGTCGGCTCCTCATAACCCTTGACTCCCTTATTGTACAAAATGTGATTTGCTCCAAGGGTCCTTTCCTTAAAATTTCATAGCAACATACTGCTATTAAGAACTACTTGAATTATTCGGATAAAGTTTAACGTTCCCAATACACATTACCAGTTCATCCACCAGGTTCACACCTGCAAAATGGTGGGTTCCCTTCACCCAACTGGCTGGAGTTTTATTGAGGCTTGTGAATATCACGTGACTGGCTGAGCCACTCTCACTCACCAGCTCACAAACCCGTGAACATGCATTATATTGCTTCTCTTTTATTTGAGAAGCAAGGTATTTATAAAATATTTTGAAGGATTGCTTATGCTAACAACTACTGAGCCATGAGTATGATATTGTAAGCTTTTAGATTTATCCTGCTCCGGCCTCCATTTCCTTGCATTTGGCTGGCTGTGCCCATTTACTATATTCTCATTTGACTTCAGAGACCGTCTTGGAGAATTTCTGTTTTCATGACGTGTAGCCCAGGATTCCTGATCTGTATCTTCCTGTGTCCTCTTGAGTTTCCTTGAAATCATTTCATCTGTCCGTGTGTTTGCTTTCTTCATACGATCTTGATATTCCCATGTATCAATATCCTGTCTGGTTGGTATGCATTTCCTCGTTGACCTTCAGAACTGAACCCAAACTTCAATTTCCCCCCTGAAAATACTGAGTCTCTGCAAGATTGTCCCATTGCCGCAGAACCGTTTCAGTCGGCTGCATCTGAGTTGGTGGTGAGATGGTCACTGTGACTGTTTTGTCCATTGAAGTACTTTGACCTACCAGCTGACTCTGATCATCGTCCAAGTTAGATTCATCATTATTTACTAGTGATACCGAAGGTGCGTCACTCGCTAGCAACATTTGGTCCACATGAACCTACATGATATATTCACTAATTTGACCAGTTATTGTTTGATGATACATCCTCGAATAATTGTAAAATATCCAATTTGTCTTCATTTGAAATTTTTGATAGATTGAGAAATGTGACCTGATCACCCTCCTGAGAGTACTGCTCTTTTGAACCGGAATATGACGTTTCTGCACCGCTTGTGCTTTTCTACCTCATCAGGCAAGTTTGGTTGCAGTCAGCTCGAAGCATCCTCAGCCAAAGCTTAATCAATAATTCAGCAGCTGTGTGCACTGTTGTAGAATGACGTGCAATTTTGTATTTGAGAAGAACATTTGCTCACCGATGATCCAGTCTGTAGAACTTGTTTCTGCAAAGCCTCTGACAATCCTGACCAACCTTTAACCTGCACCATTCTAAACAGGATGATATGGTGCTACCTTTGTGTTTGTTACCGTTGTGTCCCGCAAAACTAGCAAATTTCATGGACTAAAATTGCCGAGCATTGTCTGACACCATTTATTCGGGCAGGCCATGGCATGCAAAAAATGTCCTGCAATGTATCCAATGTATGATCTGAGATTGTAGATGACCTCACATGCCATACCTCCAGCATTTCGAATGGGTATCGATTAGAACCAGAAAATTATTATTACCCATCTTGCAAAAAGCAACATGTATTCTTAGGATTGATTTTCTTGGCCAAATCCATGTTTGCAGCCGCCTTTAAGCTGGCATGGTCCAGCAATCTTGACAGTTAATATACTTACTTCTTAATTCTTCTAAGGCTTTATACAAACCAGGTCAATAAACAAAACATCAAGCCACCACTTTCATGTCTACAATGCCAGTATGCTCACCGTGAAGTTCCGAGAAATCGCTGGCCCATAGTGAACAAGGAATGATTACTGTCAGGCCCCATTTTAGACAGACCTGCTCCCTTGATAATTCGTGCCAGCGATGATAAGAGGGCTTTATCCCTTTAGCTAAATGCGTCTGATCTTCAGACTATCCTCGCAGGGTGTGTTCAAAGGCCCACTGTAACTTGGAATATTTCTGTGCATGCGCTGCAATATCAGAGGCAGTGACCTGAATGTCATTATCAACGACATCTACAGTGTAGATTGACTGATCGTAGCCAATTCCAGAATCTTCATGAGGCAAGTTTGAAAGAGCATCCTCCACCGTATTCTGCTTCAAAGTGCGATACTTGATTTTGTAATCATACGGAGACAACAAAATATCCTGCCTTTTCAACCTGGAAGCCGTTACGCGTGGAACTGCCACTTAGGATAGCTAGTAAACGTTTGTGGTCGGTTAGTAACGTGAATTGGCGTAGCAAAATAAACTGGAAGAAAATTGTTTTAGTGAAATTGATGGGATTGAAGGCCGATACATCCCCGGAGCCTGAGAGTCTGCATCGCAGAGTAATTAACGAAGTAGCCCTAGAAACAGTGGATGCATTGGTGATCATTTTCCAACAGTCTATCGACTCTGGATCAGTTCCTATGGACTGGAGGCTAGCTAATGTAACACCACTTTTTAAGAAAGGAGGAAGAGTGAAAATGGATAATTACATACCAGTTAGCCTGACATCGGTGGTGGGGAAAATGTTGGAATCAATTATTAAAGATGAAATAGCAGCTCATTTGGAAAGCAGTGATGGGATCGGTCCAAAGTCAGCATGGATTTATGAAAGGGAAATCCTGCTTGCCAAATCTTCTGGAATTTTTTGAGGATACAACTAGCTGAGTGGGCAAGAGAGAACCAGTGGATGTGTCGTATTTGTACTTTCAAAATTCTTTGACAAGGTCCCACACAAGAGATTGGTGTGAAAAATTAAAGCACATAGTATTGGGGGTAATGTACTGACGTGGATAGAGAACTGGTTGGCAGACAGGAAGCAGAAATAAACGGGTCCTTTTCAGAATGGCCGCCAGTGAATAGTGGGGTGCCGCAGGGCTCAGTGCTGGGACCCCAGCTATATAAAATATATATTAATGATTTGGATTAGGGAATTTAGTGTAATATCTCCAAGTTTGCAGATGACATCAAGCTGGGTGGCGGTGTGAGTAGCGAGAAGGACGTTAAGAGGCTGCAGGGTGACTTGGACAGGTTCGGTGAGCGGGCAAACGCATGGCAGATGTAGTATAATGTGCAAAAATGTGAGGTTATCCACTTTGGTGGCAAAAACACGAAGGCGAATATTATCTGAATGGCAGCAGATTAGGAAAAGGGGAGGTGTAACGAGACCTGGGTGCCATGGTACATCAGTAATTGAAAGTTGGCATACAGGTACAGCAGGCAGTGAAGAAGGCAAATAGTATGTTGTCCTTCATAGATCGGGGATTTGAGTATAGGAGCAGGGAGGTCTTACTGTAGTTGTACAGGGCCTTAGTAAGGCCTCAACTGGAATATTGTCTTCAGTTTTGGTCTCATAATCTGAGGAACGTCGTTCTTGCTATTGAGGGTGTGCAACGAAGGTTCACCAGACTGAATCCCGGAATGGCAGGACTGACATATGAGAAGAGACTGGATCGACTGGGCCTGTATTCACTGGAGTTTTGAAGCATGAGATGGGATGGCATTGAAACATATAAAATTCTCACGGTACTGGACAGGTTAGATGCAGGAAGAATGTTGCCGATGTTGGAGAAGTCCAGAACCAGGAGACATCATCTAAGGATAAGGGGTAAGCTATTTAGGACTGCAATGAGTAGAATATTCTTCACTCAGAGAGGTGTTAATCTGTGAAATTCCCTGCCGCAGAGAGTTGTTGATGCCAGTGCATTGGATATATTCAAAAGGGAGTTAGATATGGCCCTTGTGACTAATGGGATCAAGGGGTATGGAGAGAAAGCAGGAAAGGGTTACTGCGGGAATGATCAGCCATGATCTTATTGAATTGTGGTGCAGGCTCGCACAGCCGACTGGCCTCCTCCTGCATCTATTTTCTATGTTTCTATGTTTCAAACATAATCACGAAAGCATCTTACTCATTTTGGTATAATTGTGTTTGCTTTTGTTGAGCAACCGTGATGCAAAATCAATCGGTTTTCCTACCCATCGTTCATAATGTGGCGGATCACTGAATCCCATACTAGTCTCAGTTCATTAGTCAGATTAAAATGGACGAGAAGAGCTCCACTGCTCAATTGTTGCTTGCATGTGCCGTATGCATTTTGCTGCTTTTTGTCCCATATCCAATGCATCCCTTTCTTTAATAAATAATGGAGTGGTGCGACCAGTGTTGCTAGTTGTGGAAGAAAACGTGCATAATATTAGACCATTCATAAAAAAACAATCGTAATTCAGTACCCTTTTCCATATCCGGAGCCAACATAATACTCTACTTAACTGGTTGGAGACCATTTTTATCAACCCATAATCCTAGATAAACGACCTCAAGCTGTATGAATGCACATTTACTCCTCTTCATCTTCAGATGATGCTCATTGAGTCATCTGAATTCTTCTAACAATTTCAGGGTTTTCCCTCTCTGGGCCAGTGGCTATCAAAACATCATCTTGATTGCACTAATCATTCCCTCGAAGATCTGATCCATGGTAGCTTGAAATATCTTTGGTCAGGACTTGATAACCATAGGAAACTTACTGTTTGATTTTAAACCTTTGTGTGTGTCGACTGTCAGAAACTGCTGACTAACCTTGTCAATGTTGAGTTGAGCATAGGCTTGTGATGGATCCAGTTTTATGAAGACTTTGGCTCATGCCATTTCTGCATACACATTCTGTGATGTCGGTAAAGGGTACTGTTCGTCATCATCTGCTTGATTCAGCGTAATTTTGTAATCCTCACAGAGCCAGACCATTTTGGTTGCCTTCAGAACTACAACTAACGGGCTGGACCAATAACTTCTATCAGTCTTCAATAAAACTCAATTTTTCTCCAACTTAGCAAGCTATCGCTCACCTGCGATTGTAATGATATGGTACTTGTCTACAAAAATAGCTTTGACATCCTACCTAATCTGAATGTGTGCATTGTTTCCCTTTTGCCCTTGCACGTGTGAAAGAAAGAAAGACTTGGATTCATATAGCATATTTCATGACTACAGGATGTATCAAAGCGCGTTATAGCCAATTAAGTACTTTTTGGGGTGTAGGCACTGTTGTAGTGTAGGCAGCCAATTTGCGAACGAACAAGCTCCTACAAGCAGCAATGTGAGAATGGCCAGATGATGTTTCTTTGTTATGTTGATTGAAGGATAAATATTGAAGAGCAGTGCTGAAATAAGTTAGCATATTTCTCCAGCAGAGTTTCTCGATGAGACCTAAGCATTTCTGTACTACATACGCTGTACCAATCCAAATGAAACACGCTTCGGCAATCCTTGTCCACGTGTATCAGCAAATTGACGTATGTTGCTACAATAATAGGTAATCTTGCTTGTATACACTCCATTTGTCCAAGTGTCTGCAATTTTTCCCTGAATGTTTTCAGCTCTGCTGAGCTGGTTTTTAGTGATATTTCTCTGAAATTCTTGTATTACATATCCAGACATTATTGAGCAATCAACCGCTGTATATAATCATGTTAATCCATCGATTATTAATCATTGCTAACGTTCTGAAATCCTGACAAAAAGAATGTACTGCCCTGCACTTCACTGCATATACACCAAATCCTAAACTGTTCTGATTGGTTTCCTCCCAGTGAAGTCTTTGATTATCGCTGAGCCTGTCCTTGGATTTACATGTGGCTGCACCGGTAGCATCTTGCCCACTTGAAGGCAAACTGTTTTGTGATATGATTGCCATTACACCTATGACATCTATTCTTCTTGGTTTCATAACTCTCCCTCTGACATGGAATCACCCTTTTCTCCGTTTATCAAGCACTGTGCCTGTGAACTGCTACTACTGCTGGTAATGGGTGAAATTGCTTAATATGTTGTCCTGCTATCTTCATGGAGTTGGCGATCTTACAAGCTTTCTTAAAAAAAGATCATCCATACCTAACGTCTTTCATTGGATCCTTTCATCTGTCACATACAAATTTATCTCGAAGAGCACTAGCTAGGAATTCTCCTATTTTGCAGTGGATACAGATAATTTTCGTATGGCAACAATGTATTAACTCGTGGCTTCATTGGGTCTTTGGTTTCTCATTGCGACCTTACAGGACTCTGCTATTTCTAAAAGCTGTGGATCCGCAGAGGGTGTAGAAATTGCTCTCAGCTGGAAATGGGGCCCACCTACACTTTCTGAAGTGTTCTAGCCGCCGCATCCCCTGCAGTGGCCTATCAAGCGAAATTCAGCACATCTGCATTTTTTTTCCACTGGGGCAAAATTGGATTATCATGGTGGTGAAGTGGAAGTGAGCCTCACTGGCTGTGTGGAAGTGGGTTGGCAAGGAGTGTCCAGGACACCGCTCCACTCCTGAGGAAGGGCAATTTATAAAATGGCATCCCTCCACAGAGAGTGGGCGGATATTCCGCGCCACCCCGTAGCCGCCAATTTTCCACAATTTCAGCCCCTTCATTTTCTCGCGCGATGATTGATTGCTTAATTGCCAATCTGTCACACCTGCTGAGACTTCATTGATGTAATTCGCTCTAAAAAATCAATTACAGTCTTGTAGCATTTAAACGATTTATTATTCCTGTCAAAAGGCTCCCAAATTACTCTCTCATCTATATTGCCTTCTTGGCTTATTAGCTTTTAATTACTCTGAATAATCTTGAATTGTATTTTAATGAATCTAGATGGCTTTCCATAAGCTCTTTTTGTCAGATCAACACTGTTCCATACTCACAAAAAATGGTACTGCCAGACTCTCATTTGGAACCACACTGCCAGTATATCTCCTTGCTCTGTTCCACTTGCATTTGTCTTCTCATCAAAGGAAATTCCACCAACATTTCTTCAGAAAGAATCTCCCATCCTCGTCGCCATTTTGTAAAGTATTTGTTTCGTGGGTTCTTTGCTTATGAATTCATAGCAACATGTTGCTATTAATAACTAGCTGGTTTATTAGCAAAGGATTAACAATCACACTATACATTACCAATTCATCCAACAGGCTTGCAACCACCTGCCTGATTGTGGATTCCCCACCCCCAACTGGCTGGGGTTTTATTGAGACTTGTGAACATCATGTGACTGGCTAAGCCACTCCCACTCAAAAGCTCGACAACTATTTTTGATATAACTGTAATTCAGGTGCCCCTTTTTATAAGGGAAATAAAATCTGCCAATTAAATAATAAACATTAAAGTGAACCTTGACAAATCAAATACAATTCAAATTTTGTTCCCTGTTAAAATGATGTACTCCAGTCTATCCAGTGCTCAGCTCTCGTGGAATGCCAGGAACGGACCGGCATCAAAAGCTCCACAAATGTTGCAGTCGAGTATCCCACATTTGAGGACATCGCAGGAGTCAGCACACCCCAAGTGCAATGGGCTAGCAAGCCTGTGAGCATCCTCACAGGTTCATACATCACAGTGGGTTATTCACTGAAGAATACCCTGCCTCTGATGATAATGACACCAGAGCTGAGGGATTTCAGCTGTGTATGGAGACGAGATTAGCTGGGATAGTTCTCCTTATAGCAGAGAGGTTTCGGGGGTATGAGTGTCTTCGTACTCTTAGGATCATATTGGGATCTGGAATACACTGTTTGAATGGACGGTGGAGTCAGTGTCAATTGTAGCTTTTAATGGGAATTAGGTAAGTACAGGAAGTGAAACACATGCAGAGCTACGGGGAAAGGGCGGGGGAGGGGGGAGGTGTGACTAGCTGAAGTGCTCTTGTAGAAGGCCGGCATGGGTTCGACGGGCCAAATTTCGTCCTTCGATACTTCAAAATTTCTATGATGTACAAAATATTTTCTATCCCCTCCTTGGTGTTGCTGCTGAAAGTATCTATGTCCAGTTATTAATTCTATAAACGATGTTGCACGGTAATACTATTGTTGCTATTTACCAGATACACTTATTAATCATGAAGTTAATCATTAATCATTAATCATTAATCAAGCTGTGTCTTTGTTAATGCATGGTTTGTTGTTTACAAATACTGGAGCATGCTCTCTGTTCTTGGTATCCCTGGTAAATCTCTGTATCCAGCTATTCATTCGAAAAGTAATGTTTAATTGTGATTCTCACCATATCCCTCCCCATTCCATCTGCCGTGCTGAAGGCTATTGATTCTGAACTTGACATATTGTCACCAAGATTTACATGTTCCATGTTCAACTGAGGAAACGATATTATACGACCCTCGTAATTTAACACATTTCAATCTGCTCTCTCCATTGAATGTTTGTAACATAGCAGAAGAATATTGTCTTGGTTTAGAAGTCTTTTCATCTGATGGCGAAAGGTCATCGACCTGAAATGTTAAATCTGTTTCTTGTTCCACCGAAGCTGCCTGACCTGCTGAGAATTTCCATTTTCTCTTTCCATTTCTGATTTCCAGCACCCACAGTATTTTGCTGTTGTATTCACCGAAAGATCGGAATGTTCCTGACAGAGTCACAGGAACAAAACCTGCCAGTTCACATACACAACGTTAAATTTCTGAAATATACGCAAATTATTCAGTTCCAGTCAGTGTCCCGTTTTGCACCATCTCTATTTCTGCTTCTTATGGTTGGAATAGGCTGCTTAAGATAAATTATATTCTTACAAAATGTTCATTCAGTCGGCTTTCACTTCATTTATTTCCAATCTACGTCTTGAATTTACAATTGGATTCCATGCCCGTGTTTCACAATTCAGTGGATCTCTCAGGAACTCCCAGAGTGATTCCGTATCAGCTCCTCTTGTACTTCATGATAAACAATCCCAACTGATTGTAACTGAATTACCGAGAATAAGGAAATGATTTCATATTTTCTCATCTAATGTTCTCTGCGCAAGTGGAAACCAACAGGTGAAAAAGTACAAAGATAAACGTCTTCCATTTGTGCTCAAAAATACTTTACAAAAACATTCGGCGGCTCTTTGCCTTTGGGATCAGTCTTTTGATTTTGATGCGAATGAATGCATTTATTGGGACTTTCCCTGGTCAATGATAACTATTTATTTTAATTCAGTGGGGTCTATTCTTTGCAATGTTATTCAGAATATCTTCGTTTCAATGAGCTACAAGATGGGTATTTCTACAAAAACAAAGACATAACAGATTTCTTACGGCCCAGTTATCCTTATAACTGCAGTCCATTATATTTATTATCTGAGCATTGTGATATTACATCCATATATTTTGAATAGATTTACCTGCACTCATTGCATGTCAAGGTTACAAATTCTGTATTTTGCTGTTAGGTTCAGTTTCAGTTGTAAATATAATGGATATTCTAACCAGGAGCAGGAATCCAAGTGGGATTTCCCGTTCCAACCACAGGGGTGCAGAAGCGAATTGCAACGCTCCAAATGCTGACTGATTCCGCGATAGAAGGCTTCCTGAGAACTTCTGGTCCTTTTTGTCCCTGGTACCTCGGGAAGAGCTTTTATCTGCTGGGATAAAGTTAGATCTATTATTTAATCTCTCACTGATCAAACATCTGTTACTGTCCTGTTGCATTTATCCACATTTCATTTGCCGATTCAACAATGTTTTCCCGATTATTCTTTCAATAAGCCATGTATTCAGCTCCGCGGGTAAACAAATAATTTAATGACGGTGATAAATTGCAGATTTCATCCCGAATTCCATCAAGTTGCTTCTCTTGCTCCCAGCATGATGTATAATTTCCCTGTTTATTTTCCTTCCTCACAGTGAACTTAGTGACGATTGTGATCCTGTCCCGGGGCAAGTGCGGTCTCTCCAAATGTGTGACTCGCTACCTGATCGCCATGGCAGCAGCGGATCTCCTGGTCGTTATCCTGGACGTGATATTGAAGCAGCTTCCGATTAGTTACAGGAAAGCATTTGAATTTCTTCAGTCCATGCGCATGTGTAATATCCACGCTGGCCTGCTTCATGCAGCCACAGACTGTTCTGTCTGGTTCACTGTCACTTTCACATTTGATCGATTTGTGGCCATTTGTTGCCAGAAGCTGAAAACCAAATATTGCACCGAGAGAACCGCAGCTGTGGTCCTGGGAACAGTGACTGCGTTGACTGGCTTAAAGAACATTTTCTGGTGTTTTATGTTCGAAGGTTATTATAGATTCTCGAACCTCCACTGGTTTTGTTTTAGACGCTATTTCCTTGATAGAGCAGTCTTTACAGTACTGGAGATCCTTCATTTTATTCTCACCCCGTGTATCGCATTTGTTCTGATCCTGCTGCTCAATACGCTCACCGTCAGACACATTTTGGTGGCCAGCAAATCCCGCAGGAGACTCCGGGGTCCCAACACTGAGGAGAGTCCCAGAGACACCGAGATGGATAGCCGCAGGAAATGTATCATTTCAATGTTCGTAATCTCGGGGAATTTCATCCTGTTATGGGCGTTGTATATGTTGCAGTCTATATATCTACGAGTGTTTTATTCCATTGGAGATCTATCTATATATCTGCATGTATACGTCATTGAACTGGGTGCAATGCTGCAGCTCCTAAGTTGCTGTACAAACACGGGTATTTATGTTGTGACACAGACTAAGTTCAGAGGGCAGTTGCAGGATGCGGGGAACTATACATTTACCCAGTTTGTGAAATTCATTAAACCATGAGAAAAAGCAAAGACTTTGCAGCCTCAGACTCCCTGCATTAAGATGGCGAAGCTGGATCCCTGCACAAACATGCAGGCACTGGGTCACTGCACTAAGCTGACGGCTCTGCATTCCTGCACAAAGATGGTGGCGTGGGGATACAGCAGTCTTTTTTTACTACACGAAACGTGATGGGGGTGTGGGTTATATCAGTGTTACATTGAGGGGTGTGGGATATATTAATGTTACAGTGAGGGGTGTGGGGTATATCAGTGTCACAGTGAGGGGTGTGAGGTATATCACTGTTGCAGTGAGGGGTGTGGGGTATCAGTGTTACACTGAGAGGTGTGAGGTATATCAGTGTTACATTGAGGGTTGTGGGGTATATCAGTGTTACATTGAAGGGTGTGGGGTATATCAGTGTTACAGTGAGGGGCATGGGGTTTATCAGTGTTCCAGTGAGGGGTATGTGGTATCTCAGTGTTACAGTGAGGGGTGTGAGGTATATCAGTGTTACAGTGAGGTTTGTGGGGCATATCGGTGTTACAGTGAGGTGTGTGGGCTTTATCAGTGTTACAGTGAGGGGTGTGGGATATATCAGTGTAATATTGAGGGCTGTGGTGTATATCAATTCTACAGTGAGGGGTGTGGGGTATATCAGTGTTACATTGAGTGCTGCGGGGTATATCAGTGTTACAGTGAGGGGTGCGGGGAATATCAGTTTTACAGTGAGCGGTGTGTGGTATATCAGGGTGACAGTGAGGGGTGTGTGGTATATTGGTGTTGCAGTGAGGGGTGTAGGGAATATCAGTGTTACAGTGAGGGGTGCGGGCTATATCAGTATAACAGTGAGGGGTGTGGGGTTTTTCAGTGTGTTACAGTGAGGGGTGTGAGGTATATCAGTATTGCCGTGAGTTGTGTGGGGTATATCAGTGTAACAGTGCGGGCTGTGGGGTATATCAGTGTTACAGTGAGGGGTGCGGGGTATATCAGTGATACAGTGAGGTGTGTGAGGTATATCAGTGTTACAGTGAGGGGTGTGGGGTATATCAGTTTTACAGTGAGGGGTGCGGGGTATATCAGTGTTAAAGTGAGCCGTGTGGGGTATATCAGTGTTACAGTGAGGGGTGCTGGGTATATCAGTGTTACATTGAGGGTTCTGGATATATCAGTGTTAGAGTGAGGGATTTGGGGTATATCGGTGTTACAATGAGGGGTACGGGGTAGCTCAGTGTTACAGTGAGGTGTGTGTGGCATATCAGTGTGTGACAGCGAGGGGTTTGAGGTATATCAGTGTTACAGTGATGGATGTGGGGTATATCAATGTTACAGTGAGGGGTGCGGGGTATATCAGTGTAACAGTGAGGGTTGTGGAGAATATCAGTGTTGCAGTGAGTGGTGTGCGATATATCAGTGTTACAGTGAGGGGTGTGGGGTATATCAGTATTGCCGTGAGGGGTGTGGGGTATAACACTGTTACAGTGAGAGGTTTGGGGTATAACCGTGTTACTGTGAGAGGTGTGTGGTATATCAGTGTTACAGTGAGTGGTGCGGGGTTGTTCAGTGTTACAGTGAGGGTTGTGGAGTATATCAGTGTTACATTGAGGAGTGTGAGATATATTAGTGTTACAGTGAGGGGTGTGCGATATATAAGTATTGCCTTGAGGGTTGTGGGGTATATCAGTGTTACAATGAGGGTTGTGGGGTATATCAGTGTTACAGTGAGGGGTGCGGGGTATATCAGTGTCATAGTGCGGGGTGTGAGGTATATCAGTGTTACAGTGAGGGGTGTGGGTTATATCAGTGTTACAGTGAGGGATGTGGGAACATCAGTGTTACAATGAGCCGTGTGGGGTATATCAGTGTTACAGTGGAGGGTGCGGGGTATATCAGTGTTAAAGTGAGGGGTGCGGGCTAAATAAGTATTACAGTGAGGTGTGTGGGTCATATCAGTGTTACAGTGAGGGGTGTGGGGTATATCAGTGTTACAGTGAAGAGTGCAGGGAATATCAGTGTTTCAGTGAAGGGTGTGTGGTATATCAGTGTTAGAGAGACGGATTTAGGATATATCGGTGTTACGGTGAGGGGTGCGGGGTATATCAGTGTTACAGTGCGTGCTGTGGGGTATATCTCTGTTACAGTGAGGGGTGCATGGTATATCAGTGTTACAGTGAGGGGTGTGAGGTATATCAGTGTTACAGTGAGGGGTGTGGGGTATATCAATTTTACAGTGAGTGGTGCGGGGTATATCAGTGTTACAGTGAGCCGTGTGGGGTATATCAGTGTTACATTGAGGGTTGTGGGGTATATCAGTGTTAGAGTGAGGGATTTGGGGTATATCGATGCTACAGTGAGGGCTGCGGTGTAGCTCAGTTTTACAGTGAGATGTGTGTGGCATATCAGTGTGTTACAGTGAGGGGTGTGAGGTATATCAGTGTTACAGTGAGGGGTGTGGGGTATATCAATTTTACAGTGTGGGGTGCGGGGTATATCAGTGTTACAGTGAGCCGTGTGGGGTATATCAGTGTAACATTGAGGGTTGTGGGGTATATCAGTGTTACAGTGAGGGGTTTGGGGTATATCGATGCTACAGTGAGGGTTGCGGTGTAGCTCAGTGTTACAGTGAGGTGTGTGTGGCATATCAGTGTGTTACAGTGAGGGGTGTGAGTTATATCAGTGTTACAGTGAGGGTTGTGGAGTATATCAGTGTTACAGTGAGAGGTGTGAGATATATCAGTGTTACAATGAGGTGTGTGTGGCATATCAGTGTGTTACAGTGAGGGGTGTGAGTTATATCAGTGTTACAGTGAGGGCTGTGGGATATATCAGTTTTACATTGAAGGTTGTGGTGTTCATCACTGTTACATTGAGGGGTGTGGGATATATCTGTGTAACAGTGAGGGCTGTGGTGTATATCAATGCTACAATGAGGGGTGTGGGGTATATCAGTGTTACATTGAGTGTTGGGGGGTATAACAGTGTTACAGTGAGCGGTGTGTGGTATATCAGTGTGACAGTGAGGAGTGTGTGGTATATCGGTGTTGCAGTGAGGTGTGTAGGGAATATCAGTGTTACAGTGAGGGGTGCGGGCTATATCAGTGTAACAGTGAGGGGTGCGGGGTTTTTAAGTGTGATACAGTGAGGGTGTGGGATTTATCAGTCTTACAGTGAGTGGTGTGTGGTATATCAGTGTCACAGTGAGTGGTGCGGGGAATATCACTGTTACAGTGAGGGTTGTGGAGAATATCAGTGTTACAGTGAGGGGTGTGACGTATATCAGTGTTACAGTGAGGGGCGTGAGGTATATCAGGATTGCCGTGAGGTGTGTGGGGTTTATCAGTGTAACAGTGCGGGCTGTGGGGTATATCAATGTTACAGTGAGGGGTGCGGGGTATATCAGTGTTACAGTGAGGGGTGTGAGATATATCAGTGTTACAGTGAGGGGTGTGGGGTATATCAGTTTTACAATGAGGGGTGCGGGGTATATCAGTGTTACAGTGAGGGATTTGGGGTATATCGGTGTTACAGTGAGGGGTGCGGGGTAGCTCAGTGTTACAGTGAGGTGTTTGTGGCAAATAAGTGTGTTACAGTGAGGGGTGTGAGGTATATCAGTGTTACAGTGATGGGTGTGGGGTATATCAATGTTACAGTGAGGGGTGCGTGGTATATCAGTGTAACAGTGAGGGGTGTGAGGTATATTAGTGTTACAGTGAGGGGTGTGCGGTATATCAGTGTCATAGTGCGGGGTGTGAGGTATATCAGTGTTACAGTGAGGGGTGTGGGTTATATCAGTGTTACAATGAGGGATGCGGGAATATCAGTGTTCCAATGAGCCGTGTGGGGTATATCAGTGTTACAGTGTAGGGCGCTGGGTATATCAGTGTTAAAGTGAGCGGAGCGGGCTAAATAAGTATTATAGTGAGGTGTGTGGGGTATATCAGTGTGTTACAGTGAGGGGTGCGGGGTATATCAATGTTTCAGTGATGGGTGTGGGGTATATCATTGTTAAAATGAGTGCTATGGGGTATATCAGTGTTACAGTGAGGGGTGTGGGGTATATCAGCGTTACAGTGAGGCATGTGGGGTATATCAGTGTAACAGTGAGGGCTGTGGTGTATATCAATGTTACAGTGAGGGGTGTGGGGTGTAGCAGTGTTACATTGAGGGTTGCGGAATATTTCAGTGTTAAAGTGAGGGGTGCGGGCTAAATCATTGTTTCAGTGAGGGGGGCGGGGAATATCATTGCTACAGTGAGGGGTGGGGGAATATCAGTTTTATAGTGATGGATGTGCGTTATATCAGTATTGCCGTGAGGGGTGTGAGGTATATCAGTGTGAAAGTGAGGGCTTGGGGTATATCAGTGTTGCAGTGAGGAGTGCGGGGTATATCACTGTTACAGTGAGTGGTTTGGGTTATATCAGTGTTAAAGTGAGGGGTGTTGTTTATAAAGGTGTTACAGTGAGCCATGTGGGATATATCAGTGTTACAGTGAGTGATGCAGGGTATATCAGTGTTACAGTGAGGTTTGTGGAGTATATCAGCGTTACATTGAGGAGTGTGAGGTATATCAGTGTTACATTGAGGCGAGTGCGGTATATCAGTATTGCCGTGAGGGGTGTGGGGTATATCAGTGTTAGTGTGAGGGCTGTGGTGTATATCAGTGTTACAGTGAGGGGTGTGGGGTATATCAGTGTTACAGTGAGCCGTTTGGGATATATCAGTTTTACAGTGAGGGGTGTGGGGTATATCAGTGTTACATTGAGGGTTGCCTTGTATATCAGTGTTAAAGTGAGGGGTGTGGGGTATATCAGTGTTACAGTGAGGGGTGCGTGGAATATCAGTGTTACAGTGAGGGTTGTTTGGTATATCAGTGTTAGTTTGAGGGATTTGGGGTATATCGGTTTTACAGTGAGGGGTGCGGGGTATATCAGTGTTACTGTGAGGTGTGTGGGGTATATCAGCGTTACAGTGAGGGGTGTGGGATATATCAGTGTAACAGTGAGGGCTGTGGTGTATATCAATGCTACAGTGATGGGTGTGGGGTATATCAGTGTTACAATGAGTGTTGCGGGTTATATCAGTGGTACCGTGAGGGGTGCGGGGAATATCAGTGTTACAGTGAGCGGTGTGTGGTATATCAGTGTGACAGTGAGGGGTGTGTGGTATATCGGTGTTGCAGTGAGGGGTGTAGGGAATATCAGTGTTACAGTGAGTGCTGCGGGGAATATCACTGTTACAGTGAGGGTTGTGGAGTACATCAGTGTTACAGTGAGGGGTGTGACGTATATCAGTGTTACAGTGAGGGGTGTGAGGTATATCAGTATTGCCGTGCATGTGTGTGGTATATCAGTGTAACAGTGCCGGCTGTGGGGTATATCAGTATTACAGTGAGGGGTGCGTGGTATCTCAGTGTTACAGTGAGGGGTGTGAGGTATATCAGTGTTACAGTGAGGGGTGTGGGGTATATCAATTTTACAGTGAGGGGTGCGGGGTATATCAGTGTTATAAGGAGCCGTGTGGGGTATATCAGTGTTACATTGAGGGTTGTGGGGTATATCAGTGTTAGAGTGAGGGATTTGGGGTATATATGTGTTACAGTGAGCGGTGCGGGTAGCTCAGTGTTACAGTGAGGTGTGTGTGGCATATCAGTATGTTACAGTGAGGGGTGTGAGGTATATCATTGTTACAGTGATGGGTGTGGGGTATATCAATGTTACAGTGAGGGTTGCGGGGTATATCAGTGTAACAGTGCGGGTTGTGGAGTATATCACTGTTACAGTGAGAGGTGTGAGATATATCAGTGTTACAGTGAGGGGTGTGGGATATATCAGTATTGCCGTGAGGGGTGTGGGGTATTTCAGTGTTACAGTGAGTGTTATGGGGTATATCATTGTTACAGTGAGGGGTGTGGGGTATATCAGCGTTACAGTGAGGGGTGTGCGGTATATCAGTGTTACAGTGAGGGCTGTGGGATATATCAGTTTAACAGTGAGGGCTGTGGTGTATATCAATGCTACAGTGAGGGGTGTGGGGTACATCAGTGTTACATTGAGTGTTGCGGCGTATATCAGTGTTACAGTGAGGGGTGCGGGGAATATCAGTGTTACAGTGAGCGGTGTGTGGTATATCAGTGTGACAGTGCGGGGTGTGTGGTATATCGGTCTTGCAGTGAGGGGTGTCGGGAATATCAGTTTTACAGTGAGGGGTGCGGGCTATATCAGTGTAACAGTGAGGGGTGTGGGTTTTTCAGTGTGTTACAATGAGGGGTGTGGGGTTTATCAGTCTTACAGTGAGTGGTGTGTGGTATATCAGTGTTACAGTGAATGGTGCGGGGAATATCACTGTTACAGTGAGGGTTGTGGAGTATATCAGTTTAAAAGTGCGGGCTGTCGGGTATATCAGTGTTACAGTCACGGTGCGGGGTATATCAGTGTTACAGTGAGGGGTGTGAGATATATCAGTGTTACAGTGAGGGGTGTGGGGTTATTCAGTTTTACTTTGAGGGGTGTGGCGTATATCAGTGTTAAAGTGAGCCGTGTGGGGTATGTCAGTATTACAGTGAGGGATGCTGGCTATATCAGTGTTACATTGAGGGTTGTGGGGTAATCAGTGTTAGAGTGAGGGATTTGGGGTATATCGGTGTTACAGTGAGGGGTGCGGGGTAGCTCAGTGTTACAGTGAGGTCTGTGTGGCATATCAGTGTGTTACAGTGAGGGGTGTGAGGTATATCAGTGTTACAGTGATGGGTGTGGGGTATATCAATGTTACAGTGAGTGGTTCGGGGTATATCAGTGTAACAGTGAGGGTTGTGGAGTATATCAGTGTTACAGTGAGGGGTGTGAGATATATCAGTGTTACAGTGAGGGGTGTGGGGTATATCACTATTGCCGTGATGGGTGTGGGGTATATCAGTGTTACAGTGAGTGCTATGGGGTATATCAGTGTTACAGTGAGGGATGTGGGGTATATCAGCGTTACAGTGAGCGGTGTGTTGTATGTCAGTTATTTACCTTGAAGCGTGTGAGAAATATCGGTGTTACAGTGAGGGTTGTGTGTATATTAGGATATCACAGTGAGGGGTGTGGACTAAGTCAGTCTAATAGTGAGAGGCGTGGTGTATATCAGTGTTGCAGTGAGGAGAGTGGGTCTATCAGAATACCACAGTGAGGGTTCTGGGGTATATCAGTGTTACAGTGAGCGGCGTGCGGTAAATCAGTGTTACATGAGGAGTGTGGGGTATATCAGTGTTACAGTGAGGAGTGTGGGGTATATCAATGTTACAATGAGGGATGTGGAGTATATCAGTGTTAAAGTGAGGAATGTGGGGTATATCAGTGTTACAGTGAGGGGTGTGAGGTATATCAGTGTTACAGTGAGATGTATGGGGTATGTCAGTGTTAAAGTGAGGAATGTGAGGTATATCAGTGTTACAGTGAGCGGTGTTGGGAATATCAGTGCTACAGTGGGGAGGGGTATATCAGTGTTACAATCAGTGGTATATGAGCACTTCAACATGACGTGTGTGGGTTATATCAGTCTTACAGTGAGGGGTTTGGGGTGCATCTGTGTGTTACAGTGAGGTATGTGGGGTATATCAGTGTTACAGTGAGCGGTGTGTTGTATGTCAGTTATTTACGTTGAGGCGTGTGAGTAATATCGGTGTTACAGTGAGGGTTGTGGGTATATCAGGATATCACAGTGAGGGGTATGGACTAAGTCAGTGTAACAGTGAGAGGCGTGGTGTATATCAGTGCTACAGTGAGTAGAGTGGGTCTATCAGAATACCACAGTGAGGGTTGTGGGGTATATCAGTGTTACAGTGAGGGGCGTGGGGTAAATCAGTGTTAAATGAGGAATGTGGGTTATATCACTGTTACAGTGAGGATTGTGGGGTATATCGGTGTTACAGTGAGGGGTGTGGGATATATCAGTGTTACAGTGAGGATTGTCGGGTATATCGGTGTTACAGTGAGGGGTGTGGGATATATCAGTGTTACAGTGAGGAATGTGGGGTATATCGGTGTTACAGTGAGGAATACGGGGCATTTCGTTGTTACAGTGAGGGGTGTGGGGTATATCAGTGTTACATTGAGCGGTGTGGGTTATATCAGTGTCACAATGAGGGGCGTGGGGTATATCAATGTTACAGTGAAGGGTGTGAGGTATATCAGTGTTATTGTGAGTGGTGTGGGGTACATCTGTTGCAGTGCGGTTTGTGGGGTATTTCAGTGTTACAGTGAGGGGTGTGTGGTATATCAGTGCTGCAATGGGAGGGTGGGGTATATCAGTGTTACAGTGAGGAATGTGGGGTATATCAGTTTTACAGTGACCGGTGTGGGGTATATCAGTGCTAAAGTGCGGGGGGCGGGTATATCAGTGTTACAATCAGTGGTATATGACCGCTTCAACCTGAGTTGTGTCGGGTATATCAGTCTTACAGTAAGGGGTTTGGGGTGCATCTGTGTGTTACACTGAGGTATGTGGGGTATATCAGTGTTACAGTGAACGGTGTGTTGTATCTCAGTTATTTACCTTGAGGCGTGTGAGGAGTATCGGTGTTAGAGTGAGGGTTGTGGGTATATCAGGATATCACAGTGAGGGGTGTGGACTATGTCAGTGTAACAGTGAGAGGCGTGGTGTATATCAGTGTTACAGTGAGCAGAGTGTGTCTATCAGAATACCACAGTGAGGGTTGCGGGGAATATCAGTGTTACAGTGAGGGGCGTGGGGTAAATCAGTGTTACAGTGAGGAGTGTGGGGTATATCCGTGTTACAGTGAGGGGTGTGGGGTATATCAATTTTACAGTGAGGGGTGCGGGGTATATCAGTGTTAGAAGGAGCCGTGTGGGGTATATCAGTGTTACATTGAGGGTTGTGGGGTATATCAGTGTTAGAGTGAGGGATTTGGGGTATATAGGTGTTACAGTGAGCGGTGCGGGGTAGCTCAGTGTTACAGTGAGGTGTGTGTGGCATATCATTATGTTACAGTGAGGGGTGTGAGGTATATCATTGTTAGAGTGATGGGTGTGGGGTATATCAATGTTACAGTGAGGGTTGCGGGGTATATCTGTGTAACAGTGCGGGTTGTGGAGTATATCACTGTTACAGTGAGAGGTGTGAGATATATCAGTGTTACAGTGAGGGGTGTGGGATATATCAGTATTGCCGTGAGGGGTGTGGGGTATTTCAGTGTTACAGTGAGTGTTATGGGGTATATCAGTGTTACAGTGAGGGGTGTGGGGTATATCAGCGTTACAGTGAGGGGTGTGCGGTATATCAGTGTTACAGTGAGGGCTGTGGGATATATCAGTTTAACAGTGAGGGCTGTGGTGTATATCAATGCTACAGTGAGGGGTGTGGGGTATATCAGTGTTACATTGAGTGTTGCGGCGTATATCAGTGTTACAGTGAGGGTTGCGGGGAATATCAGTGTTACAGTGAGCGGTGTGTGGTATATCAGTGTGACAGTGCGGGGTGTGTGGTATATCGGTCTTGCAGTGAGGGGTGTCGGGAATATCAGTTTTACAGTGAGGGGTGCGGGCTATATCAGTGTAACAGTGAGGGGTGTGGGTTTTTCAGTGTGTTACAATGAGGGGTGTGGGGTTTATCAGTCTTACAGTGAGTGGTGTGTGGTTTATCAGTGTTACAGTGAATGGTGCGGGGAATATCACTGTTACAGTGAGGGTTGTGGAGTATATCAGTGTAAAAGTGCGGGCTGTCGGGTATATCAGTGTTACAGTCACGGTGCGGGGTATATCAGTGTTACAGTGAGGGGTGTGAGATATATCAGTGTTACAGTGAGGGGTGTGGGGTTATTCAGTTTTACTTTGAGGGGTGTGGCGTATATCAGTGTTAAAGTGAGCCGTGTGGGGTATGTCAGTATTACAGTGAGGGATGCTGGCTATATCAGTGTTACATGGAGGGTTGTGGGGTATATCAGTGTTAGAGTGAGGGATTTGGGGTATATCGGTGTTACAGTGAGGGGTGCGGGGTAGCTCAGTGTTACAGTGAGGTCTGTGTGGCATATCAGTGTGTTACAGTGAGGGGTGTGAGGTATATCAGTGTTACAGTGATGGGTGTGGGGTATATCAATGTTACAGTGAGTGGTTCGTGGTATATCAGTGTAACAGTGAGGGTTGTTGAGTATATCAGTGTTACAGTGAGGGGTGTGAGATATATCAGTGTTACAGTGAGGGGTGTGGGATATATCAGTATTGCCGTGATGGGTGTGGGGTATATCAGTGGTACAGTGAGTGCTATGGGGTATATCAGTGTTACAGTGAGGGATGTGGGATATATCAGCGTTACAGTGAGCGGTGTGTTGTATGTCAGTTATTTACCTTGAAGCGTGTGAGAAATATCGGTGTTACAGTGAGGGTTGTGTGTATATTAGGATATCACAGTGAGGGGTGTGGACTAAGTCAGTCTAATAGTGAGAGGCGTGGTGTATATCAGTGTTGCAGTGAGGAGAGTGGGTCTATCAGAATACCACAGTGAGGGTTCTGGGGTATATTAGTGTTACAGTGAGCGGCGTGGGGTAAATCAGTGTTACATGAGGAGTGTGGGGTATATCAGTGTTACAGTGAGGAGTGTGGGGTATATCAATGTTACAGTGAAGTGTGTGATGTATATCACTGTTATAGTGTGGGGTGTGGGGTACATCTGTTACAGTGAGGTGTGTGGGGTATATCAGTGTTACAATGAGGGATGTGGAGTATATCAGTGTTAAAGTGAGGAATGTGGGGTATATCAGTGTTACAGTGAGGGGTGTGAGGTATATCAGTGTTACAGTGAGATGTATGGGGTATATTAGTGTTAAAGTGAGGAATGTGAGGTATATCAGTGTTACAGTGAGCGGTGTTGGGTATATCAGTGCTACAGTGGGGAGCGGTATTTCAGTGTTACAATCAGTGGTATATGAGCACTTCAACCTGACGTGTGTGGGTTATATCAGTCTTACAGTGAGGGGTTTGGGGTGCATCTGTGTGTTACAGTGAGGTATGTGGGGTATATCAGTGTTACAGTGAGCGGTGTGTTGTATGTCAGTTATTTACGTTGAGGCGTGTGAGTAATATCGGTGTTACAGTGAGGGTTGTGTGTATATCAGGATATCACAGTGAGGGGTGTGGACTAAGTCAGTGTAACAGTGAGAGGCGTGGTGTATATCAGTGTTACAGTGAGTAGAGTGGGTCTATCAGAATACCACAGTGAGGGTTGTGGGGTATATCAGTGTTACAGTGAGGGGCGTGGGGTAAATCAGTGTTAAATGAGGAATGTGGGTTATATCACTGTTACAGTGAGGATTGTGAGGTATATCGGTGTTACAGTGAGGGGTGTGGGATATATCAGTGTTACAGTGAGGATTGTGGGGTATATCGGTGTTACAGTGAGGGGTGTGGGATATATCAGTGTTACAGTGAGGAATGTGGGGTATATCGGTGTTACAGTGAGGAATACGGGGCATATCGTTGTTACAGTGAGGGGTGTGGGGTATATCAGTGTTACATTGAGCGGTGTGGGTTATATCAGTGTCACAATGAGGGGCGTGGGGTATATCAATGTTACAGTGAAGGGTGTGAGGTATATCAGTGTTATTGTGAGTGGTGTGGGGTACATCTGTTGCAGTGAGGTTTGTGGGGTATTTCAGTGTTACAGTGAGGGGTGTGGGGTATATCAGTGCTGCAATGGGGGGGTGGGGTATATCAGTGTTACAGTGAGGAATGTGGGGTATATCAGTTTTACAGTGACAGGTGTGGGGTATATCAGTGCTAAAGTGCGGGGGGCGGGTATATCAGTGTTACAATCAGTGGTATATGACCGCTTCAACCTGAGTTGTGTCGGGTATATCAGTCTTACAGTAAGGGGTTTGGGGTGCATCTGTGTGTTACACTGAGGTATGTGGGGTATATCAGTGTTACAGTGAACGGTGTGTTGTATGTCAGTTATTTACCTTGAGGCGTGTGAGGAGTACCGGTGTTAGAGTGAGGGTTGTGGGTATATCAGGATATCACAGTGAGGGGTGTGGACTATGTCAGTGTAACAGTGAGAGGCGTGGTGTATATCAGTGTTACAGTGAGCAGAGTGTGTCTATCAGAATACCACAGTGAGGGTTGCGGGGTATATCAGTGTTACAGTGAGGGGCGTGGGGTAAATCAGTGTTACAGTGAGGAGTGTGGGGTATATCGGTGTTACAGTGAGGGGTGTGGCATATATCAGTGTTACAGTGAGGGATGTGGGGTATATCGGTGTTACAGTGAGGAGTACGGGGCATATCGGTGTTACAGTGAGGGGTGTGGGGTATATCAGTGTTACATTGAGCGGTGTGGGATATATCAGTGTTGCAGTGAGGTGCAAGGGGTATATCAGTGTTACAGTGAAGGGTGTGAGGTACATCAGTGTTATAGTGAGGGGTGTCGGGTATATCTGTTAAAGTGAGGTGTGTGGGGTATGTCAGTGTTGCAGTGAGCGGTGTGGGATATATCAGTGTTTCAGTGAGAGGTGTGGGGTATATCAGTGTTACAGTGAGCGGTGTCAGGTGCATCAGTGTGTTAGAGTGCAGCGTGTGGGTCTTAGCTGAGTGGTTCACTGTCGGGTGAGTGGGATATCAATGTTACAGGGAGGCGTCGGGCGGTATATCTGTGTGGTACAGTGAGTGCTGCGGCGTATATCAGTGTTACAGTGAGGGGTTTGGTGTCTGTCAGTGTTACAGTGAGTGATGTGTGGTATATCAGTGTTACATTGAGGGGTGTGGGTAATATCAGTGTTACAGTGAGGGGTGTGGGGTGTATCAGTGTTACAGCAAGGGATGTGGGGAGTATCAGTGTTACAGTGAGGGGTGTGAGGTGTATCAGTGTTACAGTGAGGGGTAGTGGGTATATCAGTGTTACAGTGAGGGATGTGGGGTATAACAGTGTTACAGTGAGTGGTGTGGGGTACATCTGTTACAGTGAGATGTGTGGGGTATATCAGTGTTACAATGAGTGATGTGGGGTATATCATTGTTAAAGTGAGGAATGTGGGGTATATCATTGTTGCAGTGAGGGGTGTGAGGTATATCAGTGTTACAGTGAGATGTTTGGGGTATATCAGTGTTAAAGTGAGGAATGTGTGTTATATCAGTGTTACAGTGAGCGGTTTGGGGTATATCAGTGTTACAGTGAGGGTTGTGAGGTATATCAGTGTTACAGTGAGATGTATGGGGTTTATCAGTGTTAAAGTGAGGAATGTTGGGTAAATCAGTGTTACAGTGAGCGGTGTGGGGTAGATCAGTGCTAGAGTGGGGAGGGGTATATCAGTGTTACAATCAGTGGTATTTGAGCACTTCAACCTGAGGTGTGTGGGATATATCAGTCTTAAAGTGAGGGGTTTGGGGTGCATCTGTGTGTTACAGTGAGGTATGTGGGGTATATCAGTGTTACAGTGAGCGGTGTGTTGTATGTCAGATATTTACCTTGAGGCGTGTGAGGAATATCGGTGTAACAGTGAGGGTTGTGGGTATATCAGGATATCACAATGAGGGGTGCGGACTAAGTCAGTGTAACAGTGAGAGGCGTGGTGTATATCAGTGTTACAGTGAGGAAGTGGGTCTATCAGAATACCACAGTGAGGGTTGTGGGGTATATCAGTGTTACAGTGAGGGGCGTGGGGTAAATCAGTGTTACATGAGGAGTGTGGGGTATATCAGTGTTACAGTGAGGAGTGTGGTGTATATCGGTGTTACAGTGAGGGGTGTGGGATATATCAGTGTTACAGTGATGAATGTGGGGTATATCGGTGTTCCAGTGAGGAGTACGGGGCATATCGTTGTTACAGTGAGGGGTGTGGGGTATATCAGTGTTACATTGAGCGGTGTGGGTTATATCAGTGTTACAATGAGGGGCGTGGGGTATATCAATGTTACAGTGAAGGGTGTGAGGTATATCAGTGTTATAGTGAGTGGTGTGGGGTACATCTGTTGCAGTGAGGTGTGTGGGGTATTTCAGTGTTACATTGAGGGGTGTGGGTTATATCAGTGCTACAATGGGGGGGTGGGGTATATCAGTTTGAAAGTGAGGAATGTGGGGTATTTCAGTTTTACAGTGACCGGTGTGGGGTATATCAGTGCTACAGTGCAGGGGGGCGGGTATATCAGTGTTACAATCAATGGTATATGACCGCTTCAACCTGAGTTGTGTCGGGTATATCAGTCTTACAGTGAGGGGTTTGGGGTGCATCTGTGTATTACAATGAGGTATGTGGGGTATATCAGTGTTACAGTGAACGGTGTGCTGTATGTCAGTTATTTACCTTGAGGCGTGTGAGGAATATCGGTGTTAGATTGAGGGTTGTTGGTATATCAGGATATCACAGTGAGGGGTGTGGACTATGTCAGTGTAACAGTGAGAGGCGTGGTGTATATCAGTGTTACAGTGAGGAGAGTGGGTGTATCAGAATGCGACAGTGAGGGTTGCGGAGTATATCAGTGTTACAGTGAGGGGCGTGGGGTAAATCAGTGTTACAGTGAGGAGTGTGGGGTATATCGGTGTTACAGTGAGGGGTGTGGCATATATCAGTGTAGCAGTGAGGGATGTGGGGTATATCGGTGTTACAGTGAGGAGTACGGGGCATATCGGTGTTACAGTGAGGGGTGTGGGGTACATCAGTATTACATTGAGCGGTGTGGGGTATATCAGTGTTGTAGTGAGGGGCAAGGGGTATATCAGTGTTACAGTGAAGGGTGTGAGGTATATCAGTATTATAGTGAGGGGTGTCGGGTACATCTGTAAAAGTGAGGTGTGTGGGGTATGTCAGTGTTGCAGTGAGCGGTGTGGGAGATATCAGTGTTACAGTGAGCGGTGTCAGGTTCATCTGTGTTTTAGAGTGCAGCGTGTGGGACTTAGCTGAGTGGTTCACTGTCGGGTGAGTGGGATATCAGTGTTACAGGGATGCGTGGGGCGGTATATCTGTGTGGTACAGTGAGTGCTGCGGCGTATATCAGTGTTACAGTGAGGGGTTTGGTGTATGTCAGTGTTACAGTGAGTGATGTGTGGTATATCAGTGTTCCATTGAGGGGTGTGGCGTATATCAGTGTTACAGTGAGGGGTGTGGGGTGTATCAGTGTTACAGCGAGGGATGTGGGGTGTATCAGTGTTACAGTGAGGGGTGTGAGGTGTATCAGTGTTACCGTGAGGGGTGGTGGGTATATCAGTGTTACAGTGAGGGGTGTGGGGTATAACAGTGTTACATTGAAGGGTGTGGGGTGTATCATTGTTACAGTGAGGGGTGTGGGGTATATCATTGTTGCAGTGCGGGGTGTGGAGTATTTCACTATTACAGTGAGGGGTGTGGGGTATATCGTTGTTACAGTTAGGGGTATGGGGTATATCGGTGTTACAGTGAGGGGTGTGGGGTATATCAATATTACAGTGAATGTTGTGAGGTATATCAGTGTTACAGTGAGGGGTGGTGGGTATATAAGTGTTACAGTGAGCGGTGTGGGGTATGTCAGTTTTACAGTGAGGGGTGTGGGGTATATTGGTGTTAGAGTAAGGTGTGCGTGTTATATCAGTTTTGCAGTGAGCGGTGTCGGTACATTAGTGGGTTAGAGTGTAGCGTGTGGACCTTAGCTGAGTTGTTCACTCTGGTGTGAGTGGTATATCAGTGTTACAAGGAGGCGTGCGGGTGTATATCAGTGGGTTACAGTGAGTGGTGCCCGGTATATCAGTGTTACAGTGAGGGGTTTGTGGTATATCAGTGTTATAGTGAGTGATGTATGGTATATCAGTGTTATATTGAGGGGTGTGGGGTATATCAGTTTAACAGTGAGGGGTGTGGGGTCTATCAGTGTTACAGTGAGAGGTGTGGGGTATATCAGTGTTACAGTGAGGGGTGGTGGGTATATCAATGTTACAGTGAGGGGTGTGGGGTATAACAGTGTTACAGTGAGGGGTGTGGGATGTATCAGTGTTACAGTGAGGGGTGTGGGGTATATCAGTGTTACAGTGAGGGGTGTGGGATGTATCAGTGTTACAATGAGGGGTGTGGGGTACTTCGATGTTACAGTTAGGGGTATGTGGTATATCGGTGTTACAGTGAGGGGTGTGGGGTATATCAATGTTTCAGTGAAGGGTGTGAGCTATTTCAATTTATAGCGAGGGGTGGTGGGTATAGCAGTGTTACATGAGGAGTGTGGGGTATATCAGTGTTACAGTGAGGAGTGTGGGGTATATCAATGTTACAGTGAAGGTTGTGATGTATATCACTGTTATAGTGTGGGGTGTGGGCTACATCTTTTACAGTGAGGTGTGTGGGGTATATCAGTTTTACAATGAGGGATGTGGGGTATATCAGTGTTAAAGTGAGGAATGTGGGATATATCAGTTTTACAGTGAGGGGTGTGAGGTATATCAGTGTTACAGTGAGATGTGTGGGGTATATCAGTGTTAAAGTGAGGAATGTGGGGTATATCAGTTTTACAGTGACCGGTTTGGGGTATATCAGTATTACAATCAATGGTATATGACCGCTTCAACCTGAGTTGTGTCGGGTATATCAGTCTTACAGTTAGGGGTTTGGGGTGCATCTGTGTGTTACAGTGAGGTATGTGGGGTATATCAGTGTTACAGTGAACGGTGTGTTGTATGTCAGAATACCACAGTGAATGGTGTGGGGTATATCAGTGTTATGGTGAGGGGCGTGGGCTATATCAGTGTTACAGTGAAGGATTTGAGGTATATCAGTGTTACAGTGAGTGGTGTGGTGTATATCAGTGTTCCAGTGAGGGGCATGGTTTTTACCTGAATTTTAGAGTGAGGGGTATGGGGTGTTTAAGTGCATTACAGTGAGGGGTGTGGTATATATCGATGCGTTAAAGTAAGTGGTGTCGGGTATATGAGTGTTCCAGTGAGTGGTGTGTGCTTTATCGGTGTGTTGCAGTTATGGGTGTGGGGTCTATGATTGTTACATTGAGGGGTGTGGGGTATATCAGTGTTACAATTAGGGGTGTGGGCTATATCAGTGTTATAGGGAGGGGTGTGGGGTATATCAGTGTTGCAGTGGGTGGGGGGTGGGAATTATCAGTGTTACAGTGAGGAGTTTGGGGTGTATCTGTATGTTACAGTGAGGTATGTGGGGGACATCAGTGTTACAGTGAGGGGTTTGGGGTGCATCAGTGTGTTTCAGTGAGGAATGTGGGGTATATCAATTTTACAGTGAGCGGTGTGTTGTATGTCAATAAGTTACCTTGAGACGTGTGAGGTATATCATTGTTCCAGTGAGGGTTTTGGGTATATCAGGATATTACAGTGAGGGGTGTGGACTATGTCAGTATTACACTGAGGGGTGTGGGATATATCGGTGCAGCAGCGAGCAGTATGTGCTCTATCAGTTTTGCAGTGAGTGGTGTGGGGTGTATCATTGTTACAGTGAGTGGTGTGGGGTATATAAGAGTCTTACAGTGAGGGTGTAAATGTGGATTATTTTCTCTCAATCTGGTTCTGCAAAAATTCTGAAACGAATACCGCTTGTGCTTTAAACAAAGCAAGCTTTTATTTAAAAAGCAAATCCCGATCGGGGACCTTATCAGACAGAAGGAATGCAACTCTGATAGATCGCACCCACTTCCTACGGACAAAGTGACGTTACATTGTAACGGGACGACGGTTCTACATTCTCGGCAAAAGATAACAAGATAGGGCTAGAGTGACATCCTAGTTCAGCCTATCCCTTTTGATCCCTCTTTCCCTTTGTCCACTCATAAGCCGACCAAAGTATGGTCTGATTTTAAACAAAGACCTTCTGTTAATGTTTCAGGTTAATAACATGATTTAATAAGACCTTGAGGTTTTTCTGCAAGCTGTGGGTTTTGTTTCAATATGTGTTAGTGTTGTAAAATTTCGCAGTCTCGAGTCTGAGATGTCATGGCTATTCCACCATGAATTTTTTGTTAGCTTATACTGTCCCTATACAATTCCCACGTTCTCAAGTTCAATGTCACTATACATTTTTAAACATTCACATGCCCCCCTTTTATCATTCCATGATAACACTTAGGATCATTCTAGGAGTATCGCATTCATCCATTCACACTCTATTTCCTGAATCATACTGTTGTTAGTGTCGAGTAGTTCTTTAGTTCGTTGGATCATAACTCGGGAGCCCTTGACCACGAGAGTTTGCTAACCTTGTCATCAAACCTCCACTTGTTTTATTCGGAAGGTGAGAGAGGATGGTGACGCGTGCACCTGTGGTGATGTTGAGACTGTGTGGGCATTTGCTGTACCCTATGATATGTCCCTTGTTACTGGTGTAATTTCGGGTTAGACATATGTCCCCGGTTGGCCTCCCAATCCTCGAGGTATTGGTCAGGGCTAAGAATGGGGGTTCCTTTCCACGGTCGTAGGTTGTTTGGTACCATCCCTGGAATGTCTCGCTAATTGTATTGCCCCACCTCCTTTCGTGATAGTTTGGCTCTGAATCCATCTGACAGTCTCTGTTCGGGTTAGTGGAACGGGGCGCAAAGTCATTCCCCCTTTGGAATGTATAGGGAGATGTGAACACACCCAACATCTAGAAAAGTTCCCATTTTGCGCATAAACATAAGACATGTACAAAAAGGTGCTTACATGGAGCTCTCTTCTCTGTCTCCCCTCCCATGCGCTGAAACTGTCATATATCAAAACTATTATACAGGCTGTGCCATACAGACACAGTTGCATCTTATGACTCAGGATTCAGATAAATAGTGCAATTATTTTGCTGAATAAAAGAGTTCAGTTTTCCCGTCTCTCTTCTCAGGTCACCGTCGGTGTAGCTGGCTGTTTATCACTGCGGGTAAAAGTTCAAACTGGTGACGTTCCAATTCGGATACCAACGGAGAAGAGGAGGTCTGGAACAGAAACAGGAGTTAGAATAACCAGTAAAATAGGTTCGTTAGAGGGTGGTGAGCTTGCAGTAATGCAGGTGAACCCAGGCACTTTTCCCCTCAACCTTGGCTGCAGTGGGGGTAGTGAGTAACACCTGAAAAGGCCCCTCCTGTTGTGGCTCTAATCCCTTCCAAATCCATACTTCCCTGGTGCCACGAGGGACAATTCGGGTAAAACTGAGAGGTCGAGGTGAGCATCTTGAACCTGGTTGTGAGCTAGTCACAGAGCCTGAGTCAAAGAAAGAACATAGGTGGTCATCAGTCGAGCTGAGATACCATATCTAGGAACAATTTCCCTCATTAACACCGTAACAACAGTTTGAGCCTTATTATCCAGGGTAGGGTAGGCTTCAATCCATCTGCTAAACACATCTACTATTACTAACACATATTTGTAACACTGAACTTCTGCAACTCAATATAGTCCAACTGAAATGTCTCAAAGGGACTTTCGGGTATGGGCATTTTACCCCAATCAAAGGGGACTCCCTTCCCTGGATTATGTTGCTGGCAAACCAGGCAACGACTACTGATGTTCTGGGCGAGCGCCTGGAGTCTGGGGTGCCACCAAGCAGCCAAAAGTGTATCACTCGTGGTCCTTGCTCCACAATGAGTCGCAAAATGCACACATTCAATAACCCATAGAGCCAACTCGTCAGACATGCGAGTCTGTTCCGCGGGAGTGGTCCAGAGTTTAGAAACATTGCCATACGTACATCCATAATATTTCCACAACAGTTTATCTTTTTCAGGAGCGTCCTCATGTGCTTTTATAACATCTTGGATGGTTGGCATTGGTTTTTCCGAGGCTAACTTATCCTTCGCAGGATTTTTAGTCTGTCTCATCATTTTGGGCACTAACATCTGTTGGTCACGAGAGGCCTGTTTAGCCTCGTTGTCAGCACACTGGTACCCTATATCAACCGGAGATTTTCCGGTGGTGTGGGTGGTACATTTAACAACGGCAATACACTTGGGGAGCATGAGCGCTTGAACCAATTCAGATACTAGTTGCTCATGGGATATCTCATTCGCCTGTGAGGTTAGGAATCCCCTATTTTTCCATAATTGTCAGAAATCATGGGCCACCCCAAAGGTATACCTAGAGTCGGTGTAGATATTGACTTTGAGGTCTTTGGCCAAGATACAGGCTCGGGTGACGGTGAATAGTTCAGCTTGTCGGGCAGAAAAGGCGGTTTCAAAAGCGGCAGATTCCAAGACCTGATTCTCCTGGTTTACTATGGCGTATCCTGAGATTAATAGAAGAACTTCCGTAACATACATAATACAGTCTGGATCTTCAGTTGGTACATCAACTAAATCTTCCCTGACTGATGTGGCCTCTTGAATTAAAGATAAACAATCATGACTGGGTTCTTCCTCATCTTGGGGCGGCTCAGTAAGAAAATTAGGCCGGATTAATTGCAGTACAGAGCCGAAAGGTCAGCTTAGGATTGTTTCGTAAGTAGATCTCAGATCTGCTTTGCCTGGCCATGGTAAGGTGTTGAGTCTGCAGTTGGCCCAGGAGGGCAGCTACTGAGTGAGAAGTGTTAAGACAACGGTAGCACAGTCTTTCAGAATTGTTCAATACAGTTGAAAGGGCCGGTCATAGAGGGGCCGGCCCAAAGCCGGAGCTTGCAGCAGGGCTGTCTTTAGGTCCTTAAAGGCTTGGACGTCTGCGGTTTCTATTTCAAAGCTGCCTTACTTATTTGTATACGTGGTGAGGTGTTTCGTCATCAGGGCAACATTAGGGATCCAGGGTCTGCAGTAATTGATCAACCCCAACCACTGTCGCATTTATTTAGCCGTGCTAGGGACTGGAAACTGGCAAATTGGTTCGACTCGGCTAGTCTCCAAAGCTCGGTGGATACTCGGTATTGCCTGTGATTTCAGTGGGTACTGTCCACATTGCACTGCACTGGGATCTCAATCGGATCAATGGGAGTATAACCCACTTGGGAGGGGTCCTCTGCCCACACATGAGGATCCACATAGTCAGGTATGTCAGAGCCAGTATGATGCTGCAGAATCGTTAAGACCTTCTCGGGGTCTCCGTTGAATTGGACTGTTCGGCCATGTTTTACAATTTGCACATCCCGGCTGGAAGGGTCAGCCTCGTCTATAGCCTGGCACACCATAACTCCCAAATCATTAGCGTGGTGAGGAGGTAATACTTCGAGTAATATGTGGTGCCACTGTTGGGGGCTGTCCATTTCCACAAAATCTGCCTTCCCTTCCTGTCCAGTCACTCTAGCCCTTAATAGAATTTCCTTCACTTCCCCTTCGTGATCCTGATAAAAGGTCTGCAGGTCCTGATTCTTTCCACTGGGATCGCGTGCTAGGGTCACGTGAGAGGGTGCCTGCGGCAGGTCCAGAGACCACCACTTAGTGATTCTAGTGGTATTATACTGCTGCTTAAGGGTTCCCTGTTTTACAATAATCCCATCATCTCCACACTCCAAATGCAACTGGAATTTGCAAAGGAGGTCTCTAGCCATCAAGTTACAGTCCAGATTGGTTGTGATAACAAATCGATGTTCCACCAATTCTTTCTGGTTACCCATTTTAACCGGTTCTGACACCGGGAATGTCGAGTCTTGTCCCAGGAATCCTGACAGTCCTGTGTTTCAGTGAAAGCGGGGAGGTTAAGCTTTGATTGGACAGAAGACATGAAAGCTCCCATATCTATAAAGAAGGGTTGCCACTCATTCCGAATTTTTAACAATATCATCGGTTCGTCATCCGGAGAGGGTCCCTGCGTAGTCAATACGAATAGAGGGACGGTTGGCCAAAGGGGTTGTTCTGGGAGAAGTTAATGTAAGATCCACGTCCTCTCCCCCCTTGCCCCCCTCCTCTTCCTCCTCTTCCTTTTTCGTGCCGATGGGAGGGACAATTTCTATTCCAATGTCCTTTTTGCCCACAAATAAAGCATCCATCTCGTTTTCCGAGACCCGACCTCTTCCCATACCATGCCGGGGACAGTAGGGCGGTCCGTAATTAGCAGGGCACGGGCCATTTGGCTGTTTGATATAACCGTATTCCCGTTTATCCACCCAACCCTGCACGCAATACTGCAGTTCCATCTGGTATCCCCTTGGGTCGGGTTTTGGTCCTTCCACCCGAGGCGGCTCCATACTGATGGGCTTCTGAAGGGTCGTGGTGAGAGCAATAAAGATAGAGTTTAGGCGATCCTGGACATCGTTAGGGTGAGCAACCACTAATACATCATGAGTAGCCCGTCCTAGGTGAGTTAGAATTCGGGCATGCTCAGTTGGGCTCAGGGTTTGCTTTACCAGGGCCCACAGGTCCCTTGATTCTGCATTATATCCGTGCATGTCGAGGTCACTCCGTGAAATCGGAGCTCAGGGTTAAGTTGGGTTTGTGGATCCCTTTCAACTTATTTATCTTAGCCTTTTAACTCTTCAATTTGTTTTGTTTGAGTATCTATTTCTTTATTGTATCAGGCAAGTATTATTACATAAGCTAGTTCTGTTTTTATTTTTATTCTGACTATCGCACCATTCCTCTGTTAGGTGAGTCTTTTTTCTACTAAGAAATACTAATTGATAATGTTCAGTATGAAATGGCTTTCAATGGAAAGGGTTAACTCCTTTATAGATTTGTAAGAAGACCTGATGTCATTACGTGACTTCACTTAACCATGTGGAAAAAAAAATATTTTCATCAGGAAAGGCAGCATTTGATTAAACTCCAAAAATTTTTAACTTCTTATTCAAGTACTTGCCAAAGATATATATATATTTTTAATTGATTTAAAACGAGACCACACATTTGTTTACTGAAATTCAATTTCGTCATCAGCCTCGGTCAACACAAAGCCAGCCATTTTAACTAAGTCGTCTATCGATACATTTCTCAGAGGTCCCAGTGGAACTCTTTCTTTAAGACGTCTACGGTTTTTAATATGTCCTCCTTCTGTCAATGAAAGCCCTAATTTAATGGAGTTTTTCTGCCAACTGGACAGGAGTGATTTTATTTTAAGACTGCAGTGGAATTTTTCTCATAATTTAAAATCTCAGAAATTTTTTTTTTCTTTCAGCACCTATTTAGTACGCTACTTTTTTTTTGTCTTTTCCATAAATAGAGAGAAGTCTGGCACGTAGGCTGTGGACTGCTTTTCGTTAGCTCAATTGTTCCAGCCTCAAGGTCGTGTTATTTAATATAATATTTTTTTTGAATCCTTTTGAATCCATCTCAGTTGTTTTGCTGTGCCTTCTCTGAATGTTTTCTTTCAACAAGTAAGTGAGCATGTCAAATCCTTTGTTTTTTAACCACCGGGACCATGTATTTTTTTCTTTTTTTTTTACTCAACAAACCTATCCTTTGTGCATTTCCTGGCTCCGTAACTTATCATCCGAATATACGTAATTCAATCAGGTTCACACTCTTAAACTTCCCACATACAGGACAACACTACCAAGTGTTAAAAGAAACTTTCATTCTGTTTGAAAAAGTGGGTGGAGCTAAAACAAACCACAACTCCCCAGCTTTTTTCTTTACACAGTACAAATCACACAAGCATTTCTCATTTAAAACAAGCATTCATAAGAGTCTCTTTTCTTTCCTAATAATTTTGGGATCCATGATTGTTCATCTATCCCTATTTAGCTCTAACTATCCCTACTTTCCGTGTCGCCGCACGAATCTACTGGGCCTCAAACCCACAGAGACACTGGGCTTCGAACCCAGGCAGGCTCTGGGCTTTGAACCCAGGCAGACTTACCTATTCTAACCTATCTTTCCAAGTCGCCTCTTGGTTTGCGTCACTGCGCAATTTCCCGACCTCTATCTCTATTCTAAGTTTGAAAGGTATTCACCAGATTGTCCTGGAACTCGTTCAGACACTATCTGAGAACCAGCGAGTGGCTAAACTTTCCTCAGACTTTTGAAACCAGGGGAAACTGGAGCAGTATTGATATCATACTGACTCCAGTGGCCACTTTCCCCTCGTCTTGTCCAAGGCTCGTCTGGCTCTTAATTCGAAAATTTTCGGCAGTCGTCCGTTGTGATCCCACTTCTGACACCAAATGTAAATGTGGATTATTTTACCTCAATCTGGTTCAGCAAAATTACTGAAACGAATACCGTTTGTGCTTTAAACAAAGCAAGCTTTTATTTAAAAAGCAAATCCCGATCGGGAACCTTATCAGACAGAAGGAATGCAAGTCTGTTTAAACGCACCCACTTCCTACGGACAAAGTGACGTTACATTGTAAAGGCACGATGGTTATACATTTTTGGCAAAAGTTAACAAGATAGGGCTAGAGTGACATCCTAGTTCAGCCTATCTCTTTTGATCCCTCTTTCCCTTTGTCCACTCATACGCCGACCTAAGTATGGTCTGATTTTAAACAAAGACCTTCTGTTAATGTTTCAGGTTAATAACATGATTTAATAAGACCTTGAGGTTTTTCTGCAAGCTGTGGGTTTTGTTTCAATATGTGTTAGTGTTGCAACATTTCGCAGTCTCGAGTCTGAGATGTCATGGCTATTCCTCCATGAATTCTTTGTTAGCTTATAATGTCCCTATACAATTTCCACGTTCTCAACTTCAATGTCTCTATACATTTTTAAACATTCACATTGTGCTGACATGGATTGAGAACTGGTTGTCAGACAGGAAGCAAAGAGTAGGAGGAAATAGGGACTTTTCAGAATGGCAGGCAGTGACTCGTGGGATATCGCAAGGTTCTTTGCTGGGGCCCCAGCTGTTTACAGTGTACATTAATGGTTTAGACGAGGGGATTAAATGTTGTATCTCCAAATTTGCGGATGACACTAACTTGGGTGGCAGTGTGAGCTGCGAGGAGGATGCTATGAGGCTGCAGAGCGATATGGATAGGTTAGGTGAGTGGGCAAATGAAGTATAATGTGGATAAATGTGAGGTTATCCACTTTGGTGGTAAAAACAGAGAGACAGACTATTATCTGAATGGTAACAGATTAGGAAAAGGGGAGGTGCAAAGAGACCTGGGTGTCATGGTACATCGGTCATTGAAGGTTGGCATGCAGGTACAGCAGGCGGTTAAGAAAGAAAATGGCATGTTGGCCTTCATAGCGCGGCGATTTGAGTACAGGGGCAGGGAGGTGTTTCTACAGTTGTACAGGCCCTTGGTGAGACCACACCTGGAGTATTGTGTACAGTTTTGGTCTCCTAACCTGAGGAAGGACATTCTTCCTACTGAGGGAGTGCAGCGAAGGTTCACCAGACTGATTCCCGGGATGGCGGGACTGACCTATCAAGAAAGACTGGATCAATTAGGCTTGTATTCACTGGAGTTCTGAAGAATGAGAAGGGACCTCATAGAAACGTTTAATGTTCTGATGGGTTAGACAGGTTGGATGCAGGAGGAATGTTCCCAATGTTGGGGAAGTCCAGAACCAGGGGACACAGTCTAAGTTTAAGGTGTAAGCCATTTTAAACCGAGATGAGGAGGAACTTCTTCACCCAGAGAGTGGTGAACCTGTGGACTTCTCTACGACAGAAAGTTGTTAAGGCCAATTCAATAAACATATTCAAAAAGGAGTTAGATGAAGTCCTTACGACTAGGGGAATCAAGGGGTATGGCGAGAAATCAGGAATGGGGTATTGAAGTTGCATGTTCAGCTATGAACTCATTGAATGGCGGTGCAGGCTAGAAGGGCCGAATGGCCTACTCCTGCTCCTATTTTCTATGTTTCTATGTTTCTATTAATAGCAGATTCGAACCCCTGCAGTCACTTGTGAACTCGCTGGTGGCTCAGCAGGTTGGATGAGGTCGTGAATCCCATCCCACATTCGGAGCAGGTGAACGGCCTCTCCCCAGTGTGAATTCGCAGGTGTATCAGTAGTTCGGATAAGCAAGTGAATCTCTTTCCACATTCAGAGCAGGGGAATGGTCGCTCCACAGCGTGAACTCGCTGCTGTGTCAGCAGGTGGTATGACAGAGTGAAACCCTTCCCACGGTCAGAGCAGGTGAACGGCCTCTCCCCAGTGTGAACTCGCTGGTGTGTCCGCAGGTCGGATGAATGAGTGAATCCCTTCCCACTGTCGGAGCAGGTGAACGGCCTCTCCCCAGTGTGAACTCGCTGGTGTGTCCGCAGGTCGGATGAATGAGTGAATCCCTTCCCACTGTCGGAGCAGGTGAACGGCCTCTCCCCAGTATGAACTCGCTGGTGTGTCCGCAGGTCGGATGACACAGTGAATCCCTTCCCACAGTCGGAGCAGGTGAACGGCCTCTCCTCAGTGTGACCTCGCCGATGTGTTTCCAGCTGGGACTGGGAGTTGAAACGTCTGCCACAATCCCCACATTTACCCGGTTTCTCCCCAGTGTGACTGAACTTGTGTCTCTCCAGTTTGGACGATCGGCTGAAGCCTTGTCCACACACAGAGCACGTGTACCATTTCTCCTCACTGTGAACGGTGCCTTCTGCCTCCATGGTCAAAAGCTGATGATATTCCAGTCGCGATGTAGCGAGTGACTGTCAGATCTTGAGGTGATGTTTGGTTTGAGCTTCCAGTGACAAATCCTCCCCTTTTAACACGCTGTAAAATGAATTTCAAACAGGAAAAAGGGAGTGTGAGAGAGAACCCACAAAAACACAAAGGCAGATTGTGAAATTGAGCTTAATGAATCTGGTCACTTGTTGGGCCGGCACTAGAAAAAAGTGACCATGAAAGCTGCCGGATTGTCGTAAAAACACATCTGGGTCAGTACTGTCCTTCAGGGAAGGGAACACACCTCCCTCGACAGGCCCACATGGGAAATTGTTGTTCCCACTGGGCCCAGAAGTACTGGGGGTGAAACCCAGCAGCTTCTCCCCCTCTCCATCCAGCTCAAACTGATGTAACAAACAGACCCACCCAGGAGGCCAGTGAGTGACTTCCACATCCAGCGCCCACCTGATACAGAGCGGCTGGGAATTGCTGGGCCTGCTGTATAAATGTCAGTTGTTGTTTTCCTGGTGTGGGGGAGGTGCTGCCTCAGGGGTTGCTGGTGCCGGGCCCAGTGGCTCTGACTCAGGGCCCGAGAGCCGCACTCGGTGTTGCCCGGGGCCTGAGAGCCACGCTCGGTGTTGCCCGGGGACGGAAAGCCGCACTCGGTGTTGCCCGGGGCCCGAGAGCCGCACTCGGTGTTGCCCGGGGCCCGAGAGCCGCGCTCGGTGTTGCTCGGGTCCCGAGAGCCGCACTCGGTGTTGCCCGGGTCCCGAGAGCCGCACTCGGCGTTGCCCGGGGACCGAGAGCCGCACTCGGTGTTGCCCGGGGACCGAGAGCCGCACTCGGTGTTCCCCGGGGCCTGAGAACCACACTCGGTGTTGCCCGGGGACTGAGAGCCGCACTCGGTGTTGCCCGGGGACTGAGAGCCGAACTCGGTATTGCCCTGGGACTGAGAGCCACACTCGGTTAAAAATGAGGCAGAAAAAAAGCAGGAAACTATAGACCAGTTCGCCTAACATCTGTGGTTGGGAAAATGTTGAAGAGTTCATTCTTAAAGAAGCAGTAGCACGACATTTGGAAAAGCATAATTCGGTCAGGCAGTCAGCATGCATTTATGAAGGGGAAGTTAAGTTTGACACATTTGCTGGAATTTTTTGAGCATGTAATGAACAGGGTGGATAAAGTGGGTGTGGTGTATTTGGACTCCCAGAAGGCATTTGACAAGGTGCCACATAAAAGGTTACTGCACAAGATAAAAATTCACGGGGCTGGGGATAATATATAAGCATGGATAGAGGATTGGCTAACTAACAGAAAACAGAGAGTGGGGATAAATGTTCATTCTTGTGTTGGCAATCAGTAACTAGTGGTGTGCCGCAGGAATCAGTGCTGGGACCCCAACTATTTACAATCTATATTAACGACTAGGAAGAAGGGACCGACTGTAACGTAGCCAAGTTTGCTGCCGATATAAAGATGGGAGGAAAAGCAATGTGTGAGGAGAACACACATAATCTGTAAAAGGACATAGACAGGCTAAGTGAGTGGGCAAAAATTTGGCAGATGGAGTATAATGTTGGAAAGTGTGAGGTCATACATTATGGCAGAAAAAAAATCAAAGAGCAAGTTATTATTTAAATGGAGAAAGATTGCAAAGTGCTGCAGTACAGCAGGAGTTGGGGGTACTTGTGCATGAAACACAAAAGGTTAGTATGCAGGTACAGCAGGTGATTAGGAAGGCCAACTTAATCTTGGCCTTTATTGCAAAGGGGCTGGAGTATAAAAGCAGGGAAGTCTTGCTACAGTTATACAAGTTATTGGTGAGGCGACACCTGGAATATTACGTGCAGTTTTGGTTTCCACATTAATGAAAGTATATACTTGCTTTGCAGGAAGTTGAGAGAAGGTTCACTGGGTTGATTCCGGAGATGAGGGGTTGACTTATGAGAAAAGATTGAGGAGGTTGGGCCTCTACTTATTGAATTCAGAAGTACGAATGAGAGGTGATTTATCGAAACGTATCAGATAACAAGGGGGCTTGACAAGGTGGTAGCAGAGAGGATGTTTTCACTGATCGGGGAGACTAGAACTAGGGGGCATAATCTTAGAATAAGGGGCCCCCCATTTAAAACTGAGGTGAGGAGTAATTTCTTCTCTCATAGCGTTATAAAGCTGTGGAATTCGCTGCCTCAGAGACCTGTGGAAGCTGCGACATTGAATATATTTAAGACAGAGATAGAATTGTCTTAACTGATAATGGAATAAGGGGTTATGGGGTGCGGGCAGGGAAGTGGTCCTGAGTCCATGATCGGATCAGCCAAGATCGTATTAATTGGTGGAGCAGGCTCGAGGGGCCGTATGCCCACTCCTGCTCCCATTTCTTTTGTTCTTATTTTCTTATATAGTGGGTGTCTGGTATGGGAGTGTGGATTTGCCTCTGTAGCTGTCCATCTCTGGTATGTGGATGAGGGTTTTACTCTGCATGTTAGTTTCTGATACGAGAGGTGGATTTTATCCTGTACCTGTCAATTTCTGTTAATTGCATGTGTGTTTCATTCTGTATCAAAAAGGGCCACATTACAACATAATTCTAAAAGGACAAAGAGTGTTTAAAAAACAAAAGCCTGAAAGCTCTGAGTCTCAAAGCGAGAAGCATTCGTAATAAGTTGGACGAATTAACTGCACAGATAGCTGTTAACGGATATGATGTAATTGGGATTACAGAGACATGGCTCCAAGATAACCAAGGCTGGGAACACTACATTCTGTGGTATTCAATATTCAGAAAGGATAGCCAGAAAGGAAAAGGAGGTGGGGAAGTGTTAATGGTTAAAGAGAAAGTTAATGCAATAGTAAGGAAGGACATTGGCTAGGATGATGTGGAATCTACATGGGTAGAGCTGCGAAACACCAAAGGGCAGAAAACGTTCGTTGGGGTTGTGTACAGACCACCAAACAGTAGTAGGGAGGTTGGTGATGGCATCAAACAGGAAATTAGTGACGCGTGCAATAAGGGTACAGCAGTTATCATGGGTGACCATAACCTAGATATTGATTGTGCTAACCAAACTTGTAGCAATACTGTGGAGGAGCATTTTCTGGAGTGTATAAGGGATGGTTTTCTAGACCAATATGTCGAGGAACCAACTGGAGAGCCGGCCATCCTAGGCTAGGCCTTGTGCAACGAGAGAGGATTAATTAGCAATCTGGTCACGCGTGGCCCCTTGGGGAAAAGTGACCATAATATGGTAGAATTCTTCATTAAGCTGGAGAGCGACACAGTTAATTCAGAGACTAGGGTCCTGAACTTAAAGGAAACTTCAGTGGTATGAGACGTGATTTGGCTGGGATAAACTGGCGAATAATACTTAAAGGGTTGACGGTGGATAGGCAATGGCAGACATTTAAAGATCACATGGATGAATTATAACTACTGTACATCCCTGTCTGGCATAAAAATAAAACCGAAAAGGTGGCTCAATCGTGGCTAACAAGGGAAATTAGGGACAGTGTTAAATCCAAGGAAGAGGCATATAAATTGGCCTGAAGAAGCAGCAAACCTGAGGACTGGGAGAAATTTAGAATTCAGCAGAGGAGGACTAAATGTCTAATTAGGAGAGGGAAAATAGACTATGAGAGTATGCTTGGAGGGAACATTAAAAACTGACTGCAAAAGCGTCTATAGATATGTGAAGAGAAAAAGATTAATGAAGACAAATGTGGTCCCTTGGAAGTCAGAATCAGGTGAATTCATAATGGGGAACAAGCAAATGGCAGACCAATTGAACTAATACTTTGGTTCTGTCGTAACTAAGGAAGACACAAATAACCTCCCGAGGATCTAGGGGAAGGAGGAACTGAGGGATATCCTTATTAGTCAGGAAATGGTTGGAGGGAAACTGATGGGACTGAAGGCCAATAAATCCCCAGGGACTGATAGTCGGTATCCCAGAGTAGTTAAAGAAGTGGCCCTAGAAATGGTAGATGCATTGGTGTTCATTTTCCAGAATTCCATGGACTATGGACCAGTATCTATAGATTGGAGGGTAGCTAATGTAACCCCACTTTAAAAAAAAAGGACGGGGAAAGAAAACAGGGAATTATAGCCTGACATCGGTGGTGGGGAAAATGCTGGAATCAATTATTAAAGATATAATAGCAGATCATTTGGAAAGCAGTGGCAGGATTGTTCCAAGTCAGCTTGGATTTATGAAAGGGAAATCATGCTTGACAAATCTTCGAGTGTTTTTTGAGGATGTAACTAGTAGAGTGGATAAGGGAGAACCAGTGGATGTGGTGTATTTGGAATTTCAAAAACCTTTCGACAAGGTCCCACACAAGAGATTATTGTGCAAAATGAAAGCACAATGTATTGGGGGTAATGTATTGACGTGGATAGAGAACCGGTTTTCAGACAGGAAGCAAAGAGTAGGAATAAACGGGTCTTTTTCAGAATGGCAGGCAGTGACTAGTGGGGTGCCGCAAGGTTCAGTGCTGGGATCCCATATATTTACAATATATATTAATGATTTAGATGATGGAATAGAAGGTAATATCTCCAAGATTGCAGATGATACTAAGCTGGGTGGCAGTGTGAGCTGTGAGTAGGATGCTAAGAGGCTGCAGGGTAACTTGGACACGTTAGGTGAATGGCAAATGCATGGCAGATGCAGTATAATGTGGATAAATTGAGGTTATCCACTTTGGTGGCAAAAACAGGAAGGCAGATTATCAGAATGGTGATAGATTAGTAAAATGGGAGGTGCAAAGAGATCTGGGTGTCATGGTACATCAATTCACTGAAGGTAGGCATGCAGGTACAGCAGGCAGTAAAGAAAGCAACTGGCATGAAGGCCTTCATAGCGAGGGGATTTGAGTGTAGGAGCAGGGAGGTCTTACTGCAGTTGTAGAGGGCCTTGGTGAGACCACACCTTGAGTATTGTGTACAGTTTTGGTCTCTTATTCTGAGCAAGGACGTGCTTGCTATTGAGGGACTGCAGCGAAGGTTCACCAGACTAATTTCCGGGATGGCAGGACTGACATATGAAGAAAAACTGGATCGGCTAGGCTTACACTCACTGGAATTTAGAAGAATGAGAGGGTATCTCATAGAAACATATAAAATTATGACAGGACTGGACACGTTAGATGCAGGAAGAATGTTCCTGATGTTGGGGAAGTCCAGAATCAGGGATCACAGTCTAAGGATAAGGGGCAAGCCATACCGGACTGAAATGAGGAGAAACTTTTTCACCCAGAAAGTGGTAAACCTATGCAATTCTCTGCCACAGAAAGTTGTGGAGTCCAGTTCGTTGGACATAGTCAAGAGGGAGTTAGATGTGGCCCTTAAAGCTAAGGGGATCAAGGGATAGGGAGAGAAAGCGGGAGTGGGGTATTGAAGTTGCATGATCAACCATGATCATATTGAATGGCGGTGCAGGCTCGAAGGGCCAAATATCCTGCTCCTGCACCTATTTTCTATGTTTCTTTCCATTCTTGGTGTGTGATGTGTATTTTGCGCTGTATCTGTCCATCTCTTATGTGAATGTGAGCTCTACTCCAGACCCGTCATTCTCCAGTATATTAGTATTGTTTTACTGTGTACCACCAATTCCTGATAGAGTATTCGTTTTACTTTTTAACTGTCAATTTGTGTTATGGAGGTGAGTGTTTATGCTGACTTGGTCGGTCTCTGGTAAATGAGTCTGAGTTTCACTCTGCATCTATCTGTCTCTGCTATGAGTGTGGGCCTTTCTCTGTATCTCTGCATTTCTGTTATGGGTGTCTGGGTTTTATTCTGTACCTGTGACGTTCTGACATGTGATTGTGGGCCTCACTCTATACCTGCCAGTTTCTGCTTAATTATGAGTGGACTTTCCTTTGTCCATGTCAGTTTCTGGAATGAAAGAGAGGTCTTTACCCTGTACCTGTCAATTACTGATTTGAGAGTCTGGGCATGTCACTGTATGTCAATTTATGTTATGGGAAAATGGATTGTAATATGTCAGCCTCTGATATGTGAGTGTGGGTTTTATACTGTACCACTCAGTCTCTGATATGCAAGTGTGTATATTTTTCTGTAACTGTCAGGTTTTGGCGTGTGTTGAGGTTTAATCTGTGCATCTCAGTTTCTGTTATGTTAGATTGTACCTATTTGTTCCTGCTACTTGATTGTGTGTTTTAGACTATACCTGTCAGTTCCTGCTATGTGAATGTGGAATTTACTCTGTATTTGCCAGTCTCTGGTGTGTGAACATGAGAATCAATTTTACTTTTAACCTGTATTTCTCTGATATGTGAGTGAAGATTTTGCCTTCTCCATGTCATTTTTTCTGATGTGTGGTTGTGGGTTTTGATCTGTCCCTATCAGTTTCTGCGATGCAAGTAACAATTTTACTTACTGCCTTTCAGATTTCCGATATGTGCATATGGGATTTACACTTTACCTGTCACTCTCCGATATGCAAGTGGGGATTTTTTTCTGTTACTGTCACTTTCATATATGTGTGTGTGTGTTGTATACTGTATCTGTCAGTCTGTGGTACAAGAATGTGGGGTTTATTCTGCACCTGTCATCTTCTGGTATGTTCGGGGGGTTTAAATACTGAATCCGTCAGATTCTGAAACATGAATATGGCTTTTGCTCTGTACCCATCAGCTTCTGATATGCGAGTGTGGTTTATACGTTCTATTGGACATTTTTTCCGATAGATGATTGTCTTTTATTCACTACCTGCCGGTTTCTGGCAAGTGTGTTTGTTTAATGTACCTGTCAGTGTGATCTGTTTCAATGGTGAAACAGCATGTGTTTATACTACTCCATGTGGCTGTAAGATTCGCAATGTAACTCTGCCACTTCGGATCACTGTGGAACTGACAGCTTCTGCTGCTTGTGACAACAGGATTGAGGCCGGTTATGTGTCTCTGCACACTGTGAGTGATAATCTACTTACTGTGTGTGAGAAGGAGCTGCCTGCACTGTTCCTTGTGTTCCGGGTGGAGGAAAGCTCACATTTGTTCTGGCTGAAGATTTTGCTCTGAGAATAATAATTCGAGAACATTATTAGTTCTAAGAGGTGGATGCGGGGGAGAATATGAGGGAGCAACAATGTATCTCTCGACCACCAGCAACATGGTTCTGGAGAACTCAGCTCACCGAAACAATATAACTGGTCTTTAAAATATCTTCTCCCACACTCCTCTCCTGGTGCCTGCAAAAGATGCACTTTGTGAAATTCCCCACATCCTCACTGTCAGGCTGTGTTTCCACTGCTCACTATCCAAGAACAACAGACACGGTTAGATTGGAACTGAATCAGGAACATTCACTACTGATTTGGGGAAAGAAAGCAGCAATGATTTGAAAGACCGAGATGATTTACTTTCTCTGCTACCTTACACTGTTCACACAAAGCCCGAGAATGGCCTCCCCTTTCCCCCACTCACACCATGTCCCTGAATTAGTTCCTGATCCACTCTGCCCCTTACACACAGCCCCCGAGGGAACTAAAACAGGAACGTTCATGACTGGTTTGGAGAGAGAAAGCAGCAGATTGTAAATAGCAGATTCTGCCCATTCTGTGTCCCTTACCCTGGACACACACTATCCACACACAGCGCGAGAATGGACTCTCCCTTCCCCCACTCACAGACACTGATTCTTGGTCCACTCTGCCTCTTGCACACAGCCGCTGACACTCCCTGAACTCCCCCCGGACTCAGTGCCGATCTCTGAGCCGATCTGCGGACCCGTTCTCAAAGCACGGCGCAGCTTTAAGGAGGCTGCTGCTCACTGCCTTACCCCGGGGCCGCGATGTCTCCATTCCTGGCTGTTTAAAACCATCTTCTTCCGCTCACTGAGTGAATGGCGATCACAGGCAGGGCTGGGGGAGGGGAGGGTGCTCACTGGAAATTGACACAGGGGGCGGTGCTGAACCGCGCATGCGCAGATCTCTGCAATAATTCAATCTTTCAAAACCAAAGTGCACTTTTCCCAATTTACTTTTATCAGAATATGGAACTGGGTCTGGGGGGAAAGGACAGAGAATGATTAAAGCTGCAAGCCTTGTTCCTTGGAGATGATCAATTTGGGATCATTCCGTGCAGGATGTTTCTCTCCATGAGACCGTCTTCACAAAGCAATCCTGCAGCAACATCGGAGGGACGAGGGAGTGGGATTGTTTGCTGGGACCGTGCAGGAGTTAATATCTGACAGAAACAGTCCGAGATCAGTTTAATTAGAGTAAAACACTCGGTCACTGAGAGTAATACCGAAGTGGATAATCAATGGGCTATAGTGAGGGAAAAAATTAATTCAATAACTATTCATAATGAAGTAGTACTCGGTAAAATAATGGGACTAAAGGCAGACAAGTCACCTTGCCCTAATGGTTTACATCGTAGGGTCATAAGAGAAGTGGCTGCAGAGATAGTGGACACATTAGTTGTAATCTACCAAAATTCCCTGGATTCTGGGGCAGTCCCAACAGATTGGAAAACTGCAAATGCAACGCCTCTCTCTAAAAAAGGAGGCAGACAAAAAGCATGAAACTATAGACTAGTTAGCCTAACATCTGTTATTGGGAAAATGCTGTAGTGCATTATTAAGGAAGCAGTAGCGGGACATTTGGAAAAGCATGATTCAATCAAGCAGAGTCAGTATGGCTTTATGAAAGGGAAATCATGTTTGACAAATTTGCTGGAATTCTTTGAGAATGTAATGACCAGGGTGGATAAGGCGGAACCAGTGGATGTGGTGTATTTGGATTTCCAGAAGGCATTTGATAAAGTGCCACATAAGAGATTACTGCACAAGATAAAATCTCATCAGGTTGGGGGCAGTACATTAGCATAGATAGAGATTTGATTAACAAACAGAAAACAGAGAGTCGGGATAAATTGGTCTTTTTACAGTTGGCAAATGATCATCAGTGAGGTGCCGCAGGTATCCGTGCTCGGTCCTCAACTATTTACAATCTATATTAATGACTTGGAAGAAGGACCGAGTGTAATGTAGCCAAGTTTGCTGATGATACAAAGATGGGTGAGAAAGCAAATTGAGGACACAAAAAATCTGCAAAGGGATATAGACAGTGTAACTGAGTGGGCAAAAATTTGTCAGAGGGAGTATACTATGGGAAAAGGTGAGGTTATCCATGTTGGCAGAAATAATAGAAAAGCAAATTATAATTTAAATGGAGAAAAATTGCAAAGTGCTAAAGGACAGAGAGACCTGAGGGTGTTTGTGCATAAAACACAAAAAGTTAGTCTGCAGGTTCAGGTAGTCAGGAAGGCAAATGTAATGTTGTCCTTTATTGTATAGGGGATAGAATGAAAAAAAGAGAAGTCCTGCTACAAGTGTGCAGGGTATTGGTGAGACCACACCTGGAATACTGTGTATTTAAGGAAGGATATACTTACATTGGAGGCTGTTCAGAGGTTGATTCCGATGAGGAGGGGGTTCTCTGATGAGGACAGGTTGAGAAGATTGGGACGATACACTATGGAGTTCAGAACAATGAGAGATATCCGAGGTGTCGAGAATAAAATAACTCAGCTGTTACTTTACCAAGATGGCCGCGCATGCGCTTTGCTGCTCACTGATCCAAGATGGCGGAGGACTGACCCTGCCTTCCTGTACAAAGATGGTCGCCGTTACCCCGGGCCTTTGACCGGGAGAAAGCCTCGAGGCTGCAGTCGCCGATATTCCGGGTTATTATTCCGGGCTTCCGGCGGGCACCAGTTGTTTGTGAAACCTCCCCGGCTACCCGCTGGTCCATGACTCAATTCCGCCCCGCGGAGATTGAGCTGCTTTGCGGAGCACATTTCAACAGAGCCGCACCGCCATTACAAGCACCGCGCATGCTCCAAATACAGCCAGGTCGCGCGCCTGCGCACTGGACCCCTGTTGTCTGGGCTCGGCACATTCTCCATCGCGGGAGATGCTGGGTAAATACCCAAGACCACTTCAGTCAATCGGACAGGATATACTGGGCTCCCATTGGCCACTGAACCATGTTCATTCTGGCACTTAGACTTTGTTTCTGCTGCTCTGAATAACCCTGTACCTGAGGTGGAGATTTATGTTCTGTATAAATATTGTTTCAAACATCGTGTGTCCAATATTTCATTTCTCCAGAATAAGAGACTAATTAATGTTTCCTTCCCTTCCATTTTGGGCCTTTTCTTACTCTGGATTGATTCACTTCTCACGCAGTTCATCTTTTCCCAAATCAAATCCCAAACTTGTTACGTTTGAGTGTACGGCTTGTGGTTGTCATGGAATGAACCAGCGTGTCTCAAGTTACAAGCATTTGTAATTGTCTTTGCTAATGTTGATGGGTTAGTTGATTACAATTACTTGTTACAAACATACCTTGCAGTATTTTTTGCAGCAAAATAATTGTTTAAACACTTCCTTTATCAGCTCTTCAGCTTCCCCACTGATCTCTGTTTCATCTTGTGAGAGGAATCTAGAGCATGGTGGCAAAGTCTGAGCATTAGGGGTCGCCCTTCTCTGAGGATCGTGAATATTTGAAATTCTCTGCACCAGAGAGCAAAGGAGGTTGGATCATTGAATATATTTAAGTGGCAGATAGACTGATTTTTGAAAGATAGCGGAGTCAAGGTTTATGGGGAGAGGGCAGGGAAGTGGAATTGAGGCCAAGATTAGATCAGCCATGATCTTATTGAATGGCAGAGTGGACTCAAGGGGCCAGATGGCCTACGTCTGCTCTTATTTCTTATCTTCTTAGCCTTCGGCTGCTTTAAATGTAGGTTTAGGGGTTAGTGAGTGTGGTTTGTGCTTATTTGTTGGGATTGGGATTAGTGATTGGGATAGTCAATAGGATATTTGGCTTAGGATATAGTGATTAACTTAGAAAGCACTATTGGCAATACAAGTGTCACTGGACGTGCCCGTTTCCATTTCATGTTTTTAACCTCACACAGACGAGTCACTAAACAGCCTCACAATGTGTTCATTCAAGGAACCTTCTTTCCTGCAAGCCTCATTTCCTCCCTTCTTTCACATCTGTACAGTTATCACAGCAAAATAAATTAGTGACGTTACATTTGGGGATTTTTGGAAAAGATCAGATGGATACAATTGTTGCGCTGGTTACATCTAATCATCTTACTGCCTGAAAAGGGCTTCTGACAATAATTTGTCACCATGCCCCACCAGTCTGATTTATCCATCATATCTTTATTCATTACCCACCTTTCCCCCTAATTAGAGCTGGTTTCACCGGCATGACCATTCCCCATACTGAGGCTCTCTAATTCCTGAGCAGAGCATAAACACCAGCATGGACTCATTCATCTGAATGACCCATTTCTGTGCTGTATATCCGATGTAATGTTGTAGTCTCAGTGTAAGTGGTCCCTGGATTTGATGTCACAGTATTAATAATCCCTCAATTTGGTGTCATGATGTAATTCATCGTGGATTTGATGTCTCATTGTAACTGGTCCCTGGATTTGGTGCCTCAGTGTAAGTAGCCCCTGGATTTGGAGTCACAATGTAAGTGGTCCCTGGATTTGGAGTCACAATGTAAGTGGTCCCTGAATTTGGAGTCACAATGTAAGTGGTTCCTGGATTTAATATCAACAGCACCTCGTCACTGGGACTGAGGGCAAACCCGCAGCCCAGCAATGCATTCAGCACAGAATGATCCCACACAAATCTATTCCCAATTAACACGGCCCACATTGTTTCACCAGAAACTGCCCAGTGCCTGCAAGGAACTGCAGTCCCACGTCTAACTTCAGTGAAACACACCATACAAAACATTTTAAAGGAAAGATAAACCCCATCATAGTTTAACAGAGGCAATTAATGGACAATAAATCCCACTCACTCATCCATCATTTTCACTCCTACTCTCCAACTCCCCCTCCCCAACTCATCTTGCAACCCTACTCACCAAACCCCTCACCCCAACTCCTCTATCACCCCCTTTCTCTAAAACCCTCATCCCAACTCCTCTTTCAACGCTACTCTCCAAAACGCCCTCACCCAAATCAATTTTTACCTCAACAATTTAATTTTAAACATCACTTACACAAGTCATCCACACTGGAGGTAAATCTGAGGAGCTTCTGTGTGATGGTGAGGTGATCACTGGACAATAAAACACAGAGACTGGTGGGTGGCTGCTCATTTCCCTCGCTGAGATTTAATCCCCTTTCCCACTGAATGCTGCAGACAGATGGTCACCTTGGTAACGGAATGGTCATTGATACATCAATTTCTAAACGAGAGCACTCAAGACAATGAGTCATCAATAAATGGTAAAGTGATTAAATACTCTGCAATTACATTGTAAATAAAAGGAAATAAAATGCTGGAAAATAACTGGCGAAGATAATAGCTTATCTATGTAGGATACACTAGCAAACATTAAGAATGTTGTGTTTTATTTACACACACACACACACACACAAGACTTTGTGTGTGCACTTTTCAGTTGTTGTGCTTAACCTGATGCGATAATTTTGTTCGGGCTTCAGGACCCTGCGGGAGCCCAACCGGCGCTGATTGCTGTGTGATTCCGCCAGCTAACCATCATCTCACCAACGAACATTCGAGGACACAGATAACAGACTTTCTCCGGTGATATAAAGATTCCGCGCGCTGTTGCTCCTCCCACACCTGAGGGAATGGACGGATATTTAAAGTTACTGGGACTCCCTATTGTCTGCCTATTTATACTTAAAGGAACATTCCAGTTTATCTCGGAGTGTCGGAGGACTTCACAAACCGAGCTCCCATTAACAGTCGTTCCCTTCTGTACTGTGCAGTGATTGTAAAGCTGTCTACTTCAGTGATTTGCTCCTTTCTAAAATGTCTCATCTTTGTGATGATCCATTTGACTTGAATTTGGAAAGACTTCAGAATTGTGCAGTGTGACGAAGGTTTTGTTTAAAGCTGGAGTAAAATGTGTTTCAAAATATTAATTTCTAACCCTCCCCCAAGCTCCCAAATTTTAGAACACTCTGCAATACTGACTGGGAAGTTCCCAAGTTCGATCCTTGATCTGGGCTGTTATTTGATCTCAGCCAAGGCAGCAGTTCAGGGGTTATAATTGTCCTCGGTACCAGTGGGCAAAATATGTTTAAAAATTAGCCAGTGCCCCTGCTCTTAATACTGATCCAATGGCCTCAACTGGGAAATGACCTCAACTGGGAAGAGTGTGGATGTCATTAGAGTGCGGGATTGGACTCGACTCTGATGCCTATCTCAGTGGAAATTCCTATCCTGTACTTAAAGTAATAACGTTTGTAACTGCCATTTGCAGGGTATTAGAAAGGGAGGGTCTACAGCTGGGAAACTGAAACCAAACATCACCTCAAGATTTGAGAGATTCACCGGATTAATCAGGATCACCTTTTCATCAGCCTTTGGAAAAACACCAATCACAGCGGTGAGAAACAGGACACATGTTCTGTGTGTGGATGCACCTTCAAGCAATCGTCTAGCCTGTGAGACTCGTGTGCCCAGCTGACTGAACACTGTAAATGTGGGGACAGTGGGAATGGGTGCAGATGCGCGTTGGGTGGAAACATATCAGGGAGATACCGTTTACCAGCTGAATGTGGAAAGAGATTCACTCTCTCATCTCACCAACTGACATTCGAGGAATTAGATAACAGACTTTCTCCTGTGAATATAGAGCTGGGTTATTGGGCCGTGATGTTTTTACTTGTTCATCTTGTTGACTGTAAACCTTTGACAGTTACTTGATGTGATGGGTTTACCTGTACATTTTTTCTTTAAATACATTTACTGGGTGGATTCAAATTTCAATTGAAACCAGATTTGCACGATGCTCTATTCACACATTGAAGGCGAGAGAAATACTGCCAGGAACGCAATAAGTCCTGTAGCTGAAAGTGATTAACAGACTTTTTTTGTGTTTAGTGATCCCAGGCGTGATAGCTATCCCTACTCTGGACACGAAGGCAAAGAGAGGCATACTGGAAGGTATAAGGAACTGAGACTTGTCCCTGAGAGTAACCAAAGTTCAGAGAACTAAAACAATCTAAAATTAGAAAGGAAAAAAGGACCAAATGTAACAGGATATCAATTAGTCTCCTCTTATCATGGATATGTGAAATATCGACACATTGTATTATTTGAAATATCAAAATATTAAACTCCATCCCAGTTTTCGGGGTTAGTAATCTCAGCAGAAACAAATCCCAACTGAGACAACGAACACGATTCAGTCAGGATGTGATAAACAGTAGTAATAACAGTAGAACATAACCCCTGCAGTCACTTGTGAACTCGCAATTCAGATGACTGAGTGAATCACTGCCCACACACAGAGCAGTTGAATGGCCTCTCTTTGGTGTGACTGCGACAATAAATTTCTTGATCAGACTGGGAACTGAATCCCTTTCCACATTCTACACATTCCCACGGTTTCTCCATGATGCAGGTGTCCTTTGTCTCTCCAGGTTGGACAATCAGTTGAAGCCTCCTCCACACACAGATCACGTGTAGTTTCTCCCCGCTATGAATGGTGCAATGTTTTTCCAGGCTGTGCAACTGGTTTAAGCTCTTTCCACAGTCAGTGCACTGGAAGACTCTCACTTGGACGTGTGTGTGCTTTTCCAGTCACACTGATGTTTGAAATATTTTCCCACAGACAGAACAGACAGATATTGATCCTTCGACATTCAAAGGCCGATGATGTTCATCATTTCGACCTTACATGTTTGGGTTCAGACCTGCACCCACTGTGCGCAGAATGAGAATAAAATCAATCAGCTATTAATTTTCTCTGCTGGTCACTGGCCCTTTTGTACCACCACAATAGGTGAGACTGTGCTGGTCGAATAGGGTGAGACCGGGCTGTTCCAACAGGGTGAACCTAGGCTGCCCCAATAGCATGAGTCTGTGCTGGCACGATAGGACGAGACTGGGCTGGCCCAATAGGCTGAGCCCCGGCTGACCCAATCGTATCAGCCTGTGCTGACCCAATAGGGTGAGCCTGGGCTGGCCCAAAAGTCTGAGCCCGGGCTGGCCCAATAGGATCAGTCGGGCTGGCCCAATAGGGTGAGACCCGGCTGGCCAATAGCATGAGCATGTGCTGATCCAATAGGGTGAGCCTGGGCTGGCCCAAAAGGCTGAGCCTAGGCTGGCGCAATAGGGTGAGACCCGGCTGGATCAATAGCATGAGCCTGTGCTGGCCCAATAGGGTGAGCCTGAGATGGCCCAATAGTGTGAGCCTTTGCTGGCCCAATAGGGTGAGCCTCGGCTCGCCCAATACGATGAGCCCCGGCCCAGTGTCACCAGAAAACAATCAGAACAACATTCTGACGGATGTCTACAGGTTAGATGCAGGAAGAATGTTCCCAATGTTGGGGAAGTCCAGAACCAGGGGTCACAGTCTAAGGATAAGGGGTAAGCCATTTAGGGCCGAGATGAGGAGAAACCTCTTCACCCAGAGAGTGGTGAACCTGGGAATTCTCTACCACAGAAAGTTGTTGAGGCCAATTCACTAAATATATTCAAAAAGGAGTTAGATGAAGTCCATACTACTAGGGGGATCAAGGGGTATGGTGAGAAAGCAGGAATGGGGTACTGATGTTGCATGTTCAGCCATGAACTCATTGAATGGCGGTGCAGGCGAATGGCCTACTCCTGCACCTATTTTCTATGTTTCTATGTTTCAATTATTTAAAGGGGCTGCTCCTGAAATTCTGGCTGCACTTCAGTCCCACACTCCTGATCTTTGGGCACCCTGTGCGGAGGGGAGCGGGTAGGTCCGAGGGCCTCCTCGTGGGACTGCTCCTGGGCACGGTCAAGGGGGCCATCAGCCGGTCCAGGCAGCGGGCGGTCGAGGGGGTCGTTCAGCCTGACTGCCTGCCTCTCTTCCGCGCTTACATCTGGGCCAGGGTGTCCCTGGAGATGGAGCACGCGGTGTCCACCGGTACGCTCGCGGCCTTCCGCGAGAGGTGGGCACCGGAGGGACTGGAGTGCATCGTTACCCCCGGCAACCAAATTTTAATTTGATTTTATATGTTTTAAAGTTTAATTTGTTTTATTTGCCGGTTTTAGTCTCCCCCTCCCCTTTTATAGGGGGCACTTGTAAATTATACGGTTTTAATGCCCCCCAAAAAAGCACAAACCCCCCCCCAAAAAAAACAAAAAACAGAACAAAAAAAGAGGGCAGTTAATAGTGTTTGGAGTATCCCCCATATCGGGGGGCACTCGATCTAATGTTTATTTGTTCCCCCCCCTAAAGAGTTGTCTATCAGTGTATCTCTGTCTATCTGTCTGTCTATCACTCTCTCTCTCTCTATCTCTCTATCTATCTCTCTATCTGTCTGACTCTCTATCTGTCTGTCTATCACTCTCTCTCTCTATCTATCTATCTCTCTGTCTGTCTATCACTCTCTATCTATCTATCCACCTGTCTGTCTGTCGATCTATTTATTGGTCAGTCAATCTATCTATATCGATCTATATCCATATGTTTGTCTATGCGTGTATCTCTATCTGTCTGTCTATCTCTCTCTCTCTCTATCTATCTACCCACCAGTCTGTCTGTCTGTCAGTGTATCTCTATCTATCTGTCTGTCTATCACTCTCTCTATCTATCTCTCTATCTGTCTGTCTATCACTCTCTCTCTATCTCTCTCTCTATCTATCTATGCACCTGTCTGTCTGTCGATCTATTTATCGGTCAGTCAATCGATCTATATCTATCTATATCCATATGTTTGTCTATGCGTGTATCTCTATCTGTCTGTCTATCACTCTCTCTCTATCTATCTGTCTATCTATCTATCTGTCTGTCTATCAGTGTATCTATCAAACCACAGCATCACTCACTATCTGTCTGTCTGTGCCCATCTACTGTATATCTATCTATCTGTCTATCTATCGACCTATCTATCTGTCTGTCTATCTATCTATCTAACTATCTATCTATCTAATTATCTAGCTATCTGGCTATCTAACTGTGTCCATCAACTGTTTCAACGTCTATCCATTTATTTATGTCTATCTATCGATGTGCCAGCCTCTCTGCCCATCTTTCTGTTTGTCTCCTTATCTGTCTCTGCCTGCTTATCAATCCAGCTGTCTATGTGTCTGCAAGCTATCCATCTGCCTGCTTGTCACAAGAGATGTTAAACCAATGCCTTTTCTGGTGGCAGTTAAAGATCCAATGGCAATATTCAGAAAAGAGCAGGGAGTTTTTCTAAGGTCATAACCAAAATTCTTCCCTTAGCCAACACAACCAAAGAAATTACTATGTGCAAAATAGTTGCTGCATTTATTCGATATAGCAATGGCACATGCACTTCAAAGTTATTGTATGTGAAGTGTTTTGAGATACATTTGAAAGATTTGGTTAGACACTATATAAATGTTCATTTGTTTCTAACTATCATCCTACTACTACATGACACAGAACACTGGAGGTCCAATCTATTTTGTTCCTACGCTGTTTATATTATCATTCTTCAAGATAAAATGGTACAACTGCCATTTATCACGTGCTCTGTGCTGTGATGTCATGTTTAATTAATGTATAGATGATATTCATTGACGTCTGTTGAATACAATTGGTTTCCCAATGAAAATGTTCACATCTGTCGGTAGAGTACAGTACAAAGTGGCTATCCATACTAAGATTGATGACTAGAAGTAGTAGATACAATTAGGAGAGAGAGTTGGCTTATTGGCTGTGTTTTGATTAGAGAACAGGCTCAGGAGATGGAAATAGACTAGTTTCATTGATATACAAGAGGAAACAGTACAAGATGCAGAAGATACTCTTCTAAGAATAAATTATTGACTTAGGTAGAAATTTTCTGATCGGCCAAAGGGTTTGAGAATGATTTTCCTCTCCATTCGCCCCAAAAATTCATCACCTGTGTTAGATATGGGCAATTTCAAAACATTTCCAGTCGGCTGTTGTGGAAGCTTAATTTATTCAGTGATGGCTGGGCCAGCAGGGGTAAATCTTTCATTTAATAGCGGCATCCTACAGCACAGTGTGTATTTTGCTATTGGCTGGGAGTTATGCTGTTAATACATAAAAAAATCAAAGAGCAAGTTATTATTTAAATGGAGAAAGATTGCAAAGTGTTGCAGTACAGTGGGACTTGGGGATACTTGTGCATGAAACACAAAAGGATAGTATGCAGGTAAAGCAAGTGATCAGGAAGGCCAATGGTATCTAGAACTTTATTGCAAAGGGGATGGAGTATAAAAGCAGGGAAGTCTTGCTACAGCTATACAGGGTATTGGTGAGGCCACACCTGGAATACTGCGTGCAGTTTTGGTTTCCATATTTACGAAAGGATATACTTGATTTGGAGGCAGTTCAGAGAAGGTTCACTAGGTTGATTCCGGGGATGAAGGGGCTGACTTATGAGGAAAAGTTGAGTAGGTTGGGTCCCTACACATTGGAATTCAGAAGAATGAGAGGTGGTCTTTTCGAAACGTATAAGGTTATGAGGGGGCTTGACAACGTGGATGCAGAGAGGAGGTTTCCACTGATGGGGGAGACTAGAACTAGAGGGCATGGTCTTAGAATAAGGGGCCGCCCATTTAAAACAGAGATAAGGAGAAATTTCTTCTCTGAGGTTGTAAATCTGTGGAATTCGCTGCCTCAGAGAGCAGTGGAAGCTGGGACATTGAATAAGTTTAAGACAGAAATAGACAGTTTCTCAAACGATAAACATAGAAAACATAGAAAATAGGTGCAGGAGTAGGCCATTCGGCCCTTCGAGCCTGCACCGCGGGATAAGGGGTTATGAGGAGCGAGCAGGGAAGTGAAGCTGAGTCCATGATCAGATCAGCCATGATCTTATTGAATGGGGGAGCAGGCTCGAGAGGCCGTATGGCCTACTCCTGCTCCTATTTCTTATCTTCTTGTGTTCTTATGTAAAAGAGCGGACAGTCAAGCAATGGAGGCAGTGCCGAGAGGAGTCACGGAGCTAATCGCCAGTGTCGGAAAGACCAGAGAGAGTTGTGGGGTTTTCAGCCTGGAATGGAGGTGTCTAAAAAATCATCTTATAAAAGCAAAAACAACTTGCATGCACTTCACAGGCATAGAATCAAAAATTAAATACACACCAAGCCAAAGAAGCAGATTTTGGGAGGAAGTGACCAAAAGAGGTGGGTTTTAAATATAATCTTAAAGGAGGACAGCGCAGTGGACAGATGAACGGGTTTAGGGAGGAAATTCGAGTGCATGAAGGTGAATGAAGACACAACTGCCAATGGATGCAAAAGAGGCCATACTTAAAGGATTTGAAAATGCAAATGCAGTTGTAATGCTTGAGGAAGTTACTGTAATGTCCTTACTCAATGGCGCAAAACCCACACGAGGCATATTCTATTATTAAGGTCATTCTATGACCTGAACCTTTATTCACAGGACCAAGAAGTGATGACCCTGCGTGGGACCTCCCTTTATATACCTGGGTGACCAGGTGAGGAGTGTCTCCCACATATTCACCCCCTGTGGTCAAGGTGTGCATTGCTTAAGTATACATAGTATTGCAGTGGTGTTACATGGAGGTTACATACATGACATCACTCCCCCCGCCCCCTCAAAGTCTTATTAGGATCATAGGTGGTCTACGCTCCCTCGTGGAGCGCCGCAGTTGGGGCTCCGGTTGTTGAGCCTTGGCGTGAGTGTCTGTCGCCTGTGTGATTCCGGCCTGTCCGGGCTGACCGCCGGGACTGTGCATGCTGCTGAATGTCCTTGTTGCTCGTTCACTGGCGGTGGTGTGGGCAACATGTCATGATCTTCCTCAGGTTCCTCAGTGTCCATGCTGAACCTTTTTTTTACTTGGTCCAGATGCTTACGGCATATCTGCCCATTGTTAAGTTTAACCATGATGATCCTGTTCCTCTCTTTGTCTATTACAGTACGCTCAAGCCATTTGGGCCCCATGGCGTGATTGAGGACAAATACGGGGTAATTTATTTTTATACATCTCCCCCTTGAATTTCGGTCACGGTACTCGTTTTGGCACTGGCGCTTGCCCTCAACTATGTCGGTCAGAACTAGGTGAATGAGGGACAACCGAGTTTTAAGTGTCCATTTCATAAGTAGCTCAGTGGGCGGACCCTCGTGAGCGAGTGCAGTCGGGACCTATAGGCCAGCAGGAGACGCGAAAGGCGGCATTGAAGGGAGGGTCCTTGAATCTTGAGCATGCCTTGTTTAATGATTTGGACTGCACGTTCCGCCTGGCCATTGGAGGCCGGCTTGAACAGTGCTGTCCTGACATGGTTAATGCCATTGCCCGACATGAACTCCCGGAATTCGTAGCTCGTGGAACATGGGCCATTATCACTAACAAGGATGTCCGGCAAGCCAGGGGTTGCAAAGACCGCACGTGGACTCTCCACAGTGGTGGATGTCGTGCACGAATTCAAAATGATGCATTCGATCCATTTCAAGTACGCAAATACCACAATGAGAAAACTTTTTCCCGTGAACGGGCCCGCGTAGTCTATATGAATACGTGACCATGGCCTGGTGGGCCAGGGCCACGGGCTGAGCGGGGCCTCCCTGGGGGCATTATCCAGCTGGGCACACGTCGTGCACCTGTGAACACAGTATTCCAGGTCTGAATCAATTACCTGCCACCAAACATGTGACCGGGCAATGGCCTTCATCAGCACGATGCCTGGATGCTTGCTGTGGAGTTCCCTGATGAACGCTTTCCTGCCCCTCTGGGGCATGACTACCCGGCTGCCCCATAATAGGCAGTCAGCTTGGATGGAGAGCTCATCCATCCGCCTGTGAAACGGTCTGACCTGCTCGGGGCATACTCAGTGTGTGGGCGCCCAATCCCCAGTCAGGACACATTATTGAATCAGGGATAGGAGGGGATCTCTGTTTGTCCAAATTTTGATCTGGCGGGCTGTGATGGGGGCGCCTGCGCTGTCAAAGGCATCGACAGCCATGACTAACTCAGCGTTTTGTTCCGCTGCCCCCTCGGTGGTGGCCAGTGGGAGCCTGCTGAGCGCGTCAGCGCAATTTTCAGTGCCGGGCCAGTGCCGGATGGAGTGGTCATAAGCAGCCAGCGTGAGAGCCCATCGCTGTATGTGGGCTGATACGTTGGCATTGGCAGCCTTGCTGTCTGACAATAGGGATGTTAACGGCTTGTGGTCCGTTTCTAATTCGAACCTCCTGCCAAAAATGTACTGATGCATTTTTTTTACACCATAGACACATGCAAGTGCCTCCTTCTCAACCATCACATAGCCTCGTTCTGCTTGAGAGAGCGACCTGGAAGTATAAGCCACAGGTTGTAGTTGTCCCTCAGCATTACTCTGCTGCAACACGCACCCAACCCCATAGGACGATGCATCACATGTCAGAACCAATTTCTTACAAGGGTCGTACAGGGTCAATAACTTATTTGAACAAAATAGGTTCCGCACCCGATTGAAAGCCCGTTCTTGACAGTCTCCCCAAAACCAATCACAACCCTTACGCAGGAGCACGTGAAGCGGCTCCAACAACGTGCTTAATTTCGGCAGAAAATTCCCGCAATAGTTCAAAAGTCCCAGAAATGAACGCAACTCCGATGTGTTGCCGGGCCTGGGTGCTCGTCGAATCGCCTCTGTTTTGGATTCGGTGGGCCGAATCCGATCTGCAGCAACCCTCCTGCCCAGAGACTCAACCTCAGGAACTAAAAACACACATTTAGACTTCTTGAGTCGCAGGCCTACCCGGTCCCGTCGGCATAGTACCTCCTCCAGGTTGTGGAGTTGTTCCTCGGTGTCACGACCCGTGATGAGGATGTCGTCCTGGAATACGATCGTTCCAGGAATGGATTTGAGCAGGCTTTCTATGTTTCTTTGAACAATCGCGGCCGCTGATCGAATGCCAAATGGGCACCTGTTGTAAACGAACAGTCCCTTGTGCGTGGTAATGGTGGTCAGTAGTTTGGATTCGTCGGCCAGTTCCTGGGTCATATAGGCTGAAGTGAGGTCCAACTTGGTGAACAGCTTGCTGCCTGCCAGCGTGGCGAAAAGATCCTTCACTCTCTAGAGCGGGTATTGGTCTTGTAGGGACAGCCGATTGATAGTGGCCTTGTAGTCGCCACAGATCCTGACAGAACCATCCGCTTTTAGGACAGGAACGATGGGGCTCGCCCAGTCACTGAATTCAACGGGCGAGATGATGCCCTCTCTCAGCAAATGGACCAATTCGCTCTCAATTTTCTCCCGCATCACATACGGCACCGCTCTGGCTTTGTGATGCACTGGTCTAGTGTTCGGGGTGATGCGTATCACTACTTTGGTACATATGAACGTCCCGACGCCAGGTTGGAATAGTGACTCAAATTGTTGTAGGACTTGTGAGCACGAACTTTGCTCCACAGCTGACATTGCATGCACATCCCCCCATTTCCAGTTCATCTCGGCTAACCAGCTCCTCCCCAACAGTGCAGGACCATTGCCCGGGACAATCCAGAGCGGCAGCCGGTTCACTGATCCATTGTGTGTGACAGCCAACATTGCACTGCCTAGTACTGGAATTATTTATTTGGTATATGTCCGTAGTTGTGTCTCAATGCGTTCTAGTTTGGGTCTACTGGCTTTGAGTGGCCATAGCTTTTCCAATTGTTGAATGCCCATGTTTGACTGGATGGCCCCCGTGTCCAGCTCCATGCGTACAGGGATGCCGTTTAATAAAACCTTCATCATCATTGGTGGCGTTTTGGGATATGAGCTGTGAATATTTGCCACATGAACCCACTGAACTTCAGCGTCCATTGATTTGCCCGAAGAGTCTTCCTGCCTCACAGCCCCCTCTTCTGGTCCATCTGCCTTGTAAATTAGCCTGGTTACAGGCTTCCTGTACATTCCAGCCAAATGGCCACTGAGGTTGCAATTTCTGCAGACAAATTGTTGAAACCTGCAAGTCCTGGCAGAGTGTTTGCCCCCACACCTCCAGTATGAGCTGAGCTTCCCATTGTTGTGAACAAAGGAGCTATGGCCCGGCATTCCTTGTTGATTATCCCTTTGACTGCCCTTGAGTACCCTGTTAATGGGTGTCAATGGCCCCATCCCGGACCGCATTGTCCATTGTAATAGCGTAAATGTCCGTTCAGCCTGCCATTGTCTCTGTTGAAAACCTATTCTGGGGTCTATTGCTGCCTGGGGTGTGTCGAACTGCCCCTGCCTGCCTGCGGGGCTCTGAGCCACGTTTATGATATTTACTTCCTGATCCCCGCCGCGTTGGAGGCAGAATTGTGCGCGTATATTATTTTGGTTTCCTCCTCCCCCACCATGAAGGTCTGAGCCATCAACACCGCCGCTTCCAAAGGCAAATCCTTGGTCTCAATTAACTTTCGGAAAATCCCCGCATGACCGATGCCCTTAATAAAGAAGTCCCTTAACATCTCCCCCCTGCAGGCATCTGTGAACTTACAGAGGCTGGCCAAACGCTGGAGTTCCGCAACGAAGTCCGGTATGCTCTGTCCTTCACGACGTCGGTGGGTGTAGAATCTGTGTCGGGCCATGTTCATGCTGCTCGCCGGTTTGAGGTGCTCGGCGATTAATTTTATGAGCTCTTCAAAGCTGGATTTTCGGGTGCTAGTAGATCCTTCATGAGCGCGTAAGTCTTAGGTACGCAGCTGGTCAGCAGATGGGCCCTTCGCTTGTCGGCCGCTGTATCTCCCAGCCAGTCCTTCGTGACAAAGCTTTGCTGGAGCCTCACAATGAAATCGTCCCAGTCCTCACCAACACAGTACCATTCCTCTGTGTTACCGGTGGCCATTCTCGTGGGTTTCTCGTCGCCAATCTAATGTCCTTACTCAATGGCACAAAACTCACACGAGGCACATTCTATGGACAAGGTCACTCTATGACCTGAAACTTTATTCACAGGACCAAGAAGTGATGACCCTGCGTGGGACCTCCCTTTGTATACCTGGATGACCAGGTAAGGAGTGTCTCCTACAAGTTAACCCCCTGTGGTCACGGTGTGCATTGCTTAAGTATATACAGTATTGCAGTGGTGTTCCGTAAAGGTTACATACATGACCGTTACAATGAAAGGGCAGAGGTGAAGCCATGAAGGGATATAAACACAAGGCTGAGAATTTTAAATTTGTGGCATTGGGTGACCATGGGGGACTTAGTGCGGGATAGGATATAGGCAGCAGAGTTTTGGATAGCTGAAGTTCATAAAGAATGCATGATGGGAGGCCAGCCAGGAGAGTATGGGTATAGTCACGTCTGGAGTTGACAAAGACTGAAGGATTTCTCCAGTATTAGTATTAGGCGGTCCCTCGTATCGAGGATGACTTGCTTCCACACCAAAAAGGGATGAGTTCACAGGTGTTCCAATGAGGGACCTGACATTCAGGTCCTGAACTACATATTGATGCGTGTACGTGGATTCTGTTAACGTGGGGTGGCCGTTGCACACCAGCCACCACACGGGCTTGACAGAGCTAGGTCTTGATCCAGTGGCAAAGATTAAACAAGAAGACTGGAGACCAAGCTCTGCTGCATGGACCTAGTGCGCACACATACGCCTACTAGCCATAGATCGCAGTGTGGGCTGGCCCATGTTGCCCCTGGGCCCTCGCCTCTCCTGGGCCCCTGTCGTGCCTGAGGAAGTTGCAACAGTAGGGCAGAGGTAAGGCCATGACGAGCTATAAACACAAGGCTGAGAATTTTAAATTTGAATCGCTGGTTCTCCAATAGATGAGTGGATTTATATAGCGCCTTAACGTAGTGAAATGTCCCAAGGCGTTTCAAAGGAGTGTTATGAGATAAAAATTTGACAAGTAGGCGGTCTTTGTGATGGAAAATTTGTGTATAGAAGAACTCCACGAGGCTGAGTACTGTGAGCTAAACTTACTGTGACCTGAGTTTTCTTTATTACAAGTCCAGAGTGCCTGAACAACATGGCAGCCAACCTTTTATACTGGCCCTGCAGGTGTGTGCAGATGACCACTAGGACTCCAACAGTCGCGCCCTCTGGTGGCAAGTATTACATAGTTACATACATACATCACTCCCCCCCCAAAGTCTTTGGTACAAGTTATTTACAAGTTGAGGTGATCCAGAGCCCTTTGCTCCCCGGTTGATGGTCTAAGTTCAAACCCTGGCGTGTGTGAGTTGGTTGGACCATTGCTGCACTGCACCGTGGCTGGTCTGACCGGACTGTCAGGAACGGTGGCTTCGTCCTCATGATTGACAGCGAGGTCAATTGCTGGTTGGGTGTGTGTTGGTGGATCGTCGATGGTGATGTCCTCTTCAAGTTGTTCTTGGTTGTCAGTAAATCGCAATTTGGTCTGATCTAAATGTTTAATTGTCCACCACCATTTACGACTGGATGTTGCAAGACTGCAGAGCTTTGATCTGATCCATTGATTGTGGGATCGCTTAGCTTTATTTATAACATGCTGCTCCCGCTGCTTAGCATTTAGTCCTGTGTTGCAGCTTCCCCAGGTTGGTACCTCATTTTTAGATACGCCTGGTGCTGCTCCTGGCATGCTCTCCTCATTTAACCAGTGTTGGTCCCCTGGTTTGATGGTAATGGTAGAGTGAGGGGTATGCCAGGCCATGAGGTTACAGATTGTGGTGAATACAATTCTCCTGCTGCTGATGGCGCACAGCACCTCATGGATGCCCAGTTTTGAGCTGCTAGCTTTGTTCTGAATCTATCCCATTTAGCACGGTGGAGGGTGTCCTCAGTGTGAAGATGGGACTTTGTCTCCACAGTGACTGTGCGATGATCACTGCGACCAATACTGTCATGGACAGATGCATCTGCAACAGGCACATTGCTGAGGACGAGGGCAAGTAGGTTTTTCCCTCGTGTTGGTTCTCCTACCACCTGCTGCGGGCCCAGTCTGGCAGCTATGTCCTCCAGGACTCGGCCAACTCGGTCAGTAGTGGTGATATCGAGCCACCCATAGAAGCTGCCACATCGCCCGTGAGATGCCTCATGAGGTCAGGATCCGCACAGTCCGTCTGGGAGACCACCATCGTCTGCACACTGGCAATGATGGGCTCAATGGTGTGTGCAGAGCTGTGTACAATGCAGGAGCCGGACTCCTCCATGCTCCGTACCACTTGCGACAGGCTCTCGGGCACTCTTGCCATTGCCCCATCATGTCGGAGTGCTAGGCCATCACCCTTTGTTCAAACGCCTCTCCAACGATGTCCTTACCTGAGTCCTGTGGAAAAGAACCTGCACGAACTCGCCCTTCGGGGAGTTGGCTCCCGATCTTGCCTTACCCCTTGACCCTGCTGCAGCCCGCTAGGCCCCAGTGCATCACCCAGTGCAGACCCCTCCCCTAAGCTTAACTGCAATGACCGTATACTCCCAGTATCTGAGCTGGTGCGTGCGAGTGGGAGAAGCAGTGATGGGGTGCTTGCATCGTCCTCCTCCTCCCTGTAGACTGGGTCTGGGGGGGGTGGGGGCTCAGTCACAGGCTGAGCCGGGACATTAACTGGAAGCACAAATGGCACAAGAGTGGTGTTAAAGTGAGGGAAGGGGTGGGCATGCTGGAAGAACGGTGGTCAGTATGTGGAGCAGCTAAATGCTAAGGCCTTCTGCTTTAAATGGAAGATGGGACGAGAGGAAAGCTTTCACTGACCAATGTTGGCCCCAGCGGGCTCAGTCCTCACTGCCACGGGATGGCCACCTGCGGCCTATAGCTGAAGTACTCGCTCCTCCAGGTCTGTGAGCTGGTGTAGTTCAGGCTCCCCCGCTCCTGGTTGTTGCTGCTGCAGCCTGTTATGTACCACCTTGGCCTGCAAAAGAAAGGAAGTTTGGTGAATCACAGTACATGTATGTATGTTGAAGAAATGCATGAGCAGCTTAAGCAGCTGAGATTGTAGGCAAAGCATCAAATGAGGCAATAACTGTGGTAGGCCCACATCCTGAGTTAAATGCTGCTTTGCTGAGTCTGCACAGTGTCTGCCTGGTAAGAGTTATGGGAACAGACAGAGGCTCACAGGTTCACAGGTAAGAGTTGCGGAACACGTACGCATTTACACCAGACGAGTGAGGTCACAGAACTTCTTGCGATACTGTTTGGTTTGCATCCAAAGATGGAGATGCCCGACACCTTGGTGCTGTTAGGTATGGAAGAACTCCACAGGACTGAGTACTGTGAGCTAAAACTGATGTGACCTTAGTCTCTTTAATACAACTCCAGAATGCCTAAGCAGCATGGCAGAGAACCTTTTATACTCCCTTGCTCAAGGTATGCAGGTGACCCTTGGGCCTTCAACATTTGTGCCCTCTGGTGGCAAGTCTTACACAGTTACAATGTTTACATACATAACATCACTCCCCCCACCCCCCCAAAGTCTTTGATACAAATTATTTACAAGTTGAGACGATCCAGGGCCCTACGCTCCCTGGCTGATCGTCTGAGTTCAAACTCTGGTATGGGTGAGTTGGTTGGACCTTTGCTGCACTGCGGCACGGCTGGTCTGACAGGACTGTTGCGAATGGTGGGTTCATCCTCTTGACAGTGCGGTCGATTGCTGGTTGGATGTGTGTTGGTGGATCGATGATGATGATGTCCTCTTCAGGTTCTTCCTGGTTCTTGGTGAACCGTAGTTTGGTTTGATCCAAATGCTTTCTGCACGTTTGTCCATTCAATAGTTTGACAATGAACACTCTATTTCCCTCTTGGCCAAGACAGTGCCAGCGACCCAGTTAGGACCAAGACCGTAATTAAGGACAAACACAGGGTCGTTAACATCAATGTCACATGATACAGCCGCGCGATCGTGGTACATGTTCTGCCGGTTTCGCCGGGTTTCCACATGATCATTTAGATCCGGGTGGACTAGGGAGAGCCTGGTTTTGAGTGCTCTCTTCATTAACAATTCTGCAGGGGGAACGCCAGTGAGTGAGTGGGGTTGTGTCCGGTAGCTGAGCAGAACCCGCGATAAACGGGTCTGCAAGGAGCCTTCCGTCACCCGTTTCAAGCTCTGCTTGATAGTTTGGACTGCCTGTTCTGCTTGACTTTTGGAGGCGGGCTTAAACGGGGCAGACTTGACATGCTTGATGCCACTGCAGGTCATAAACTCGTTGAATTCCGAGCTGGTGAAACACGGTCCATTGTCACTGACAAGGACATCGGGCAAGCCATGGGTGGTGAACATGGCCCGGAGGCTTTCAATGGTGGCTGTGGTTGAGCTGGATTACACGATTACACATTCGATCCATTTGGAGTAAGCGTCCATAACTATTAAGAACATCTTTCCTAGAAAGGGGCTGGAAAAATCTACGTGGATCCTGGACCACAGTTTGGAGGGCCATGACCACAGTCTCAGTGCAGCCTCCCTTGGTGCATTGCTCAGTTGCACTGATGTACGCATGATTCCAAGTCCGAGTCAATGCCGGGCCACCAAATATGCGACCTGGCAAATGCCTTCATCATGACAAGGCTTGGGTGGGTACTGTGTAGGTGGCGTATAAACGTTTCCCTGCCTTTTTTTGGCAAAACCACGTGATTACCCCATAAGAGACAATCCGACTGGATGGACATTTCATCTTTACGTCGGTGAAATGGCTTAATTGCATTTCCCCGGGAACGGCCGAACAGTTCCCAGCAACTTTTTACTAATGATAGCACAGGATCCTGGCCGGTCCAGGTCCTGATCTGGCGAGTTGTGACGGGTGACCCCTCGCTCTCAACAGCATCCATGACCAGTAGCAAGTCTGCGGGCTGTGCCATTTCAACCTCAGTGGTGGGTAATGGTTGCCGGCTGAGAGCATCAGCACAGTTCTCCGTGCCTGGTTTGCGGCAGATAATATAATCATTAGCGGATAATGTTAGTGCCCATCTTTGGATGCGGGACGAGGCATCGGTGTTTATACCTTTGCTCTCTGAAAGCAGCGAAATAAGCGGCTTGTGGTCAGTTTCAAGCTCAAAACAAAGTCCAAATAGGTATTGGTGCATTTTCTTAACCCCATATACAATGCTAACGCCTCTTTCTCTACCACACTATCGGCTCTCTCAGCCTTAGACAGACTTCTAGATGCGTATGCAACCGGTTGGAGTTTGCCCGATTCATTGGCTTGCTGTAACACACAGCCGACCCCGTACGATGAGGTGTCACAAGCTAGCACTAAATATTTACAAAGGTCATAGTGTACAAGTAACTTATTTGAACATAGCAGGTTCCTGGCCTTCTCAAAGGCTGTGTCTTGAGATTTGCCCCAAACCCAGTCATCACCCTTACGTAGCAACATGCGCAAAGGCTCTAACAACGTGCTCAACCCGGGTATAAAGTTACCGAAATAGTTGAGGAAACCCAGGAACGACCGCAGCTCCGTCACATTCTGTGGTCTGGGTGCATTCTTGCTGGCCTCCGTATTTTAGTCCGTGGGCCTGATGCCGTCTGCTGCAATCTTTCTCTCCAAAAATTCGACTTCTGGCGCCAGGAAAGCACACTTGGAGCTTTTCAGCCTGAGTCCCACTCTGTCTAGGCGACTTAGAACATCTACCAGGTTGTATAGGTGTTCGATGGTGTCACGACCAGTGATCAGGATGTCGTCTTGAAACACAATGGTGCAAACTCTCCATGTTTCTCTGGAAAATGACTGCAGCCAAGTCAATCCCGAAAGGGCACCTATGGTACATAAACAGCCCTTTGTGTGTGTTGATGCACGACAGTCTTTTCGAAGATTCAGCCAGCTCCTGTGTCATGTAGGCGGAGGTTAGGTCCAACTTGGTGAACGACTTCTCCCACGCTAACGTTGCGAAAAGGTCATCTGCCTTGGGCAGCGGGTACTGATCCTGTAGTGAGACTCGGTTATCGTTACCCTGCAGTCTCCGCAGATTCTGACCATGCCATCGCTTTTCAACACCGGAACAATTGGACTGGCCCACTCGTTGAACTCGATTGTCGATATGATTCCTTCGCGTTTCAGTCTGTCCAGTTCAATCTCGACTTTCTCCTTCATCATGTACGGAACCGCCCAAGCCTTGTGATGGACGGGCCGTGCCTCGGGGCCCAGATAAATCTGTACCATGGCGCCTGTGAAGTTGCCGATGCCTGGTTCGAATAGCGAGGGAAACTTGCTCAGCACTTGAGCACACGACATCAAAGCACTATCATCCACTGAAGGTCGTGCTTTGATGTTGTTCCAATTCCATCTAATCTTTTCTAGCCAGCTTCTGCTGAACAGCGTTGGGCCATTGCCTGGAATAATCCACAATGATAGGTCATGCACAGCTCCATCATACGATACCTTCACTGCGCACTTCCAATGACTGGTATAAGCTCGTTGGTGTACGTTCGCAGCTTTGCATTAATCGGGCTCAGTTTAGGCCTTTGTGCTTCATTGAACCACAGTTTCTTGAAAGCCTTCTGGCTCATTATTGACTGACTCGCACCCGTGTCCAACTCAATGGATACTGGAACTCCATTTAATTTGACTTTCAGCATTGTAGGAGGACTCTTGGTGGTGAAGGTATGTACCCCATACACTTTTTCCTCAGGTTGAGTTGCCTGTGTTGCGTGATCCTTGTCGGATCGATCATCCTCTGCCACGTGGTGTGTCGCAGCACGTTTACACATTCACTGGAGGTGTCCCATTGTTGCACAGCCTTTGCACACGTAGTGCTTGAATCGCCATTGATGGGCCCAATGATTACCCCCCACAGCACCAACATGGTGCTAATGGATTCACATTCACCCCCCCCCCCCCGATGGCGGACTCTGAGTCATCACAGGTCTTGCAGCCACAGATGGTATTGGCCCTGCCATATGCAGTTCGGCCTGCTAGCAACGTCATTATATGCACAGTACTTGCCGGTGAGCAACGATGTTGAAAAGATTGTCCGTGTTTGGTGTTATCGTCCATGGCCATGCATGCCTGGGCGATCATGACGGCCCTGCTCAGGTCTAGGGTTTCGGCATCCAGCAGCTTTCGAAGAATGAACTCGTGGCTGATGCCCAGCACAAAAAAATCCCGCTGCATTTACCCCAACGCAGCTCCAAAATCGCAAGGTCCCGCGAGGTGTCTCAGGTCGACGATATAATCTATCACGTCCCGGCCCCCGGAGCGATGGTGCGTGTAAAAACGATACCTGGCCATGAGGATACTCTCCTTCGGTTTGAAGTGGTCCCGAACCAGCGTGCACAACTCTGTATATTCCTTCTCCGTTGGTTTTGTCAGTGCGAGCAGATTCTTGATGAGGCCGTATATTTTAGGCCAACAGACGGTGAGGAGAATCGCCCTATGCTTGGCCGCGTTAGTGTCTCCTTCCAGCTCGTTGGCCACAAAGAACTGGTCAAGACGCTCGATGAAAGCTTCCCAATCATCACCCTCTACAAATCTCTCTAATATTCCAATGGCAGCCATGATTGTGTGAAGGTTCGTATTCTGTTACTCGTCACCAATTGTTGTGTATAGAAGAACTCCACGAAGCTGAGTATTGTGAGCTAAACTTAATGTGACCTTAATCTTCTTTATTTCAACTCCAGAGTGCCTAAATAACATGGCGGCCAACCTTTTATACTGACCCTGCAGGTGTGTGCAGGTGACCATTAGGACTCCATCAGTCGCGCCCTCTGGTGGCAGGTATTACATAGTTACATACATAACAGAAAGAATATGCGGTCTGAAGTCCAGCTCAAGGTTGAATAGGATGCCGAGGCTGTAAACAGTCTGGTTCAATCTGAGACGGAGGGCAGGGGTGGGGGTGGAATTGGTGGCAAGGTGTGGAGTTTATGATGGTGGAGGCGGGGGGGGTGGGGGGTTGAAGATAATGCCTTCAGTCTTCCCGATGTTTAACTGTAAGAAATTGTGGCTTATGCCAGACTGGATGTTGGACATGTAGTCTGACAGTCTGACAACAATGAGGCACTGGAGGGGTAGAGAGAGGTGGCGGAGAGTAAAGCTGGGTATACAGGAGGAAGCAGATCATAGAAACATAGAAACATAGAAATAGGTGCAGGAGTAGGCCATTCAGCCCTTCGAGCCTGCACCACCATTCAATGAGTTCATGGCTGAACATGCAACTTCAGTACCCTACTCCTGCTTTCTCTCCATACCCCTTGATCCCTTTAGCCGTAAGGGCCACATCTAACTCCATTTTGAATATATTTAGTGAATTGGCCTCAACAACTTTCTGTGATAGAGAATTCCACAGGTTCACAATTCTCTGAGTGAAGAAGTTTCTCCTCATCTCGGTCCATAATGGCTTACCCCTTATCCTTAGACTGTGACTCCTGGTTCTGGACTTCCCCAACATCAGGAACATTCTTCCTGCATCTAACATGTCCAGCCCGGCAGAATGTTATATGTTTCAATGAGATCCCCTCTCATTCTTCTAAATTCTAGTGAATATAAGCCTAGTCGATCCAGTCTTTCATCATATGTCAGTTCTGCCATCCCGGGAATCAGTCTGGTGAACCTTCGCTGCACTCCCTCAATAGCAGGAATGTCCTTCCTCAGATTAGGAATAGCAATTTCTGGTCATTTAGGAGACATCAGTGTTGATACATTTCTTTGATATCTGCTTGTCTTTGAAGAGAGGCTTTATAAAAATCAACACAGACAGCAGTCAAGCAGCAGAAAGACTGTGAAAGGAGTCAAGAAAACAGAAAGGGATAAATAACCTCTGCACTGCCAGCAGGACAGATAGCAAAATTAATCTATCTTACTTTGTCAAGTTAGAATCCCTTCAAATGGGCTTGAGTGTTCGTGTTCTTTATTTTGTAACAATGCACAAACAAAAGTGAACTGATTGTACCAAGTGACTTTCAGCATACTCAGTGTCAACTGTTAAATAAAGCAACTTATGCACTGAACCAAACAGCACTCCACCTAGTGTTAACTCAGTCTGTCTCGGAGTGATTAAAGGAGTACACATACCTCAGGCACTGAGATCTGATCCACATCACAAGGGAGTTTCATTGTTACTCTCCTGGGTCCCGTTACTGCTTTAGCAGATTCAGGTAGTGAGAGTCAACTTCCACAAAAAAAGCAGGCAACCAGCTCACTTAAGGGAGCGACTGACACCAATGAACCCTAGCAGACATTGACGACGAGATTCAACACTGCCTCCATTGTGCCAGTGCAGCCTTTGGCCGCCTGAGGAAAAGAGTGCTCAAAAACCAAGCTCATGATCTACAGGGCCGTAGTGATACCCGCCCTCCTGTATGGCCCAGAGACATGGACCATGTACAGTAGGTATCTCACCACCAGCTCATGGTCTACAGGGCTGTAGTGATACCCGCCCTCCTGCATGGCCCAGAGACATGTACCATGTACAGTAGGTATCTCACCACCAGCTCATGGTCTACAGGGCTGTAGTGATACCCGCCCTCCTGTATGGCCCAGAGACATGAACCATGCACAGTAGGTATCTCACCACCAAGCTCATGGTCAACAGGGCTGTAGTAATACCCGCCCACCTGTATGGTTCAGAGACATGGACCATGTACAGTAGACAACTCAAGTAGCTGGAGAAATACTACCAACGATGTCTCCACAAGATCCTGCAAATCACCTGGGAACACAGACATACCAACGTTAGCGTCCTCAACCAGGCCAACATTCCCAGCATTGAAGCACTGACCACAGTTGATCAGCTTCACTGGGTGGGCCACATTGTTTGCATGCCTGACACAAGACTCTCAAAGCAAGCGCTCTACTCGGAACTCCTTCACGGCAAATGAGCCAAAGGTGGGCAGAGGAAACATTTCAAGGAAACTCTCAAAGTCTCCTTGATAAAGTTCAACATCCCCACCGACACCTGGGAGTCCCTGGCCAAAGACCGCCCTAAGTGGAGGAAGTGCATCCGGGAGGGCGCTGAGCACCTCGAGTCTCGTTGCCGAGAGCGTGCAGAAAACAAGCGCAGGCAGCGGAAGGAGCGTGCGGTAAACCAGATTCACCACCCACCCTTTCCCTTAATGCTTATCTGCCCCTGTGACAGACTGTGGTTCTCGTATTGGACTGCTCAGCTACCTAAGGACTCATGTTTAGAGTGGTAGCAAGTCTTCCTCGATTCCGCTGGACTGCCTACGATAATGAACAGATACCAGCACCAGCGTTAAATAATTTTTATAAAAGTAAACATTTGTAAACTTCTATGGTTCTATACAGGGCTACTGGGAGAAAGCTCGGGCAAAGAGCTGACGAAGACATGATTGGCTGAATGGCCTCCTTCTGTGCTGTAAAACATTATTATTCTATATGGTTAAAAGTACAATTTGGATATCAGATTTTTCATGAATCACTATGCTGGATGTTTCCATCTTTTCAGATAAGGGAAAACAATACTTTGCATTAGTTTTATATTCCACAAAATTATCTTTGTGAAATAAATACTCATTCTGGGTACAGTAGTGTTGTGGTTATGGAACTGGACTAGCAATCACAGGTCGTAAGTACATAATCACGAGAATGGCAGGTTATGAAATTGAATTCAATAATCAGTGCGGTTGTACCAGAAAATAAACATGAAAACCGTTGTATGGTTGTAATAAGCAACTATTTCATGAATGTCTTTCAGGGAAGTGAACCTGTTATTCCTACCTTATCCGGCCTACAGATGACTACTGTCTAAGAAAGAAAGACTTGCATTTATATCACGCCTTTCATGACCACCAAATGTCCCAAAGTGCTTTATAGCCAATGAAGTACTTAAAAAAAAAGTGTGGTCACTGTTGTAATGTAGGAAACTCTGCAGCCAATTTGCGCACAGCAAACTCCCACAAACAGCAATAATGGCCATAAAATCTGTTCTAGTGATGTTGATTGAGGGATAAATATTGGTCAAGACACCAGGGGTAACGCCCCTGATTTTCTTTGAAATAATGTCATGGGATCTTTTACGTCCACCTGAGAGAACAGACGGGGCTTCGCTTTAACGTCTCATCCGAAAGGTAGCACCTCCAACTGTACAGTACTCCCTAGTACTGCACCGGAATGTTAGCCTAGATTTTTGTTCACAAGTCTCATGGAGTGGGATTTGAACCCACAAGCTTCTGATTCAGAGGCAAGTGTGCTACCAACTGCACCACTGGCTGACACAACACCAATGCCATCCCAATGCAAATTGCTTGAAGGGAACTGGATATATACTTTAAAAGGAAACATTTGCAGGGTCATGGGGGAAAGAGAATGGGAACGGACCAATTGGATAGCTCTTTCAAAGAGCTGGCACAGGCACAAAGGGCCGCTGGCCTGGCCAAAGCCCTCCCTGGAGGCCCACTGTTTGCCACTGAAGTGGCTGCAGAGTTCGTAGCGGCCCTCCCCTTTAACTGAAGTGTGGTGTTGATGACTTGAAGCGATGGCCACTCTGGCCTGCCTGCACTGCAGCCCCGCAACACTGCTCCGACCTAAAAAAAATTCCAAGTCCTGAATTTCTCCGGATTGGGGTGGAGAAACACATTAAAAAACAGTAGGTGCTCCCCATTTAGGGTGGGGCTCAATTTTGACCCCTATGATTCTAAGAAGGTAGCTCTACCACCTTGTCAGGACAACTAGGGATGGACAATAAATGATACCTTGCTAACCTCCGGAGAACAATTCTTTTTTAAATCAAGTTTATAAAAATCAGCTAAACCTGATATTGGATTAATGCGTAACCTAACCTCCAGTTACTTGTTATTCACTTTTAGTTGTGTGCAGGCTCAAAAGATATCGGGGGTAAAATTGCGGTCGAAGGCTTCCTTCGGACAAAAGCCTCCGACCCGAAAAAAATCTACGAAAATACCTGGTGGTCACAGAGGCACCTTGGATTGCGGTCGGAGGCCTTCATTCGATGTGTAGCGTACAGAGAGAGGACTTCCCCAAACGTACGGAAATGCTGGAGTCACGTGGGCCTGGACCACCAATCACTAGGCAGTATTCTCATTGATCAAAATGGGAACTCCGTTTGTGCGAGTTCCCATTACTATCAATGAGAAAACCCTCCTAAAATAAGAAACACAGCATAATAAATTTTAAAAAACCTCACATATTTAAAATTAATTGATATTAAATCTAATTAAATGTTTTTAGAAAAAAAAAACATTTTTGGGAATTTTTTTAAATGTATTTGAATAGGGTTAAAAATAAACTTACCTTAATGGACAGGGTTTTTAAACATAAAAATGAATGATTAAATTTAATTTTTATTTGTTTTAAAACTCTTACACTAGTAAAAGTGCGCTATGCGCCTGCTTTTACCAGGCCTAAGAGTTTGAAGGACATTCACTAGGCATGAGTTGGGCAAATATCCCAATCTCTCCCGCGCGAATGCCCTTCTCCCGGGGATGCGGAGGATCTGTCAAGAGAAATCTTGACAGATTGGAAAAGCCAGTTTTCGGCGCATGTGCATCGTGCCCCGAAAGTCGGCTTTTGCGAGGCCTTGCTGGGTCTGTGCGCACTCCATATGGGCCCAGCGAGGACAACATTTTCAGCCCAATAATTGCACGCACCAAGTTTTGCTTTGGTATGTCATGTTTCAAGATTTTCTGAATTGAAACAAAAAGTTATTTTCAAGTGTTGGGTTTTAAAACAAAGTGGGTTTCTGCAGGTTTAACAAGGAACATCATTGGCTGCAGACATTTGGGAAAAGTTTATTCCAGCCAGCCATTGATACCATTTGCCAGAATGATTATGGCTAAGGTTCAGAAATGCTAAAGGCTCGGTTTGAAAACACATTATTTAACAATAGCCACAACTTGCATTTATACAGAAATTTTTACACAGTAAAAGGCTCTTCACAGGAAGCTTTTGGTCACCTGTCCAAATATCTTCTTCTGTGGCTTGGTGTGAAATTCTATTTAATAACGCTCCTGTGAAAAGCCTCAGATGTTGTTAATGGCGCTGTATAAATGCAAGTTGTTGTCAAATCGGTGTAATTTGGAATAATTTTCAACATTTTCAGTTTTAAATTGAATGCATCTCTCAAAAAGCAGCTCCCTATGTTTAAATGGGTTTTCAATCTGTTTTGCTCTTGTTGATCATAAATCTCATGCCCACTTTCTCATCTCTGCAAATCTGTTTACAGAAAGCCAGAAGTTTGTTGCTTTTGTTTTGAAAAGTGAAATTAGAATCATCTGATTTCATTTGCAACCTACCTCCTCTCCCAAATATGAGGATGATGGAAAGGAGACAACAGAAATTACCAACAGGGTAAATGTATTTCAAGTAGAGTTGACGACTATTCCAACGCACACCTGGTTGGCCTACCACGTTCTACACGATGTACACTTGAGGTCATCCAAAACTCAGCTGCCCATATCCTAACTCGTACCAAGTTCCGCTCACCAATTACTCCTGTGCTCACTGACCTACATTGACTCCTGGTTAAGCAACGCCTTCATTTCAAAATCCTAATAATTGTTTTTAAATCGTTCCATGGCCTCGCCCCTCCCTATCTCTGTAATCACCTCGAGCCCCCACCCCCCCACCCCCCCACCGAGATAGCAGCGTTCCTCCAATTCAGTCCTCTTGAGCATCCCTGATTATAATTGCTCCACCATTGGTGCCTTCAGCTATCTTGGCCCCAAGTTCTGGAACTCCCTGCCTAAATCCGCCTCTCTACTTCTCTCTTCTCCTTTAAAATGCTCCTTAAAACCTACCTCGTTAATCGAGTTTTTGCACATTTACCTCAATTTATCATTATATGGCACGGCGTCAAATATTTTGTCTCATAATACTGCTGTGAAGCACCTTGGGACATTTTACTACGTTAAAGATGCTATATAAATACAAGTTGTTGTTGGAGAGCAAAAAAAGTCCTATAAATCCTATCAGAGTGTCTGCTGTGGCTCAGTGGATAGCACTCTCACCTCTGAGTCAGGAAAGATGTAGGTTCAAGTCCCAATCCAGAGACTTGAGCACAAAAATCTAGGTTAACACTGCAGTGCAGTGCTGAGAGAGTGCTGCACTGTCGGAGCTGCCGTCTTTCAAATGAGACATTCATCATCATCACCGTCATAGGCAGTCCCTCGAAGCGAGGATAACTTGCTTCCACACCGAAAAGGGATGAGTTTACAGGTGTTTCAATGAAGGACCTAATATTCCAGATCCCGAACTACATCCTGAAGGATGGAAGATGCCTGTGGGTGGATTGTTTTAACGTGGGGTGACCGTTGCACACCAGCCACCACACGGGCTTGACAGCGCGAGGTCTTGGTCCAGTGGCAAGGGTTAACCAGGACGACTGGAGACCTGCTCTGCTGCACGGACCGAGTGCGCTCACACATATCGCAGTGTGGGCTGGGCCAGAGCTGCCCCTGGGCCCTCGCCGCTTCTGGGCCCCAGATTCACGCCTCATAACACATTAAACCGAGGCTCCGACTGCTCTATCGGGGGACGTGAAAGATCCCATGGCACTACTTCGAAGAAGAGCAGGGGAGTTCTCCCCGGTGTCCTGGCCAATATTTATTTATCCCTCAATCAACATCACTAAAAAAACATTATCTGGTCATTATCACAATGCTGTTTGCTGTGTGCAAATTGGCTGCCGTGTTTCCCACATTACAACCGTGACTACACTTCAAAAACAAGCACTTAATTGGCTGAAAAGCGCTTTGGGATGCGAGGTGGCCGTGAAAGGAAGGCACGATATAAATGCACGTCTCTCTTTTTACAAGCATTACGCGTTTATGTGTTTTTGTCCTAGTCGGGATACTGTAGTCAGCTGAAATTCATTCACTCTCGCCCCCCCCCCCCCCCCGATAGGATGATGTCACCGGATAGAATGTTTACAATGTAGCTGCAGCTGAAACTGACCGCGTTCGATCCATTGTTGAATGGTTACATTGTTTCCCGGAGGTTCCATCAGTGTCACCCCACTCGGGGATCGCCTTTAAAGGGCGAGAGAGAGAACCAGACAGACAGAGAGACACCCAGAGATACAGAGAGCCAGAGGAGACACCCAGACAGACAGAGAGCCAGAGAGACACCCAGAGAGCCAGCCAGAGAGACACCCGCCCAGCCAGAGAGAGCCACCCAGAGAGCCAGAGACCCAGCCAGAGAGCCAGCCGAGGATGAACTGCCGATCCCAGACCCTGGAGCTGACGGTGGAAGCCAGGCAGATCGAGGAGACGGTGCTAGCCGTGCTCCACACCGTGCTGCTGCACAGGAGCTCGGGCAAGTTCCACTACAAGAAGGAGGGCACCTACTCCATCGGCACCGTGCGCACCGAGGACGTTGACTGTGATTTCGTCGATTGCACCTACGTGCGAGTATCGTCGGACGAGTTGGACCGCACGTTGCGCCGATCTGTCGGCGAGTTTAAGTTGAGTTTTCCTCTTCCTACCTGATTGATTTTCTCTGTTTTTTTAAAGAAGGCCCCACCCGCCAGATATCTGGGATTGTGAGCGATTCATAACGCACCGTTTGTTGGTGTCGAGGCCACTCAGTTCAAATCGATTGTCTGCCGCAGACTGCATTCTTTTCGTAACCATGAACGGAAGGCCTACAGTTCCAGCGTCAGCCTTGTCTCAGTGGCAGCGCTCTCGCCTCTGAGTCAGAAGGCTTTGGGTCCAGGTCCCACTCCAGACACTTAAGCACAAAAATCTTCACCCCAGTCTCCGCTGCACGGTCGGAAGTGCCACAATACGTAAAAGTGAGGTCCCATTTGCCCTCTCAGCTTAAAAAAAGAAAGACTTGCATTTATATGGCGCCTTTCGCGACCACCGGACGTCCCAAATCTGCTTTACAGCCAATTATGTACTTTTATTGAAGTGAAGTCACTGTTGTAATCATAGAATGATCGAAATTTTACAGCACGGAAGGAAGCCAATTCGGCCCATCGTGTCCGTGCCGGCCGACAAAGAGCTATCCAGCCCTTAGTCCATAGCCCTGTAGGTTACAGCACTTCAAGTGCCTATCAAAGTACTTCTTAAATGTGGTGAGGGTTTCTGCCTCTATCACCCTTTCAGGCAGTGAGTTCCAGACCCCCACCACCCTCTGGGTAAAAAAATCAGTCATGTGGGAAACGCAGCAGCCAATTTGCCCAAAAGCCAGCTCCCACAAACAGCAATATGATTATGACCAGATCATCTGTTTTTTTTATTGATGTTGATTGAGTGATAAATATTGGTCTGGACAACGTGGATAACTCCCCTTCCGACAGTGCAGTACTCCATCAGCGACTTGATGCATGACCTTCTGACTCAAGAGACAAGAATGCTACCACTAAAGGCTGACGTGAAACCAGCTAAAGTGCGGTGAATGAGGACCAGAAGAGCCGAGGGCCCAGGGGCAGCACGGGCCAGCCCACACTACGATATGTGTACGCACTGGGTCTGTGCAGCAGAGCTGGTCTCCAGTCGTCCTGGTTAACCCTTGCCACTGAATAAAGACCGAGCTCTGTCAAGCCCGTTTGGTGGCTGGTGTGCCACGATCACACCACGTTAAAAAAATCCACTCAGCGGCCCCCTCAATTGGAGTTCAGGAATGGAACCTCGGATGCTTCATTGATCATATGTGAACTCGTGTGGAAGCAAGTCATCCTCGTTCGCGGGACCGCCTATGATGATGATAAAGTGTCACCAGAATGGGGGAAATGGAAAAAGAATCAGCCAGCCACGTCTGCTAGTTAGTGCTTTAACTAGTCACCGACGTTATGTTGGAAAGCATAAATGTGTGAGTGTTGAATGAGGACAGGAGCAGGTTAGTGCCTCCGACCCATACCAGATAATTCAGCGCAGTACTGTCGGTGGTGCCGTCTTTAGAAAGAGACGTTAAACCGAGGCCCTGCCTGCACTCTCAGGGGGCTGTAAAAGATCCCATGGCACTATTTCGAAGAAGAGCAGGGGGAGTTATGCCTGGTGTCCTAGGGCCAATATTTATCCCTCAATCAACATCACTAAAACAGATTACCTGGTCATTAGCACATTGCTGTTTGTGGGAGCTTGCTGTGCGCAAATTGGCTGCTCCGTTTCTTACATTACAACAGTGACTACACTTCAAAAAGTACTTCATTGGCTGTAAAAAGTTTTGGGACATCCTAAGCATGTGAAAGACACTGTATAAATGCAAGTCTTTATAAAGCAGGAACACTTTTAGTTTTTGCTGGTCACTTTGGCTCAGTAGCACCCAGTGAGCTATCATGGAGTACTAATCTAGACCATTTTTGTCCCATTTGTTTTTCCGCAACTGCTGTGATGATCACCGCTGCCAGTTCAGCTAGTAAAAGTTAATTCAAATTAGTAAGTGCAGTCACCTGGACTCACAACATGAATCTGCACTTTCAGAAGCTAGATGGATTCAATGCGGACAGAATTGGAAGAAAAATTAAACTTGATGTCATGACCAGACACACGAAAGGTTGGATGCAAACAATGTCTTTGATACAGACCTGAAAGAAGTGCAGTCACAGTTGCTCAGATTGACCATTGGCACCACGATGAGGTGGCTATTCAGATGCCTTGGCTTTGCATTAAGAAGGATATAAAAGCGCTGGAGAAAGTGCAAAAAAGATTTACAAGGATGGTACCAGAAGTGAGAGATTACAGCAACTGGGAAAGATTGAACAGAGAAGACATGGGTGACCCGATAGAGATCTTTAACATTATAAATAGGTTGGACAGGGTCGATGTGGGAGAATTTAAAACTTATGGCCATAAATACAGGATAGTTACTGCTAAATCCAATAGGGAAATAAGGAGAAATGCCTTTACTCAGAGAGTGGTTAGAATATGGAACTTGCTACCACAGGAAGTGGTTGAGACAAACAGTTTAGATGCTTTCAAAAGTAAACTAGCCGAGAACATGGGAGTAAAGGTAATGGAAAGATAAGCTGAAAGGCTGAGATAAGGTCGCTGGAATGGGAGGAGTCTGTGGAGCGTAAACAGCAGCACAGACTAGTTGGGCCAAATGTCCTGTTTTTGTGCTGTATATTGTACGTATGTCATTTTGTATCAACCCCATGCAAATAACTGGTTGATAATTGTGATCCCCGCCTCGGGTTAACTTCTAATTCAGCTCGTGGTGCACGAGTGCAGACGCTAAGTTTAACTTTTGTGTTCCCAACCAGAGCAGACTTGGACAGAATCCTCCGAGGTCTCTGCTCTCCTCAAATTCTGGCCTCTTGAACATCCCCGATTTTAAATGCTCCACCATTGATGGCCGTGCCTTCAGCTGCTAAGACTCTAAGCTCTGCAATTCCCTCCATAAAGCTCTCTACCTCTCGTTCCACCTTTAGGACGCTCCTTAAAACCTACCTTTCATCTGTCCTAATAACTCCTTCTGTGGCTCGGTGTCCAATTTTGTTCGATAACGCTCCTGTGAAGGACCTTTAGACATTTTACTAAGTTAAAGGTGCTACATGTTTTGTTGTAGTCACTTTATCAATGAAATTTAGAATGATAGCCTTTTGTTTATTCTTAAAGTCACACAGCTTCAAAAGAAAGGATAGGACTTGCATTTATATAGCGTCTTTCACTGCCTCAGGACTTCCCAAAGCACTTTACAGCCAATTAAGTATTTTTGAAAGTGTAAACACTGTTGTAATGTAAGAAACGCAGCAGCCAATTTACACACAGCAAGGTCCCACAAACAGCAGTGTGATAATGACCAGATATTCAGTTTCCGCGAGCGGTGGGCGCTGGAGGAATTGGAGTGCATCATCACCCCCGGCAACCAAATTTTAATTTGACGTTTTGTCTAAAGTTTAATTTGTTTATTGTGCCGATCTTAGTTCTCCCCCCTCACCTTTTAGCCAGGGGGCACTTGTATAATTTGTGTTTTAGTGCCCTCAAAAAAACCCCCAAAAAACAAAAAAACAAGGGGGCACTTGTTTGAAAGAGTTTGGTGTCCCCCCCAACCCCCTTTAATCAGGGGGGCACTTGATTTAATTGTTTCCTACAAAATAATTGTCGAGCTAGCGCCAATATTTGAAGGGGCTGCTCTGCGGAGGGAGCGGGCAGGTCCGAGGGCCTCCTCGTAGGACTGCTCGTGGGCACGGCCAAGGGGGCCATTAACCGGTCCAGGCAGCGGGCGGTCGAGGGAGTCGTTCAGCCCGACTGCCTGCCTCTCTCCTGTGGCTATGTTCGTACCAGGGTGTCCCTGGAGATGGAGCATGCGGTGTCCACCGGTACGCTCGCGGCCTCCCGCGAGAGGTGGGCACCGGAGGGACTGGAGTGCATCATTTCAACAGGGAATAGAATTTTAATTTGATTTGATTTGACAAAGGTTCCCTCAATGTTCGATTGTTAATTTTATGGTCTTTGGTGCCCTCAAAAAAAAAGGGGGGCACTTGATTGAAAGTTACTTTAAAATAGTTGTAGAGCTGTTCATTTCAGTATTGCGTGGAGGGGATTCCTGCACGGGCTGCTTTTGCGCACACTCCATTTTGCCAAGGTGGACATTAACCGGTTCAGGCAGCGGGTGGTCGAAGGGATCGTTCAGCCCGAATGCCTGCCTCTCTTCTGCGCTATGTTCGCACCAAGGTGTCCCTGGAGATGGAGCACGCAGTGTCCACTGGTCACTCACGGCCTTCCGCGAGAGTTGGGCACCAGAGGGACTGGAGTGCATCATCACCTCCGGGAACAGAATTTTAATTTAATTTGAACGTTTAAAGTTCCCAGTTAATTTGGAAATTTGTGGATTCTAGTGCCCTTACTAAAAGGGGGTACTTGATTTTAAAATTCTATCCAAAATAGTGTAGAACTGTTGATTTCAGTTCTGTGCAGAGAGATGCCAAAACAGGCTGCCCTTGCACACTTTGCCATCTTCGTCTGCCATCCGGACAGCCATGGTGCACCATGTTGTCGTCCGGAGGAGGCAGGGGTCCCCAATGGAGTGCACTTTACGCGGGAGTCCTCCCTCTATTATTGGGGACTTGGCCTGGAGGGTGTTGCATGGAGCAATCCTATGCAATAAGTTTTTAAGTCTGTTCCATGTTTATATAAAATGTGTGAGGTTGCAGCCCCTCTTCCATTATTTGAAGGGCTGCTCCTCGATTTTTGGCTGCACTTCAGTCCCACACTCCTGGTCTTTGGGCACCCTGTGCGGAGGGGAGAGGGCAGGTCCGAGGGCCTCCTCGTAGGACTGCTCCTGGGCACGGCCAAAGGGGCCATTAACCGGTCCAGGCAGCGGGCGGTCGAGGGGGTCGTTCAGCCCGACTGCCTGCCTCTCTTCCATCTGGGACAGGGTGTCCCTGGAGATGGAGTACGCGGTGTCCATCGGTACGCTCACGGCCTTCCGTGAGAGGTGGGCGCCGGAGGGACTGGAGTACATCATTACAGCGGGGAACAAAATTTTAATTAATTTGATTTGATATGGTTCCCTTTAATGTTTAATTGTTAATTTGTGGTTTTTGGTGCCCTCAAAAAAAAAAGGGGGGCACTTGATTAAAAGTTACTTTTAAGATAGTTGTAGAGCTGTTGAATTGTGAGTGGCTCAGCCAGTCATGTGATGTTCACAAGACTCAATAAAACCCCAGCCAGTGGGTTCAGGGGATCCACGATGAGGCAGGTGGTTGTGAGCCTGGTGGATGAACTGGTAATGTGCAGTGTGATTGTTAAACATTTGTTAATAAACCAACTAGTTCTTAATAGCAATGTGTTGCTATGAATTCTTAAGCACAGAACCCATGAAGCAAATACATTACATTGGGAATTGAGATGAAAAAACCTGGAGTTTAGCATTTCAGGGCACAGCATGTTGATATTTTGGCATCCCACACGTGCAGTAAGATATGTTTTCCACTTCTGAAGATATTGACTCTTGATGGGAGTTTGGTTTCACTGGTGCTGCCTACCCCTGAGTACTTTGTCCAACTGGCTATTCTTATATGAGCCCAGACAGTAAAAGTCTGCAGCCTTCTCAACAGGAGAGTAATGGCACAATCCTGTTCTAACACATATTCTCTAAGGAATCACTTTAACAGCAATTGGGTGTGGGATCCCTGACTGGCTTCCCACAGCTCCCCCATGCTCTTTCCTGCCTAGGAATGCTGGGTCTAATTGTGGTGCTCCCAAGTACTGGATATGATCAACTCCGAACAAAATAGAAATCAAACTTTGGACCTACTGGTCTACATGGCTGAGATGATCCGAGACCTTGAATTCGGGGGGAATTGCGCAGTAAGACTTTCAGCTAATAATTGGCATTCGGTCAATATTCTAGAGCGATAGACCTCACCAAGAGACAGTTTTTCTCATGACATTTTCCTCCTTTAACTGTAGGACGCCCTTCGCAACTCTGGCAGTGATGGGAGTGGTCAGATCTCCCTGGAGTTCTACCAGAAGAAGAAATCACGCTGGCCGTTCTCAGATGAGCGCATCCCGTGGGAGGTGTGGGCCTTCAAACTCAACGTGGTGAATCTGGCCAATGAGCAGGAGAGGCAAATCTGCCGCGAGAAGGTGGGCGAGAAACTGGGCGAGAAGATCATTAACGTCATTGAGGTCATGAACAGGCACGAGTACTTGCCGTAAATGCCCACGCAGTCGGAGGTGGACAATGTCTTTGACACGGGCCTGAGAGACGTACAGCCTTACCTGTACAAAATCACCTACCAGATCACTGACTCCCTTGGGACATCTGTTAGTACCACCATGAGGCGGTTAATCAAAGACACCTTGGCTTTATAATCTGTCGAATTACTAGCAAAAAACGAACTGACAATGTTACATTTTTACTTTACTCCATTTTCCCTGGCCTTCCCTTTCTGCTGCTGTTGTTTTTGTTTTCATTAGCTATCTTTAGGGGGAGTCTGTCCAATTTGAAATCCCTGCAGATTGTGCCTTGCGATTTCTTGCAAACTTTCATTCTGTTAGTGATGCTCAGCATGACGGAGATCTTGCAAAGTTTACATGTATTTATTGTTTAAATAGTTGGAGATGGTCAGAAGAAAATTGCAAGTTGCTGGAAAGGGCTCCAAAAAGGAGAAGCGTTAACAGGACAGTCAGGTTTGGGGACTCCACTCAGCTGTTGCTCTTTTCCCTATCAAATGACCAATCCCACTCCCACCTTGCATGGACTACGGGCAAGGACATGGTCGGACTTGCATGCAATGCCCTTCAGAATAAAATAACCTAGCTAGTAATCATTGTCCAGGTTCACACATAATGGATTGTCACTAAGAGATAACTAAAGACCCAGCACGAGTTGTTACCTTAAGCAGAAAACATAAAATGGGGGTGGAAGAGGGGGTGAGTAAAGAGCATAAAAAGACCCAAACTAAAAAGCATATAAATAATATTTAAAATATTAGCAGAGATACAGTGTTCTGAAGTTGATTTCAGAGGCCTTGTTTTAATTTTCGTATGGCACAATCCTCTCTGATAAGACTGAATAAACCAAAAATCCATTTAGAACATTTCTTTACTTGCGTTCAAATAATGATACTTGCCGGTAGCTCACCTGTACTGACACCACCGCAGCTACAGCAACCTGCACATCTATAATCCCACAAAGGAGATTGGGAAAAGTGTGAGGGGGCGCTGGAGTTTAGGGAGAGAACGGCACAGTAGATATTTCAGGAACAAGACTCCCAACATGAAAAAAATATAAATTGTAAGTTTATGTACATTAGATGTCTCAGTAGAATGTAGTTAATTCCTCCCTTAGGGATACAGTAGCATAGTGATTATGTCACTAGACTAGTAATCCAGATGCCAGAACTAATGATCCAGAGACATGAGTTCAAATCCCACCATGGCAGCTGGTAAGTTTAAATCTGGAGTAAAAAGCTATTAGTGATGGTGACCTGGAAACTACTGGATTGTTATAAAAACCCATCTGATTCACTAATGTCGTTTGGGATAGAAATCTGCCGTCCTTACCCGGTCTGGCCTATATATATGACTCCAGACCCACAGCAATGTGGTTGACTCTTAACTGCCCCCTGAAATGGCCCAGCGAGTCACTCAGTTATACCAAACCGCAACAAAGAAATATACAGCACTGTGAGAGTACCTTCACCACATGGACTGCAGTGGTTCAAGAAGGACACTTAGGGATGGGCAATAAATGCTGCCCATACCCGCGACACCCACATCCCAGGAACAAATAAAAAAAATGAACAGCCACAGGAGGTGAGTTGAGTGAGAAGAAACGAGTAACTTTTGACTTGACCTGTTCATAAACATTCCCTCTTAGTATTGCCATGCATCCAGAATTGGACCAGTCAGTATGGTTGGGCGGGCTGTCTAGAGAATTTCAAAGATGTGAACCAGACTACGCAAGGGTGAGAAACAAGGAACTGTAGAGGAGCAAAGAGATTTGGGAGTTCCAATACATAAATTGTTAAAAGCTACTTGTCAGGTAGAAAAAGCAATGAAAGTGCTATTGAAATGTGGCCTTTATCTCACGGGGCTGGGCTACAAAGGGGAGGGAGTTATGCTTCAGTTGTACAGAGCCTTGTCTGACCCCATCTGGAGGAGTGGTGATCTGTTCTGGGCACGGTACCTCAGGATAGATAATATTGATCCTGGAGGGGATGCAGTACAGATTCACCAGAATTATACCGGGGCTTAGCGGGTTAAATTATGAAGACAGGTTGCATAAAGTTGGCTTGTATTCCCTCAAGTTTAGAAGATTGAGAGGATGATCTGATCAAGGTGTTTAAAATGTTAGAAGGATTTGATAGGGTAGAACAAGGGGACATAATCTTAAAATGAGAGCAAGGCCGTTCAGGAGCTAGTAGAAATCTGGAACTCTCTCCCCCAAAAGGCTGTGGATGATGGGGGACAATTGGAGCTTTCAAGACCGAGATCGATGGATTTGTGTTGGGTGCTAAGGGATACGGAGCAGGTGTGGTAGATGGAATTGAGGTGCAGATCAGCCATGATCTAATTGAACAGCGGAAAATGGCTGAATGGCAGAATCCAGCTAATGTTCCTAATGTAGATTCTGCTGACTGGGCAATAATTAGTGGGGTGTTTAATTAGCATGCACTGTTAGTGTGCTGACCCTACTCGAACTTCTCCCTTCCGCTTCATGTACAGGGAGGCAGCAGTTCATGACATCAGGAATGACAGTAATTGGGTGCTTGCTGTGCCTGCAGCAGCCTAAAGATTGGAGCATTTTCTGACGGCGAGCTTTCATGTTGGGAGCCAATTGAGAGACGTCCAGAAGTGATATCGAATCGAGCACTCCCAGTTTCAGCGGTGACTGTCAAAATATTAGTGCAAGAAGTTTATGAAGGTTATGCTGGATGGAGGGTTATGCTGATAAGAGTTAGCTGAGGAAAGACGGGAGGAGGCTCGAGTGGGGCATGAACGGCGACATGGACTGGTTGGGCCGAATGGCCTCTTTCTGTGCTGTATATCCAATGTAATCCGATGTAAAAGGTGAGGCAGCCACCGACTGGAATGATGCTCTTAGTTAATACTTGGCTCCCAGGGAGACCTCTGTATTCACCGAGAGGTTTACTGTAAAAGCTGACTTTTATGTCTCACATATCTCCCATTTCTGAATCTCACAACTCTTCTGATCTGCTGCTCCCGTCCCCAGTCCTGCAGCTTCTGATCTTGCTCCCGATGCCGATCTCACCACCACCCTGATCTCTGGGAGACCTAACTCCTCCTTTGTCTGCCTGTATCACTGGCGCTCAGCCATGTTGCTTTCCCAATCAGCTGCTTGCTTCTCCTGCTCCTCAGGCACTGCAAGATTATCTGCCCTGGTTCTGTGTTTTTTATTTTCAAAATTGCTGTTGCTCCAAAGAGCTGGATTTTTTGTAGACCACTTGGTAACATGCTGAAGAATCTACATTCTCTTGCCGCAGAAATTGGCCTTGAGGTGTCTCAGAATTACAAAGAGTCTGTCGCCGCTTTAACACAAGTTAGTTGCAGAGTAAAGCTCTCCCTGTTCTGCCCCAGCCTCACTAAACAATATTTGCATGTGTCCAATATCTCACATCAGCTATCCTGAAGTAGCTTTGTCATTTTGCTGCTAAATTGGGGGCAGTTTTGGTCACTAGGAACACAGTGGAGACTTACTAAAATCTGTTCCCTCCCCATTGATTCCCTGTCCTTCAGGCTAAACCAGACACATCCCAACCTCAGCGTCTTATTTGACCCCGAGCTGAGCTTCCGACCCCATATCCTCTCAGTCACCCAGACTATAAGAAAATAAGAAGTAGGAGCAGGATTAGACCATTCGGCCCCTCGAACCTGCTCCGCCATTGAATAAGATCATGGCTGACCTGATCCTGGCCTCAACTCCACTTCCCTGCCCACTCCCAATAACTCTTGACTCCCTTATCTTTCAAAAATCTGTTTATCTCCACCTTAAATACATTCAATGACCCAGCCTCCACAGCTCTCTGGGGCAGAGAATTCCAAAGATTCACAACCCTCTGAGAAGACATTCCTCCACATTTTCATTTGAAAAGGTGACCCCTTATTCTGAAACGATGCCCCCTAGTTCTAGATTCCCCCACGAGGGGAAACATCCTCTTAGCATCTCCCCTGTAAAGCCCCCTCAGAATCTTATACTTTTCAATAAGATCCCCTCCAAGTCTTCTTAACTCCAATGAGTATAAGCCCAACCTGCTCAACCTTTCTTCATATGACAACCCCTTCATCGCAGGAATCAACCCCGTGAACCTTTTCTGAACTGCCTCCAATGCAAGTATATCCTTCCTTAAATAAGACCAAAACTGCACGCAGTATTCCAGGTGTGGTCTCACCAATACCCTGTACAGTTGTAGCAGGACTTCCCTACTTTTATACTCTATCCCCCTTGCAATAAAGGCCAAAATTCCATTTGCCTTCCTAATTACTTGCTGTACCTGCATACTAACTTTTTGTGTTTCATGCACAAGTACCCCCAGGTCCCTCTGTACAACCACATTTTGTAATCTCTCCCCATTTAAATAATAATTTGCTTATTTATTTTTCCTACTGAAGTCGATAACCTCACATTTTCCCACATTATACTCCACCTGCCAAATTTTTGCCCACTCACTTAGCCTGTCTATCACCCTTTATAGATTCTTTGCGAACATTTCACAACTTGCTTTCCCACCTATCTTTGTATAATCAGCAAATTTGGCAAAATTACACATAAGAACATAAGAAATAGGAGCAGGAGTAGGCCATATGGCCTCTCGAGCCTGCTCCGTCAATCAATACGATCATGGCTGATCTGATCATGGACTCAGCTCCACTTCCCTGCCCATTTCACATAACCTTTTATTCCCTGATCAGTTAAGAAACTGTCTATCTCGGTCTTAAATTTATTCAATGTCCCAGCCTCCACAGCTCTTTGAGGCAGCGATTCCACAGATTTCCAACCCTCTGAGAGAAGAAATTTCTCCTCATCTCTGTTTTAAATGGGCGGCCCCTTATTCTAAGACCATGCCCTCTAGTTCTAGTCTCCCCTTCCAGTGGAAACATCCTCTCTGCATCCACTTTGTCGAGCCCCCTCATAATCTTATACGTTTCGATAAGATCGCCTTTCATTCTTCTGAATTCCAATGAGTAGAGGCCCAACCTACTCAACCTTTCCTCATAAGTCAACCCCCTCATCCCCGGAATCAACCGAGTGAACCTTCTCTGAACTGCCTCCAAAGCAGGTATATCTTTTCGTAAATATGGAAACCAAAACAGCACGCAGTATTCCAGATGTGGCCTCACCGATACCCTGTATAACTGTAGCAAGACTTCCCTGCTTTTATACTCCATCCTCTTTGCAATAAAGGCCAACATTCCACTGGCTTTCCTGATCACTTGCTGTACCTGATACGTTTAAAATAAAGGATGAAACTCGAGTGCTGTGTACAATGAGCAAGTGTGACCTTAGCTCCTTTAATAAGACTCCAGAGTTAATTACATAACATCACTCCCCCGTGAAGTCAACAGTACACTTATTTACAAGATGAGACGATCTGGTGCTTTTCGCTCCCTTGTCGATTGTCTTGGTACAAATGCAGGTGTGGGTGAGTTGGTCAGTTCTTCACTGGGCTGTTGGACAGCTGGCCTTTCTGGGCGGCTGGGGATGGTGAGTTCGGCTTCGTGGTCAACCATGATGTCACTTGTGTGTGTGTTGGAGGGTCAAAGTTGGTGGTGTCTTCTTCGAGTTGTTCGTAGCTGTTGGTGAACCGCAATTTGATTTGGTCCAAATGTTTTCTGCATGTTAGTTCATTGGCCAATTTGACCTGAAACACCCAACTCCCCTCTTTGGCTGTGACCGTGCCAGCGAGCCATTTGGGACCATGTCCATAATTGAGTAAAAACAGAGTTATTAACCTCAATAACGCATGACAAATTTGCGTGGTCATAGTACACACTTTGTTGATGCTGCCTGCCCTCTATGTGATCATGGAGATCAGGCTGGACAAGAGAGAGCCTTGTTTTGAGCGACCTTTTCATGAGCAGCAGTGCTGGGGAAGCTCCAGTGAGTGAGTGGGGTCTGGTGCGGTAGCTGAGCAGCACACGGAATAGTCGGGTCTGCAGGGAGCCTTCCAACACATGTTTCAAGCTTTGCTTGATGGTCTGAACTGCCCTGTCTGCCTGGCCGTTGGATGCGGGCTTGAATGGGGCAGATGTGATGTGCTTGATCCCATTGCGGGTCATGAATTCCTTGAATTCAGCGCTGGTGAAACACGGCCCATTGTCGCTGACCAGGACATCAGGCAGGTTGTGCGTGGCAAACATGGCTCGTAGGCTTTCAATACTGGCCATGGACGTGCTTACAACATTATTGCACATTCAATCCATTTTGAGTAAGCATCCACAACAACCCAAAACATTTTGCCTAGAAATGGGCCCGCATACTTCACGTGGATCCTCGACCACGGTTTGGAGGGCCATGACCACAAACTTAGCGGCACCTCTCTGGGTCAATTGCTCAGCTGAGAGTAAATGTTGGACTGACGCACGCATGACTCTAAATCTGAGTCGATGCCGGGCCACCACACATGGGATCTGGCTATGGCTTTCATAAGAACATAAGAACAGAAGAACATAAGAATTAGGAACAGGAGGAGGCCATCTAGCCCCTCGAGCCTGCTCCGCCATTCAACAAGATCATGGCTGATCTGGTCGTGGACTCAGCTCCACTTACCCGCCCGCTCCCCATAACCCTTAATTCCCTTATTGGTCAAAAATCTATCTATCTATGACTTGAATACATTCAATGAGCTAGCCTCAACTGTTTCCTTGGGTAGAGAATTCCACAGATTCACAACCCTCTGGGAGAAGAAATTCCTTCTCAACTCGGTTTTAAATTGGCTCCTCCGTATTGTGAGGCTGTGCCCCCTAGTTCTAGTCTCCCCGACCAATGGAAACAACCTCTCTGCCTCTATCTTGTCTATCCCTTTCATTATTTTAAATGTTTCCATAAGATCACTCCTCATCCTTCTGAACTCCAACGAGTAAAGACCCAGTCTACTCAATCTATCATCATAAGGTAACCCCCTCATCTCCGGAATCAGCCGAGTGAATCGTCTCTGTACACCCTCCAAAGCTAGTATATCCTTCCTTAAGCAGTACTCCAGGTGAGGCCTCACCAATACCCTGTACAGTTGCAGCAGGACCTCCCTGCTTTTGTACTCCATCCCTCTCGCAATGAAGGCCAACATTCCATTCGCCTTCCTGATTACCTGCTACACCTGCAAACTAACTTTTTGGGATTCATGCACAAGGAGATACAGAAGAAGCTGGTGGACTTCTTCTGGAACAACAGGAAGCACTGGGTCTCTGCTGCGGTCTTGAGTCTCCCTCTTGAGGAGGGCGGTCAGTCGTTGGTGTGCGTCAGCGCCCAGCTCGCGACTTTCCGTCTTCAGACCCTGCAGAGATACCTTTACGTCGAGCCCCCTCCTAGGTGGTGCGCTCTGGCGATGTATTTCTTCCGCCAGCAGCGCGACCTCAATTACGACACGCAGCTCCTGTTTGTGAACTTGGGGGGTGTCAGGAGCGACCTCCGGGAGCTGCCTGTCTTTTACAGGGACCTCATCAGGGTCTGGAACAAAGTCTCTAACAAGCGCAGCTCTCCGCCGGCTGGAGTAGCGGCTGTCCTGCAGGAGCCGCTGCTCGGGAATCCGTATCTCCACGACCGAGGTTTTTTGTGGCGGTCGGACGAGAAGGCTGTGGCTGGTGAGGTGACAAGGGTCAGGGACCTGCTCGATGGCAGAGGAGCGGGCTGGATGGCGCCAGACACGCTGGCGCGGCGCCTAAATTCTGCCAACGTCCGCCACGCGGCCGATGCTATCGAGGCGCTAAAAAGGGCTCTGGGCCCCGACTCCGTTAGGTGCATCGAGGAGGCTCAAGCACGTGGGGAGATCCCGTCCGAACTGAACCTCGTCCGGACGAAATTCCTCATCGGCGCCAAACCCCGGAACCTCCCTCGGGGGCCGGCGCCTCACAACTTGAGCCGCCTCGGAGAAATCCCCTCCGTGCCTTTCAGTTCCGCGCGGAGGGGTTTCCTCTACGGGCTGCTCCTGCACACTCTCAACTTTGCCATCCTCGCCTGCCGTCCGGACACGCCATGGCGTATCATCTTGCCGTCCGGAGGAGGCGGGGGTCCCCGATGGAGGGCACTCTACGCAGGGGTCCTCCCACTATTCATCGGGGACTTGGCCTGGAGGGTGGTGCGTGGAGCAGTGCCGTGCAATAATTTTGTAAGCCGGTTCACCGACTCCCAGGCCGCCTGCAATTTCTGCGGTCTGGAGGAGTCCGTGTTCCATGTTTTTATTGAGTGCACGAGGTTGCAGCCCCTGTTCCATTATTTGAAGGGGCTGCTCCTGAAATTCTGGCTGCACTTCAGTCCCACTCTCCTGATCTTTGGGCACCCTGTGCGGAGGGGAGCGGGTAGGTCCGAAAGCCTCCTCGTAGGACTGCTCCTGGGCACAGCCAAGGGTGCCATCAGCCGGTCCAGGCAGCGGGCGGTCGAGGGGGTCGTTCAACCTGACTGCCTGCCTCTCTTCCGCTCTTACATCCGGTCCAGGGTGTCCTTGGAGATGGAGCAAGCGGTGTCCACCGGTACGCTCGCGGCCTTCCGCGAGAGGTGGGCACCGGAGGGACTGGAGTGCATCATCACGCCTGGAAACCAAATTTTAATTTGATTTTACGTTTTAAAGTTTAATTTGTTTTAATTGCCGGTGCTTTTAGTGTCCCCTTCCCTTTTATAGGGGGCACTGAGGAAAAATTGTGATTTTAGTGCCCCCCAAAAAAAAGAAAACACAAAAACAAAAAGGAAAAAAAGGGCCTTGTAAATGTCTGGTATGTCACCCAGGTCCGATGGCACGGTTTAATATTTTATGTTTTGCAGGTAGCCTCTAAAAGAGTTTCATGCACAAGGATCCCCAGGTCCCTCTGCACCGCAGCATGTTGTAATTTCTCCCCTTTCAAATAATATTCCCTTTTACTGATTTTTTCCCCAAGGTGGATGACCTCACACTTTCCGACATTGTATTCCATCTGCCAAAATTAGCCCATTCGCTTAACCTATCTAAATCTCTTTGCAGCCTCTCTGTGTCCTCTACACAACCCGCTTTCCCACTAAGCTTTGTGTCATCTGCAAATTTTGTTACACTACACTCTGTCCCCTCTTCCAGGTCATCTATGTATATTGTAAACAGTTGTGGTCCCAACACCGATCCCTGTGGCATACCATTAACCACAGATTTCCAACCCGAAAAGGACCCATTTATCCCGACTCTCTGCTTTCTGTTAGCCAGCCAATTCTCTATCCATGCTAATACATTTCCTCTGACTCCGCGTACCTTTATCTTCTGCAGTAACCTTTTGTGTGGCACCTTATCGAATGCCTTTTGGAAATCTAAATACACCACATCCATCGGTGCACCTCTATCCACCATGCTCGTTATATCCTCAAAGAATTCCAGTAAATTAGTTAAACATGATTTCCCCTTCATGAATCCATGTTGCGTCTGCTTGATTGCACTATTCCTATCTAGATGTCCTGCTATTTCTTCCTTAATGATAGCTTCAAGCATTTTCCCCACTACAGATGTTAAACTAACCGGCCTATAGTTACCTGCCTTTTGTCTGCCCCCTTTTTTAAACAGAGGCGTTACATTAGCTGCTTTCCAATCCGCTGGTACCTCCCCAGAGTCCGGAGAATTTTGGTAGATTATAACGAATGCATCTGCTATAACTTCCGCCATCTCTTTTAATACCCTGGGATGCATTTCATCCGGACCAGGGGACTTGTCTACCTTGAGTCCCATTAGCCTGTCCAGCACTACCCCCCTAGTGATAGTGATTGTCTCAAGGTCCTCCCTTCCTACATTCCTGTGACCAGCAATTTCTGGCATGGTTTTTGTGTCTTCCACTGTGAAGATCGAAACAAAATAATTGTTTAAGGTCTCAGCCATTTCCACATTTCCCATTATTAAATCCCCCTTCTCATCTTCTAAGGGACCAACATTTACTTTAGTCACTCTTTTCTGTTTTATATATCGGTTAAAGCTTTTACTATCCGTTTTTATGTTTTGCGCAAGTTTACCTTTGTAATCTATCTTTCCTTTCTTTATTGCTTTCTTAGTCATTCTTTGCTGTCGTTTAAAATTTTCCCACTAACCTTGGCCACCTTATACGCACATGTTTTTAATTTGATACTCTCCTTTATTTCCTTGGTACATCATTACAATGCCTGGGTGGATGCTGTGCAGTTCACAGATGAACGTATCTCTGCCTTTCTTGGGCAAGACCAAGCGATTACCCCACAACAGACAGTCTGCCTGTAGGGACATTTCGTCTTTGCGCCTGTGGAACAGCTTAATCACCTCCTGTATCTCTGCTGGGACACTGGACCAGCTCCCATGGAGGACGCAGTTTTTTTTTTACCAAGGACAGTAAAGGATCCTGACTGGTCCAGGTCCTGATCTGGCAGGCTGTAACGGGGGACTTTTCATTTTCGAATGCATCCATCACCAAGAGCAAGTCCGCTGGCTGTGCCAGTTCCACTCTGGGCAATGATAGCGACTGAGGGCATCTGCGCAGTTCTCTGTGCCTGGTCTGTGGCGGATTAAATAGTTGCATGCCAACAGCGTGAGTGCCCATCTTTGGATGCAGCAAAGGCATTGGTGTTATTCCCTTTGCTCTCAGAGAACAGCGATATAAGCGGCTTGTGGTCCGTTTCAAGCTCAAACTTGATGCCAAATAAGTACTGGTGCATTTTTCTTACCCCGTAAATGCACGCCAAAGCCTCTCTTTCAATCTTGCTGTAGGCACTTTCGATCTTGGACAGACTCCTGGACGCATAAGCGACCGGTTGTAAAATCCCCGATTTGTTAGCCTGTTGTAACACACAAATAAGTACTGGTGCATTTTCTTTACTCCGTATGATGACGCATCGCAAGCTAGCACTAATCTTTTACAAGGGTCATACAGGACAAACAGTTTGTTTGAACACAACAGATTTCTGGCTTTCTTAAAGGCAGCCTCTTGTGAATTCCCCCAGACCCAGTCGTCTCCCTTGCGTAGTAGCAAATGTAGGGGTTCTAGCAGGGTGCTTATCCCAGGTAGGAAATTACCGAAATATTTAAGGAGTCCCAGGAACGACCGCAGCTCTGTCACGTTCTGTGGTCGCGGCGCGTTCTTGATGGCCTCCGTCTTGGTGTCGGTGGGTCTGATGCCGTCTGCTGTGATTCTCCTTCCCAAGAACTCGACCTCCGGCGCCAGGAAAACACACTTCGAGCATTTCAACCTGAGTCCCACGTGATTCAACCTACTAAGAACCTCTTCCAGATTCTTGAAGTGCTCAATGGTGTCCCGACCTGTAACCAGTATGTTGTCCTGAAAAACCACAGTGTGAGGAATCGTACTTTAGCAGGCTCTCCATGTTCCGCTGGAAGATTGCCGCGGCCGACCGAATCGTGAATGGGCATCTGTTATAGATGAACAGACCTTTGTGCGTGTTGATGCAGGTGAGGCCTTTCGAAGACTCCTCCAGCTCCTGCGTCATGTAGGCCGAGGTTAGGTCCAGCTTGGTGAACGTCTTCCCTCCAGCCAGGGTCGCAAATAGGTCATCTGCCTTGGGTAGCGGGTACTGGTCCTGCAGTGAGAAATGGTTAATCGTTACTTTATAGTCCCCACAAATTCTGACCGTGCCGTCCTCTTTAAGTACCGGGACAATCGGACTGACCCACTCGTTGAATTCCACCGGCGCGATGATGCCTTCTCGCTGCAGCCTGTCCAGCTCAATTTCCACTTTCTCACGCATCATATATGGTATCGCCCGTGCCTTGTGGTGGATGGGTCGTGTACCAGGGAGCCAAATGGATCTGCACTTTCACCCCCCGCCCCGAGAAGCTTCCAATGCCTGGCTCGAACAACAATGGAAACCTGCTCAGAACCTGGGCACATGGGACGTCGCTCGGATGTCGTCCCAGTAGCAGCGGATTTTTCCCAGCCACCTTCTGCCAAACAATGTGGGGCCATCCCCTGGCACAATCCACAGCAGGAGTTCGTGTCCTGCTCCATCATAGGAGACTTTGACTTCTGCACTCCCAATTACAGGGATTAGTTCCTTGGTGTAAGTCCTTAGTTTGATGTGAATGGGGCTGAGCTTGGGCCTGTGTGCCTTGTTGCACACAATCTATCGAATGCCTTTTTACTTCATTATGGACTGACTCGCACCCGTGTCCAGTTCCATAGATACTGGAATTCCGTTCAGTTCAACTTTCAACATTGTTGGTGGACATTTTGTGGTGAATGTGTGTACCCCGTACACTACTGCCTCTTCGGTACGAGTCTCCAATTCAGCCTGATCCACAGTGGATCGATCTTCCTCTGCAACGTGGTGGTTTGCAGAGTTTGCAGCTCGCCTGCATATTCACTGGAGGTGTCCCATTGTTCGGCAACTGGTCCATGCAGAGTGTTTGAAGTGGCATTGATGGGCCCGATGATCACCTCCACAGCGCCAACAGGGTGTTAACTGCCTCACATTAACGATTGATGGCGGACTCTGGGTTATCTGAGGTCGGGAGACAGCAGCCGGTGTGTACGTTCTGCCATGTGTACTCCTGCTCGAAACCGACGTTACTTTGTGCACAGTACTGGCCAAAACTTCTTTACTCTGCGAAATCTGTTTGGTGTTGTCGCTGGTGGACATAAATGCCTGGGCTATCATTGTGGCTTTACTTAGATTCGGAGTTTCAACATTCAACAGTTTGCGAAGGATTACCTCGTGGCTGATGCCCAGTACAAAACGGTCTCTGAGCATTTGTTCTAGGAATCCCTCAAATTCGCAATGTCCTGCGAAGCGCCTTAGTTCAGTGACATAGCTCACCACTTCCTGGCCCTCCGACCGTTGATACGTGTAGAACCGATACCTCGCCATCAAAATGCTTTCGTTAGGATTTAGGTGCTCCCGGACCAGCGTACACAATTCTTTGTAGGATTTCTCTGTTGGTTTCACCGGAGCCAGGAGATTCTTCATGAGGCCATAGGTTGTTGCCCCACAGACAGTGAGGAGGATCGTCCTTCATTTGGCAGCGTTCTCATTCCCTTCCAGCTCATTGGCCACGAAGTATTGATCAAGTCTCTCCACGAAGGCCTCCCAAACATCTCCTTCTGAGAACTTCTCCAGGATTATAACTGTTCTTTGCATTTCCGCGCGGTTGTTCATTACCTCGTCACCAATTGATACGTTTAAAATAAAGGATGAAACTGAATACTATGTATAATGAGCAAGTGTGACCTTAGCTCCTTTAATAAGACTCCAGAGTGCAGGTACCTCGTGGTGGCCTGCTTATATACCGTGCTCCCAAGGGATGCTGGGATCCCTTGGGACTCCAACAGGCCCTCAGGTAGTGTAATACAGGTAGTGTAATACAGGTTACAAGACGTTAAATACATAACAGTACCTGCGTACTAACCTTTTGTGTTTCATGCTCCGTATCCCCAGGTCCCGCTGTACTGCGGCACTTTGCAATCTTTCTCCATTTAAATAATAATTTGCTCTTCAATTTTTTCTGCCAAAGTGCATGACCTCACACTTTCCAACATTATACTCCATCTGCCAAATTTTTGCTCACTCACTTAGCCTGTCTATGTCCTTTTGCAGATTTTTTGTGTCTTCCTCACACATTGCTTTTCCTCCCATCTTTGTATCATCAGCAAACTTGGCTACGTTACACTCAGTCCCTTCTTCCAAGTCGTTAATATAGATTGTAAATAGTTGGGGTCCCAGCACTGATCCCTGCGGCACCCCACTAGTTACTGATTACCAACCCGAGAATTAACCATTTTATCCCGACTCTCTGTTTTCTGTTAGTTAACCAATGCTCTATCCATGCTAATATATTACCCCAACCCCATGAACTTTTATCTTGTGCAGTAACCTTTTATGTGGCACCTTGTCAAATGCCTTCTGGAAGTTCAAATACACCACATCCACTGGTTCCCCTTTATCCACCCTGTTCGTTACATCCTCAAAGAACTCGAGCAATTTGTCAAACATGATTTCCCCTTCTCAAATCCATGCTGACTCTGCTTGACTGCATTATGATTTTCTAAATGTTCTGCTGCTACTTCCTTAATGATGGACTCCAGCATTTTCCCAATGACAGATGTTAGGCTAACTGGTCTATAGTTTCCTGCTTTCTGTCCCCCTCCTTTCTTAAATAGGGGCGTTACATTTGCAGTTTTCCAATCTGCTGGGACCTTTCCAGAATCCAAGGAATTTTGGTAGATCACAACCAATATAGCCACTATCTCTGCAGCCACCTCTTTTAAGACCCTAGGATGCAGACCATCAGGTCCAGGGAACTTGTCCACCTTTAGTCCCATTAATTTACCTCGTACTTTTTCTCTAGTGATAGTGATTGTTTTAAGTCTCCCCCCCCGCCCGCCCAATAGCCATTTGATTATCAATTATTAGAATGCTTTTAGTGTCTTCTACTGTGAAGACCGATACAAAATATTTGTTCAAAATCTCCACCATTTTCCTGTTCCCCATTATTAATTCCCCAGTCTCATCCTCTAAGGCACCAACATTTACTTTAGCTACTCGTTTCCTTTTTATATACCTGTGGGAGCTCTTTCTGTTTCTTTATTTCATGCTTGTCTACTCTCGTAAGCTATCTTCTCTCTTTATCATTTTTTTAGTCGTCCTTTGCTGGTTTTTAAAAATTTCCCAATCCTCTGGCCTTCCACTGTCCTGCACTACATTGCATGCCTTCGTTTTCAACTTGATACCTTTAATTCCTTAGTTAGCCACGGAAGGTTCATCCTTCTCTTGGAGTCTTTCTGTCTCACTGGAATAAATCTTTGCTGAGAGTCATGAAATATCTCCTTAAATTTTGCCACTGCTTTTCTACAGTCTTACCCTTTAATGCATTTTCCCAGCCCACATTAACAAGCTCTATCTTCATACTTTTGTAGTTACCTTTATTTAAGTTTGGGGCACTAGTTTGAGAACTAGCTTTCTCACCCTCAAACTGAATTTGAAATTCTATCATGCTATGATCACTCTTCCCAAGAGGATCCTTTACTACGAGATCATTAATTAATCCAGACTCGTTACACATTATCAGATCCAAAATAGTCTGCTCCCTGGTTGGTTCTACAACATATTGTTCCAAGAAACCATCCCGCATACACTCTATGAGTGCTACCTTTGCCAATTTGATTTGTCCAATCAATATGAAGATTAAAATCGCCCATGATTATTGCCTTATCTTTCTTACAAGCCTCTATTATTTCTTGATTGATACTCTGTCCTACAGTGTGGCTACTGATTGGGGTCCTGTAGATCACTCCCAGCAATGACTTCCTACGCTTATTATTTCTTATCTTCTCCCAAACTGATTCTACATCTCGATCTTCAAGCCAATATCATTTCTCACTACTGCACTGATCTCATCCCTTATTAACAGAGCTACCCCACCTCCTTTTCCTTTCTGCCTATCCTTACAAAATGAAATGGAAAATACCCCTGAATATTCAGTTTCCATCCTTGGTCACCTTGCAACCACGTCGCTGTAATGGCGATCAGATCATATCTATTTGTGCCGTCAACTCATCTATCTTGTTACGAATGCTGCGTGTGTTCAGATTTTGTCTTGTGTGTAGACTCTGTCCCTTCCTGTCACACTCTGGTTATCTTTACCCCTACAGCTACCCTGCACTTTTGTCTTCTCCTTTCTCTTTTTACATTTCCGCTCATTGGATCCCTCCCCCCCACAATTTAGTTAAAGCCCTTTCTGCCGCTTCCCCCTCTGTAATGTCACCAGTCTCCACCCCTGCCTCAATTTATCTGCTGTTGAAACCATAATCCGTGCTTTTATTACCTCCAGACTTGGACTGTTTCAATGCTATCTTGGCCGGCCACCTGTCTTCCACTCTCCGTAGACTTGAGCTCATTCAAAATTCCGCTGTCCATATCCTAACTCACACCAAGTCCCGTTCACCCACCACTCCTGTACTCACTGACCTACATTGGCTCCCAGTACACCAACCCTTTGAATTTAAAATTCTTGTGTTCAAATCCCTCCATGGTCTCACCCCTCCCCATCTCTGTAACCCCCACCAACCCTAAAGTCCTCCGAGATCTCTGCACCGCTCAAACTCTGGTATCTTGCACATTTCCAACCTCCTTTGCCCCACAATTGGTGGCCGTACCTTCAGCTGCTGAGGCCCTAAGTTCTGCAATTCCCTCCTGAAATCTCCCACCTCTCTGCTTTAAGACGCTTCTTAAAACCTACTGCTTTGACCAAGCTTTTGGTCACCTCGTCTAACATCTTCTTTGGATCGGTGTCAATTATCTGATTATGTTCCTGTGAAGTGCCGTGGGATGTTTTACTACGTTAAAAGTACTATGTAAAAAACAGCAACAACTTACATTCATACAGTGCCTTTAATGTAGTAAAACATTCCAAGGCACTTCACAGGAGCGCAATCAAAACAAAATTTGACATTTTGCCCTATAAGGAGATGTTAGGATAGAAGACCAAAAGCTTGGTCAAAGAGGTAAGATTTAATGAGCATCTTAAAATGATGAAAGGGATGTCGAGAGGCGGAGAGGTTTAGGGAGAGAATTCCAGAGCTTAGGGCCTAGACAGTTGAAGGCACAGCCACCAATGGCAGAATAATTAAAATCAGGGATGCTCAAGAGGCCAGAATTAGCAGAATGCAAGGAGCTCGGGGGATTGTAGGGCTCTAGGAAACTACAGAGGGACGAGTCTCTGGAGGAATTTGAAAATAAGGATGAGAATTTAAAAATGGAGGTGTTGCTTAACTGGGAGCCAATGTAGGTCAAGGAGCACAGGGGAGCTGTGTGAGTGGGACTTACATAAGAACATAAGAAGTAGGAACAGGAGTAGGCCATTTGGCCCCTCGAGCCTGCTCCGTCATTCAATAAGATCATGACTGATCTGATCATAGACTCAGCTCCACTTCCCTGCCCGCTCCCCATAACCCTTTATTCCTTTATCGCTCAAAAATCTGTCGATCTCCGCCTTAAATATATTCAATGACCCACAGCTCTCTGGGGCAGAGAATTCCATAGATTTACAATCCTCAGAGAAGAAATTCCTCTTCATCTCAGTTTTAAATGGGCGTCCACTTATTCTATGTCCCCTAGTTGTAGTTTCCCTTATGAGAGGAAATTTCCTCTCTGCATCCACCTTGTTGAGCTCCCTCATTATCTTATGTTTCAATAAGATCACCTCTCATTCTTCTGAACTCCAATGAGTAGAGGCCCAACCTACTCAACCTTTCCTCATAAGTCAACCCCCTCATCTCAGGACTTGGTGCAGAGCTCTGGGTGAACTCAAGTGTCTGGACGGTAGAACATGGGAGGCCAGCCAGAAGTGCGTTGAAATAGTCCAGTCTAGAGGTAACAAATGCACGGAGGAGGGTTTCAGCAGCTGGTAAGCTGCGGCAAGGGCAGAGATGGACGATATTACAGAGGTGGAAATGAGCAGTCTTGGTGATGGGACAGATTGGAAATAGGAAGCTCAAATTGGGATCATACATAACACCAAGGTTGCCAGGGAGAGGGATGGAGGAATGGAGGGGTGTCCAGGGAATGGAGTTTGTGGCGTGGACCGAAGACAATGGATTCGTAATTCCAAATATTCAACTGGGGAAAATTCCTGCTCATCCAGTGCTGGATATCAAGCAGTGTGACAGTGCAGAGACAGGGGAGGTTTTGAAAGATAGAGCTGGGTATAATCAGCGTACATGTGAAAACTCACGCTGTGTCGTCGGATGTTGTCAGTGAGGGGCAGCATGTAGAGGAGAAATAGGAGGGGGCGAAGGATAGATCCTTGGGGGACACCAGAGCTGACGGAGCGGGTATGGGAAGAGAACCAGGCGAGTGCAATCCCATCCAGCTGGACGATGATGGAGAGGCGTTGGAGCAGAATTTTGTGGTCAACCATCAAAGGCTGCAGCCAGGTCGAGGAGGAATAGTTTACCATTGTCAATTAGGATGCCATTTGTGACCTTGATAAGAGCCATTTAGATACTGTGATGGGGGTGGAAGCTTGATTGGAGATATTTAAACAAGGAGTTGTGGGATTGATGGGCACGGATTTGGGAGGCAACAACACGTTCAAGGACTTTGGAGAGGAAAGGGAGGTAGGAGATGGGCGATAGTTTGCAAGGATGGTGGGGTCAAGGGTTGTTTTTTTGAGAGGGGTGATGATGGCAGATTTGAAGGAGATGGGGTCAGGTGGGCAGAGCAGTGGCAAATGGAATTCAGATAAGTGTGAGGTGATGCACTTTGGGAGGGCTAATAAGGAAAGGATATACACATTAGGTGGTAGGCCACTTAATAGTGTAGATGAACAAAGGGACCTTGGAGTGCTTGTCCACAGATCCCTGAAAGTAGCAGGCCAGGTGGATAAGGTGGTTAAGTCGGCATATGGAATGCTTGCCTTTATTGGCTGAGGCATAGAATATAAGAGCAGGGAGGTTCTACTTAAATTGTATAATACTTTCGTTAGGCCACAGCTGGAGTTCTGCGTACAGTTCTGGTCACCGTATTATAGGAAGGACGTGATTGCACTAGAGAGGGTGCAGAGGAGATTTACTAGGATGCTGCCTGGAATGGAGAAGCTTAGTTATGAGGACAGATTGGATAGGCTGGGTTTGTTCGCATTGGAACAGAGCACGTTGAGAGGAGACCTCATTAAGGTGTACAAAACATTGAGAGGCCTGGTCATAGTGGAGAGTAAAGGCCTATTTCCATTGGTGTAGGGGTCTATAAACGATAGGGCATAGTTTTAAGGTGGTTGGTGGAAGGTTTAGAGGGAATTTGAGGGGGGCTTCTTTACACAGAGGGTTGTGGGGATTTGGAACTCGCTGCCTGGAAGAGTGGTGGATGCAGAAACCCTCACCACTTTTAAGAGATGGTTGGATGGGCACTTAAAGTGCAGTAACCTGCAGGGTTACGGACCTAGAGCTGGTAATTGGGATTAGACTGAATGACCTTTTGTTGGACGGCGCAGATATAATGGTAAGTACTGCAGGGAATAGATTATGGCCAGGGTGATTTCCTGTGCTAGTGTCGATCGCCTGGATGGGTCGGAGAGGAATTTTCCCAGATTTTTTCTTCCTAAATTGGCCTGCGTTTTTACCCCTCCTAGGAGATCACATGGCTCCGGTTGGGTTGGAGTGTAGAATGTTTCAGTTTAAGGGGTGTCGCAGTTGTGTGGGGCGGACTGGTTGGGCTGGGTGCTCTTTGCCTTTCCGTCATTGTTCATAGGTTTATATGTAACCTTTAGGGCTGCTGACCGAGGGCCGTGCGGCTCTTTGTCGGCCGGCGTGGACATGATGGGCCAGAATGGCCTCCTTCTGCCCTGCAAATTTCTATGTTTCTACTATGCCACGCAATTCATTTTTAACTTTTCCTTTACGTCATGAATAAAAATTATATTAAGCATTAGTTACTAAAACCTAAAATCGTTTGTCACCTTGGCCAGAATGATCCTCCCAGCAACAGTCTGGGTTAGGGCGGTGAAATGGCAGTAGTCCTCACTGACTGCATTTTCTATAATAGAAACATAGAAAATAGGTGCAGGAGTAGGCCATTCGGCCCTTCTAGCCTGCACCACCATTCAATAAGTTCATGGCTGAACATGCAACTTCAGTACCCCATTCCTGCTTTCTCGCCATACCCCTTGATCCCCCGAGTAGTAAGGACTACATCTAACTCCTTTTTGAATATATTTAGTGAATTGGCCTCAACAACTTCCTGTGGTAGAGAATTCCACAGGTTCACTCTTATCTACAGTAATCTTGCCCAATTTTGGAGGAGAATACCAGCCCTCGAGTGTAAAATTAAAACAAACTAAAAATTAAATTGTCTCCACCAGTGCCCTATGCTCATGTTTAAATGCCGTCCGACAGGCTGCAGGCTGATTTCTGCTAACTTATCCAACTGGTCATTCTGCATGGGGTTGCCTGAAGAGTGAGCAATGGAGTTGATGGCATCACAGCTGATGTCCACTTTCCAACAGGGGTTACTGGAATGTAATCAGGAGCAGGAACCCCGACTGATTTTTCATCTTCCCAGCCCAAGAGTTGAGACCACCTGTGGAGATGCCACTACTGAGATCAATCATCGATTTGTTTTTTTTTCAGTTTTCTCCCTTCCTCGCCTGAAGGTATTAAATCCTTGCTGGGCATCAGGCATCCTCAAATGCTTTGACTCAAGAGTGAGCCTCGGGAGGGAGTGCCAACAACCTATTTGAGGACAGGCGGTTATCACATCTGAACTCGCTTCGATCACTGCCAATTAGCATAAAGTGTAAACATCTTTAATCCTGAGCTCCAAGTCACGAGGGAGACAGTCAAGCCAGAGAGGCAGCATCAGTGAGCAGAGTTACAAGGAAAGACTGAAGAAACATGCATTCCAGTCTAAGGAAATGGCTGAGAGGGGACTTCATTGAGGCATTTAAAAGTATATAAAGTGTAAATCCAGGATACCACTAAGTTGGGACAGTAGGTGAACTTCAAGTGGGCAAAAGGCAAATTTGGGACTGATATCACGACATTCTTTTGCACATAAAGAGTGACCAACACATGGAAGGGGGTTACAGGTGGAGTAGTGGGATAAAAATGTTGGAATCACTTAGTCATGATTGTCGTGCTGAAGGGAGACTATGGGTGGAGCATGGGCTGAGTGGCCGTAATCAGATTTTTGTTGTGACTTTATAATGTTTTGGGTCTTTAAAAAACAAAATTGATTATTAGAAATGTCTCCCTTAAATGCAAAATACAAGATATAAAAAAAACATCAAAATCTGTTAAGTTTGAAAACAACTCATTTATTACCATGTCTTTATAAATGTACGACACAAAGACATTGAAGTCAAGTGGTTAATTCGAGAGCAGAACAATCAAAAGCCTAAAGCTATTGGTTAATCTTTGGTGTCTGTGTGAGCACAACTACTGCTTGACAATGTACAATCGGTATTCCTGGTTTTGAAAATGCAATGCTTCAAAATAACCACACTTCATTTAGCAATTTAAAAAAACTCAATTAATTTATAACCCTTTTTAGTCCAGACTGAACAAAAATAAAGGTCCAATTCAGCTTAAAGACCAGGAACTTGAAGCTTTGTACAGTTTTATTTTATGCCTAAACGGACAAAATATTAAAAAAAATTCTAGAGGCCAGAACAATCACAAATCTTTACAGATTTAGTCAGACTTTGCAGGTACCTTTTTGACTTCATTAGTAAATAAAGTTATAAAGTAACAGAACACTTTCGATAATGGGCTTGAAAGGGCTCAAATAAGCTTCCTTTCTACGCAGTCAACATGTTCCGAGAGAGAGCAAGCAACACGGATCAAAATGACATCAAGTTTAAAATACATTCCACATGATCAGTAGTATATTCTAACAGTAAATTTTGCAAATGGATACTGGCATGTAATGCAACCACTTGTAAATATAAACTTGGCATGCAAAAAAACCCCAAAAGGTACAGTTGTGATGTTTTAAAAAAAAAGTGAATTGGTCAAACAAGCCAGGAAAAATATCGACAGAATAAAGAATTTTCTGCAGCAAGAATCCTGAGGGATTTCCATTTTCTATACTGTTGACCCAGGACTTGGTGAGACACTTGTGAATAAAAAGGGAGCTTTTATTATTTCTCCTATCTTCTTTCCCCATAATGTTTTCCTAATTTAGCTGGGCGATAGTTTCACAGGCACCCAGCCTGGTCACTCTCTGTAGTGAGCTTAAGCAGCGAGTGCCAGTGTGACAGGTCTGAGCCTATCCTCACCCAGGGGCCACTAGTGATAGTGAGCAGGAAAGCTGGTTGAATTTTCTCATCCAACCCAAGCGCGTTGTGGTACATTGCTGTTCCCAATGGCTGGCCTCGTCCCCCCCACACAGAAAAATAAAAACAGGCTGAGATTTGATCTTATCCGAGATCCTTAACAACTTTGGGAAGAGGCATGATTTTTTTATCAATGATGTGAATTGGCTGGTACGCAGTTTATGGAACCTAAGCAAGGTTGTAACTTTTACAAGGGCTTCGTTCTTTTTCAAGTCAATATTCTATGTGTTGTTGCTGTTATTCACTAGGCCTGCAGTGTTATCTCTTAGTTTTCACTAGTAACAGCACATACAGAACCATTGGATGGTACACTGAATACCTCCAAAGATAATCTTCAACTGAGTTAATGACCATGTTGCACATTCCCTATCTTCGCCCCCACCCTCCTATATACATTTGCATCATAAATTTGATAAATAAAAGTAACAAGTGTGCAATAAAGATAACTCATGTAAACAGAAGGTCCTGGAAATACACAGCAGGTATATTTGAAAGACAAAGACAGGTGAAAGTTTTGGTCAAATGAAGGGTCCACCTAAAACAGAAACCCATCTTTCGCTGTCAGATGCTGTGCATTGCCATCATTTCCTGTTTCTTAAATTTCAGATTTCCAGCTTTTGCTCTTTACGATCTTCAACACCAAAAACTGCTTTAGTCGGTTTATGGTCTGTTTTAGTCCTTGTAAAAGAAAATAACCAGCAACTTGCAAGACCCTTCTTCATGTATGAAATAAACTGTCTATTCTTGAGGTCAGTGATTTGCTCTCTACATAATGAACTTTTCCAGACTGCAGTAGCATTTTTGCACATTAAAAAAAATAAAGTACACAATTATAATGTTCACACTTCATTCAAATAACTACTACCTCAGTGTTTTTATAGTTTTATGCCAGACAGGGAATTATTCCTCAGAAGTATTGTTGGGTAAAAATAAATATTTCTAGCATTCCAAAATCCACTTGTACTCAAAACCAGATGCTGTCCTATTTTCAAATGTTTAGTGTTTATAGAGGAAAGAGGGCAATTGGATTTAAACATCTCAATTTTCTTCAAGTGAAGTTTACTGCTGAAATTGTAGATCACCTTCATTTTATTTATTTTTAAAAAAATCATGAAGTGAAATGTAATCAACAAATTATATTTATATAGCACCTTTAACGTAGTAAAATGTCGCAAGGTGCTTTACAGGAGCATAATCACATAAAATTCCAGTTTCTGCAGCTTCAATGTGCATCATCCCCAGATATGCCAATTCCTGACTGAGAAGACAAGTGGACAATCAATGTCTTCACCCAGTGCGTGTTAGCTGAATTGTAGGAGGTACAACATAATGGGGAAACTCAAACAGAAGCCGCAAAAAATTATATATAGTTATAACATCGGAGAGGTGAACAAAGGAGCTCCGGCGGGTGATTGGGTTAGCCACATGCCCATCCCCGGATGCCTTGCCACAATGAGATGCAGGTGCTTTTCGCACTGAAGATAAAAAGCTCCAAAGCATCTTATCCCGAACCACTCTTGCATAATATTAACAAGCAGATGCTTTCACAACGGCACTGGCACAGACTTCGGAACAATTCATCCTCCAGATATGATGCATGATCAAAGGGAAATAGAAATCGAAAGGATAATAAGCACTGCTTTCTTTTCCTTCCCCCACGCCCTCTCTTTACAAAGTTCTGGAAACTTGTTTGGACTTATTTCAATTCAAAACTTCATATATTTAAAAACAAAACACACACAGATCAGTTTTTTTCTCGTTCTACAAGATAATTAGTGAATACTTCATCAACTGCAATTGCCTTCTGCCCGCTCCCTCAATAGTCCGACAAATTAGAAAAGGAATCCAGATGGGGAAAAATAGCACAACCACCACTTCAAATGGGAAAATATTTCTGAAAGCTCCGCATCAGGATAGAAAACTCCAAATGTCACTTCCTGGAAACATCATTTACTGAGCTAGTTCATTTTTGTACATCTCAGACAGGAAATTCAAACCGTATATTGTCACTGATACAGTTGTACCGAGTTCAATATCAGCTAGGGTGGTGGCCGAGGGGTAGCATGAAAGAACAAGTGAAATGTGAAGAGGGCAGATTAGTGACCTTCTATGTAGCCCAAAACTAGACAGAGTGCAGGACCGAAGCTGCAGTGGGATGTGACCATTGCTCAAGTTCAGGGGTTTGATTAGCTCCTGATCAAATTCATTGAAAAGTTCAATCACTGTAATAATTAAATCCTCCACAGCACGAGGCGCAAGTTGGAAAAAATAAGACATTTAAAAAAAAACTGTGTCCACTTTAAATAAGGTTAGACATTTCTGGGTAACCTACACAAACCTGGACTGTCCAGAAATGGGAAAATTGACAACTGTCATGGGGATGGGGTTCCCAGGCTTGATCAGTAACCTGTTTTCCAGACAACTTTGATCAGCATTGACAGGGAACATCAACAAAAAACAGACTGGTTCAGGACCAGCTTATCTCTCCCAGCCACCCCGCAGGAAGAGAACACTGGGAAATTGCTGCGAGAGGGTCAGTATGGAGTATGGTTACAAGCACCGAACTGACCAAGAAACTCAAACCTTTCCTAATGGTCTGGTTCCAATGTGGATCATTTAAACAGGAACACATCATTTTTTCCCTCTCAGCAGCGGAAAGATAATATAATCAAAACATTTCTGGAGAAATAAAAAAATGAAAACCATCTGTACCGGTCGGTTATCATTTAAAAACACAAAAGTTTACTTTTTAAAAAGTGACTGCAGTCATGGAAATGAAAGGAAAATCTGAAGGGAAAAAAGCTTCAGTTACAATCATTAATTCTGACAAATATCTATAAAAATCTTATTATATATCTCAGGTCCCAAAATCAATAACAATTTACTTCCTTATTGTTATTGTATAGCCAAACAGTATTATTTCAAATAGGGACGTACTTAACTATCAAAGTACAAATACTGCAATACATTCATTTATTTTCTGAAAAGAAAAATAGTATATTATACCTGTATGCCATTCCATTGTATTTGCAGGCATTTCGATAGAATAGTCACCCCGCCAATCTATTTGTATGCAGTGAATCAGTCAAGTTTAAACAGCCGATTAAGTTTTGTTTTAGAGAGATTTTCTGAGGGGACATCAGGACTGTGAAACAAATACTTGTTCTATTTGACAATATGTATCAGCATCAAGCACTCAAAGTTCAGTTATAGCATAGATTGGATGCAGAGTATAGCTCCATCTACTCTGCCTCACAATGCATCCTAACTTCAACCTCAAAGAGCACCAGTGTGACATTTTCCCACATCCGCCATCTTGATGACCTCTCTGACTAAGATTATCAATTTTTAGAGCGAATTTGCAGGCAGTTTTGTGCTATGACCCTGCACCTATTAAGCATTTTCAACTCAGAATCTGGCCGACAGCAATGAGAGGAAACATTCATTCCATCTGTCTGCACTGGATTCACATCCAGATCCCAGAGGTGAAACGGGCGTGCTAATTTATGATGCCATGTGATTTCAAGCCCCTCTTTCACCTAAAAGTAGTTTACATTGGCTTGCTTTAAGAGATTGAAGTAGGCAGACAGGTGGGAGTTGTCCCAAGTTATTGATACACACGCACATGTGGAAAATGTGGAACCTGTGGCACCTTGTGAGTGTTTGCACACACCTAAAATGCAAATGTTGTGCAATAAACTCACTGAGAACAAACCAATGTAGTGTTTATGGGAACTTAGCTCAATAAAGATGAGTCAAGTTTGAAAATAGGACACGAGTTATATTCAAAGATTTGTTATCGTGTGGATATGAAACCGTGCACAGGAGCTTTATCACTACTATATTATTGTACAGTACTATACAAAAGTAAAAAAGGTCAGTTACACCAATAGGTTCTCCAATGATGGTGTAACCACAATCTGTGATCTGAAATAATCTGGAACCTATCCCAATATATTACTAAAACCAAGTGCAGCACTAGCATAAATATGGCCTTGAGATTGCAAACATCAATTCTGAAAAGTAAAAATCCTGTAAAAATAGAAGTTCAAAAAGAGTCGGCAATTTGATTTGTATCAGAGAATCTCTAAAATATAATTATACAAATAAATGGGGGTGATTTAAATAGTTCAAAATGGTAAAAGAAAAAAGAGAAAACAAGATCTGGAGAAGAAATGTGGGGCATTCATTCCATAGGTTCCAAATTTTTGTCGCCTTATTCGGTTTAAAGCACTTTCTGGCCAAATACACTGCACCTCAATTTTGCCCCCAAACATCACTCGCTTCCCTCCTCTAAATTTTTAAAACATGCTTGCAGAAACAATGCAAGGAGTAATTGGCTAATGCTGCTCTCCTGGCAAGGAGATGGCTCCCCAAAGAAGGATTGTGGGTTCAAGCCCCAAGCCAGAAACTTGAGTTCAAACATCTAGGTTCGAAGGTATTTGTTGTAAACAACTATTTTTAGTAGATTGCCTTATCACAAGATAATTACAGATGACGAAATCCATTTGGCCCATCTTAATTCATCCATCCAGGGAGATCCCAACACCCTCCACTGTATCATTCAATTGTTTCTTAAATGATCCCAAGGTTTTTGCCTCCACTACTCTATCTGGAAGTTTATTCCACACATTGATCCTTTCTGTGAAAAATAATTTCCTCACATCAGTCCTGAAATGACCTTTTACTAGTTTGAACTTGCTTTCCACTAGTTCTACTCCAACTTTAACTTGTACGATACCCTTAACAATCTTGTATGCCTTTATAAGGTTAGCATTCAAAAGCCTCCTTTACAGGCTAAAAACCCCCAAGTCTTAACTCATAACCGAGACTCCGTCACTGGCTCTTCTCTGCACTTGAATGCCTCTCTTGTTTCTTGGTGACCAGAACTGGATGCAGTATTCCAGGTGTGGTCTGACTAGTGTGCTATACAGTTTGATCATTGCCTCCTTTGATTTGATTCTATTGCTATGTAGCTTTACATCCTATTTGTGTTATTGATTGCTGTTTAAGACTATTGATTTGTTTGTTTTAAATGGAGCAGTAACCTGTGCACTAAAGTTAGCTATTGATTATTGGGCACAATACACCAACACTGGAGGCTCCCACACTGTAAACACCTTTGTATAACTGACATTTTATTTCACAATTTCATTGCCATCATTTGCATTCATTTAGCCTACTTTTTGTGGTATGCAAACCATTCTATGAAATGCTATTTACAATGTCACAAAGCCATTTTTTGTCATGCTCATGTTTTTCTATTATGTTACACTGTTCAATTAAAATAAGTTTGAATGGCCTAGACCACAGTGGTCTACAAATAACCAAGAGGAATTGTGGCAGGAAAAAATGGTTCATTCATAAAATACAGAGTAGAAAAATGGAAAACTATTTTGAGAGGATCTGTGAAAGTAGTGGCCAACTTTATGATTGGGACTTAATAAACATACAAATTAATTTTCTTCTCTCTCCCCAACCTACATTTGCTCTCCTCCTTTCCTAATTCTCTGACTTCAAAGGCAACACAAACTCTTCAGTGCCTTACCAAGTGACTTCTTTTCCCATCAGCCTATACAGGGTCAGTAAGCTATTCTACCAAAAGGGTAAACACAGTCATCCATCGTTAACACTAGCAATTTCCAACACTGATCACTAGACAGTAACCAGAAGTAGGAGCCAGGCCAGACTTTCCTCTTCCTAGCGTGGGAACGTTGAAGCCAACCGTAACACTTCAACCCACCCTCCCAAATAAAGATCAGCAAAGTCACCCCAAACAGACACTGACCGAGGACTTTCCTGACCTCTTTAGTATCACACCACATGGTGCATTTACCCACTGAGCCACAGACAGAGCCACAAGTTAATTTTTTTTTTGACTAACTGGTAGAATTGCTGATACTTTTCCAAATTTGATAGCCATTCTGACCAAAAAAAAACAAATGGCATGAGGATCCTTCTCTAACCTAATTGAGCATACCCTAAAATCTGGATTACTAATTATATATATATATGTAGATAGAACTGTGTGCTTCGTTGATACAATTTTTCCTTGATTTGCTGCCTCCAGAGTTGTAAATTGGTTAATGCATCAAATTTATTGATAAAGATGTATATAAAAAGCCAACAGTTCAACTACTTATCCAGCTTGATATTATGAAGATCATACTGGGAGCAGTGTTAAATCTCGCCACATAAAAGGATCTAAAGAATTTTTGACGTTCTCCTATCAGAAGGAACCATGGTATTAAACTCGGATACTCCATCAGCATAAACCAAAAACAAAAGTTGGGACAGTAGTGAATGTCTGCCACTAGCATAATTAAACTCTCATTTCCTATTTACAAAACATGGCATGCATGCCTAGGGTGGATCATCATTAATCCACATTTTCTCAACTTGACATTAAATCCAATATTAGGTTCCTGAAATCTAGACACGGAGTCTTAAGAGACTCCTTAATCCAACTAGACTGGGAGTTGTGAGCTCTGCATCAGAGTCAATGCTCGTCAAATTAAAACCTTCATGATGTATAAACTATTGATTAGAATAAAGAAATAACACATTCTGGAACTGGAATATAAAAATAAAAAGTATGAAGTCTCCCAACATTTTTCCTGACAAGAATCAACGGATGACTGTATGCATCAATTAAAAAACATTGCCGTGCCCAACTGACCATGATATGCATGGGGTGAGAGAGATTTCTCCAAATAACTTGCCTAGAAAATTTACATAACACATTTGAGAAGACAAACGCGAATAGAAAATGTTATACTAGTGTTAAAATATACCTCTGTATTGTCAGTTAAGGGAATATATTGTGAACTGTCGGTACTCCTAATTGTTTTTCTTGCTCAATATTAAACATATCATTTTCCATGAAAAAAATAAATGATCTTCCTCAAGTCTTTCCTCATAAGTTGATTATGCAAAAAAATTATTGGTCTGTTTCATAGATTGTATCATTTGAAAAATTGAAAATATATACTGCAATCCCAGAAATTTCTACACAAGCACTGTGTTTTGGACTGGACATCAGGGAGCAAGCTATCTTAGATCTGGTCCTGTGTAATGAGATATGAATAATAAACGATCCTCTCGGAATGAGTGATCACAGTATGGTTGAATTTGTAATACAGATTGAGGGTGAGGAAATAGTGTCTCTAATGAGCGTACTATGGTTAAACAAAGGGGACTACAGTGGGATGAGGGCAGAGTTGGCTAAAATAGACTGGAAACACAGACTAAACGGTGGCACAATTGAGGAACATTGAAGGACTTTTAAGGTGCTCTTTCATAGTGCTCAACAAAAATATATTCCAGTGAAAAAGAAGGGCGGTAAGAGAAGGGATAACCAGCCGTGGATAAACAAGGAAATAAAGGAGAGTATCAAATTAAAGACCAATGCGTATAAGGTAGCCACGGTTAGTGGGGAAGTAGAAGATTGGGAAAATATTAAACGACACCAAAGAATGAATAAGAAAGCAATAAAGAAAGGAAAGATTGATTACCTTGTTTAAAAAAGGAGGGAGAGAGAAAACACGGAATTATAGACCGGTCAGCCTGACCTCAGTAGTGGGTAAAATTATGGAATCAATTATTAAGGATGTCATAGTAGCGCATTTGGAAAGAGGTGACATGATAGGTCCAAGTCAGCATGGATTTATGAAAGGGAAATCATGCTTGACAAATCTTCTGGAATTTTTTGAGGATGTTTCCAGGAGAGTGGACAAGGGAGAACCAGTTGATGTGGTATATTTGGACTTTCAGAAGTCTTTCGACAAGGTCCCACACAAGAGATTAATGTGCAAAGTTAAAGCACATGGGATTGGAGGCAGTGTGCTGACATGGATTGAGGATTGGTTGTCAGACAGGAAGCAAAAAGTAGGAGTAAATGGGTACTTTTCAGAATGGCAGGCAGTAGTGGGGTACCACAAGGTTCTGTGCTGAGGCCCCAGCTGTTTACATTGTACATTAATGATTTGGACGAGGGGATTGAATGCAGTATGTCCAAATTTGCGGATGACACTAAGTTGGGTGGCAGTGTGATCTGCGAGGAGGATGCTCTGAGGCTGCAGAGTGACTTGGATAGGTGAGGTGAGTGGGCAAATGCATGGCAGATGAAGTATAATGTGGATAAATGTGAGGTTATCCACTTTGGTGGTAAAAACAGAGAGACAGACTATTATCTGAATGGTGACAGATTAGGAAAAGGGGAGGTGCAACGAGACCTGGGAGTCATGCTACATCAGTCATTGAAGGTTGGCATGCAGGTACAGCAGGCGGTTAAGAAAGTTAATGGCATGTTGGCCTTCATAGCGAGGGGATTTGAGTACAGGGGCAGGGAGGTGTTGCTACAGTTGTACAGGGCCTTGGTGAGGCCACACCTGGAGTATTGTGTACAGTTTTGGTCTCCTAACCTGAGGAATGACATTCTTGCTATTGAGGGAGTGCAGCGAAGGTTCACCAGACTGATTCGCGGGATGGCGGGACTGACCTATCAAGAAAGACTGGATCAACTCGGCTTGTATTCACTGGAGTTCAGAAGAATGAGAGGGGACCTCATAGAGACGTTTAAAATTCTGATGGGTTCAGACAGGTTAGATGCAGGAAGAATGTTCTCAATGTTGGGGAAGTCCAGAACCAGGGGTCACAGTCTAAGGATAAGGAATAAGCCATTTAGGACCGAGATGAGGAGAAACTTCTTCACCCAGAGAGTGGTGAACCTGTGGAATTCTCTACCACAGAAAGTTGTTGAGGCCAATTCACTAAATATATTCAAAAAGGAGTTAGATGAAGTCCTTACTACTAGGGGGATCAAGGGGTATGGCGAGAAAGCAGGAATGGGGTACTGAAGTTGCATGTTCAGCCATGAAATCATTGAATGGCGGTGCAGGCTCGAAGGGCCGAATGGCCTACTCCTGCACCTATTTTCTATGTTTCTATGTTCTACGTTTCTATATTATGAAGGTAAACTTGCGCAAAACAAAAAAACGGATAGTAAAAGCTTTTACAGATATATAAAACGGAAAAGAGTGACTAAAGTAAATTTTGGTCCCTTAGAAGATGAGAAGGGGGATTTAATAATGGGAAATGTGGAAATGGCTGAGATCTTAAACAATTATTTTGCTTCGATCTTCACAGTGGAAGACACAAAAACCATACCAAAAATTGCTGGTCACGGGAATGTGGGAAGGGAGGACCTTGAGATAATCACTATCACTAGAGGGGGTAGTGCTGGACAGGCTAATGGGACTCAAGGTAGACAAGTCCCCTGGTCTTGATGAAATGCATCCCAGAATATTAAAATAGATGGCGGAAGTTATAGCAGATGCATTCGTTATAATCTACCAAAATTCTCTGGACACTGGGGAGGTACCAGCGGATTGGAAAGCAGCTAATGTCACGCCTCTGTTTAAAAAAGGGGGCAGACAAAAGGCAGGTAACTATAGGCCAGTTAGTTTAACATCTGTAGTAGGGAAAATGCTTGAAGCTATCATTAAGGAAGAAATAGCGGGACATCTAGATAGGAATAGTGCAATCAAGCAGATGCAACATTGATTCATGAAGGGGAAATCATGTTTAACTAATTTACTGCAATTCTTTGAGGATAACGAGCATGGTGGATAGAGGTGTAACGATAGATGTGGTGTATTTAGATTTCCAAAAGGCATTCGATAAGGTGCCACACAAAAGGTTACTGCAGAAGATAAAGGTACGAGGAGTCAGAGGAAATGTATTGGCATGGATAGAGAATTGGCTGGCTAACAGAAAGCAGAGTCGGGATAAATGGGTCCTTTTCAGGTTGGAAATCTGTGGTTAGTGGTGTGCCACAGGGATCGATGCTGGGACCACAACTGTTTACAATATACATAGATGACCTGGAAGAGGAGACAGAGTGTAGCGTAACAAACTTTGCAGGTGAGACAAAGATTAGTGGGAAAGCGGGTTGTGTAGAGGACACAGAGAGGCTGCAAAGAGATTTAGAAAGTTTAAGCGAATGGGCTAAGGTTTGGCAGATGGAATACAATGTCGGAAAATGTGTGGTCATCCATCTTGAAAATAAAACAGTAAAAGGGAATATTATTTGAATGGGGAGAAATTACAACATGCTGCGGTGCAGAGGGACCTGGGGGTCCTTGTGCATGAATCCCAAAAAGTTAGTTTGCAGGTGCAGCAGGTAATCAGGAAGGCAAATGGAATATTGGCCTTCATTGCGAGAGAGATGGAGTACAAAAGCAGGGAGGTCCTGCTGCAACTGTACAGGGTATTGGTGAGGCCGCACCTGGAGTACTGCGTGCAGTTTTGGTCACCTTACTTAAGGAAGGATATACTAGCTTTGGAGGGGGTACAGAGACAATTCACTAGGCTGATTCCGGAGATGAGGGGGTTACCTTATGATGATAGATTGAGTAGACTGGGTCTTTACTCGTTGGAGTTCAGAAGGATGAGGGGTGATCTTTTTAAAACATTTAAAATAATGAAAGGGATAGACAAGATAGAGGCAGAGAGGTTGTTTCCACTGGTTAGGGAGATTAGAACTAGGGGGCACAGCCTCAAAATACGGGGGAGCCAATTTAAAACCGAGTTGAGAAGGAATTTCTCCTCCCAGAGGGTTGTGAATCTGTGGAATTCTCTGCCTAAGAAAGTAGTTGAGGCTAGCTCATTGAATGTATTCAAATCACAGATAGATAGATTTTTAACCAATAAGGGAATTAAGGGTTACGGGGAGCGGGCGGGTAAGTGGAGCTGAGTCCACGGCCAGATCAGCCATGATCTTGTTGAATGGCGGAGCAGGCTCGAGGGACTAGATGGCCTACTCCTGTTCCTAATTCTTATGTTCTTATGTAATTGTAAACTCATCCCGGGGATTGCTGCACCATTGAGTCATGCAACGTTTTTAGGAATAAGTTTTATTGGTGTTCAAAGTTGAAGTCCTGTGTATTTTTTGTTGCAATTGGTGAAAATTTTGCTTTGCTATGACATTGGGGAGTACTGTGTGGTAATATTGAAGAAGGGCAATTGGTAGGAGGGCCTTTGGAGAAACGAAACCGATGGTCAGGTCAAGCTCCCAAATGTTCATCACAGCAGGATGAGTAAAACTACTTGCACAATTCTTCCACTTTACCGAAAATCTTAAGCTACATTTCAATTCATTTTGGTTCTCTTGCCACGTTAAAAGTCGACATGATTTGATAAGACGGTGAATAGCATAACATGGGCATTTCTTTAAAAATAATTAATTGTGTGTACATTGAATTATAAAAATAATTGTTGTCAATCTTCATGAGTGAGCCTAGGTAGGATGTATGAATATTAGATGGAGAGGTGGGAGAGAGGAAATAAGAGAAATCACAGCTGAGCCCAATGCTATCCTCACATGATGTCCACACAAGTGCAGCTTCCAGCTAGCGTCACTGAATAGCGATCAACAGTGAGAAAGGAGGGCTGTTGTGGCCAACTGTCGCTCCACTTACTGCTGCACTGTTTAAGATCAGCTAACAGCATACACTAGAGGCCAAATCTGGTCCTTCTTGGTCTGTATGACTCAGGACCACACCATGATGTTTGAATGTCAATTGCTGGTTAGCTCAAAACTGGAGTAGAAATGTTAGTGATTTTAAAAGGGTCTCAGTTTTACATTAAGGTGTAATGGAAGAAAGGACTTATCCCATGTTACTAATTACCATACACCTTGTCCATTACAGGCTGCAAAATCATCTGGCTAATGGATATAAAGAAAACGGAGCAGGTTAGTCAGCATCGGAAAGGTTAACATTTTGGGAGATGTTTTACTGAAAGTTCTCACTGAAACATTAATTAATCTTTTCCTTCCAAATGCTGACTGTATTGCTGTTTAATTCCATAATATTCTGTTCTTATTTTAGAATTCCAGTGTTTCTGGCTTTCTTTCTTTTTATCTTTAGTAAGCTAACCTGCTCCAGGAGTTCATATCTGGTTTTCCACTTTCCTGTGCACACACAACAGACTCAAACAACAGCAAGAGCAAGGACAGCCTTGAATTGAATGTATAATAAATGAAACAGAAATAAAGCTACCCTGGTCACTATGGGCAAAATTTGGTAATGTTAAATCATTTAAAAAGTGCAATTGAAATCTACACTACAGTGCAACCAAAAATAGTGATCAACTTCAGCCATAGCACTTGTATTGGACAAGTTTTCCTTCAAAGTACATCAAGATCATGTTACCTCCTTCCCCTCTCCTCCTCTGATGAGTGATTCAAGGGATTACCTGTGACTTGCCAATAAAAAACCTTTGTACTGCTGTATGGATCTATTCTGCTGCTTTGGAAACAAACATTACATTGTTCAATGATTGTAACCATCTCTGTTGGCAGCAAGGGCAGAAATATATTTACTTTGAAATACAGTCTGTCCTTACTCCTCAGCATACCAGTGCTGTCTTGCTGGATTCAGGCCAAGTCATGAAGTAGTGGAAGATTAACCAATCAAAAAGGAAAGCTAGTGCTGAAGGTTAGCTAAAAAAACAGTAAACTAGTTAATCATTAAAACCCCATTGTCCATAGTTAGTTAAGGATCTCAGCCAGTCTTAGTTTCGTTTAGCAGATCGGTTCAAATATTTTCATCAGCTGAATCTTATAAAATTACATTTTTAATATAAGGATTTGAACAATAGTATTAACTGTGGAAAGGACTTTATAAATTAAAAAAGGCACTATGTGGCTATAGAGCTCTCAACTTTATTCTTCTATACTTCAATGTATACTGTTAACAAGGGATATGATAAGGAATAATATATAGATCTTTGCTTCATAAGTTTTACTGCAATAAATGACAAGTCCAACTGGAAACAAGGATTTTTAACGCTAATTACTGTTCTGCTGTAAAAAAAAATTCTACGTTTAGAGTACTAAAGTCATGAAATCAAGAATTAAGTTGAGAAACTCCAACACAGCAAACTGCATATTGTCTTTTAAAATAACAAAGGAAATGTTTAGTTATAATAACAAGTTAAACTACTTGATCTCCTTTTGTAACAATAGATTAAAAAGAATGATGCACTGATAATCGTGATATTACAGTTCTATTAGACCTGTCAGCGTTGCTGGAAGTTTTATTATCCACAATTTGGAAGGGGTGAGAAAGAGTCATTCTGGTCTTCTGAAGCATTTTTATGCCAATCACAAACTGGGTGCAGATTGGGGGGAAAAAACAAACAATTGTTATAATTTTACATATCTGGACATACCAGTATCATAGCAGGGAAATGAAACTGAGCCCAAGATCAGATCAGCCATGATCTTATTAAATGGTGGAGCAGGCTTGAGGGGCTAAATGGCCTACTCTGCTCCTACTTCTTATGTTCTTATTATCCCTACAGCGGAATCCTGCTATATGACCCATATTTGAATGTCAAACACAGGCTGATCAGATGCCTTTGTATGAGTTCCATTTATAAACCAGTTAATTACATGTAGCATACTCTTAGAGCTGGGGTAGAGAGTGTTAGGTGATACGTTTGAGCCATTGGCAGATTCCAAGGAAGTCTAAATTCTTAGAAGCTGGCAGAAATACAAAGGCCACAAAGATGCCCACCCCTTCCTGAGTACAGTCTACAGAAACAAAGTTAGTGTAATGCTACATTTTCTGTGCCACTACAATTCAGATACCTCAATTTATAATACAAAATACTTTATTTACTACAAATTGGCCTAAACAGTAATGTTTGGCTCATGATTCTGAAGGATATATCCTCTTTCCTGACCTCATTTGTTATCATTACTAGCAAATCACTCTTTCATTAAATTTCAATGCTCTGTAATTTAGTTTAAAAAAATCCTCAATCAATTATTAAACAAAGAAACCCAAACAGGAGACATTCTAACATTGCTTGTCACATGAAGGGGAACTTGATGTGCGAGAGTGGTTGTGCTATACTGTGCCCATTCTACCGTCCTCCAGCGTAGCTCATGTCACCATCTTTCGACATACCCCAATGCTGAAGGATGACTAAGATAGTTCTTGGAGATAGCATTTTGTTTTTTCTCTCTTAGTTTTAGCTCACACCATTTAGAACTCCCATTTGTTGTCTGTTACCTTTGGTCCTGGTCACGGTACAGGATTTCTAGAATGTCACTGTGTGTATCCAACACCACAATGGAAGTACTTTTTCTTTAACATGTACTGTATAAAAATCATTGGATGACTAAGAGCACAAGGGTTAACATGTGAAAGAGGATAATCTCTAGCCCTCTCTGGGTGTAGGCTGCGAGCCACCTTGGTTAATATGCCTCTGTTTGCAGTAGATTCCCATCCATGATGCTAACTGGGGAAGTGTGATTAACAATCAAGCTCCGGTTTCTTCGCCAATCTGCTGACTGGCTGAGGCTCATCACTTGCATCAGATCCCAATAATTCCATGAGCCTCTCAAACCGTTAAGCCCATGTTGATAGATCATTGAGCTACAAGATATACCGTAAGCCTTAACCAGTGCAGAGACTGCGTTCAGAATCACACCTTTACTGTGCTGAAAAAAAATGGCCACATTCTTCTTTTCCTAGTCAGTCTGCCCAATAGTCCGTTTGCCAAAATGGCTGAGCCAGTGAATGTTAATTGAGTTTGTGCCAACAGAATACATTGCTTTGATGATATTACTGAAGCCCCAGATATATTACTGAATGTTAAAAACACACGAAAAAGGATCCATCTCAATGCATGAACTGGTTCAGCAGTATTAATCCATTCGCACTTAAAACAATGATTGTGTAACACTGGCAAACTCCCATCATATAAAAAATATGCTTTCCATGTAGCACCCAAGTAACAAGTATGATGATTTTTTTAAATTCTAGAGATTTTACTTTGTTCCATCTGTAATACCAATTCCATATATTACCTTTCATCTTTCTTATCCAACTCTTTATTTTTCTAAACCTTCCGAGAATGGATTGTACATTATATTGCCTTATATTCAGTCCACGACCTTGGCGCATGTGTTTCCAAGTTATCTTTATAGATAAATCTAGTGGTATTCCAAATAAATCACAGAAGACTTAAATCTTATTTCAGTTGTGAGTCTGTTCATGGCTCCACAGACTGAAAGCAGTCTTGAAAGTCCTACGGCAAAACTTTCAAAGGTGGCAGCTGCAAGAGGAGGGGCATGGGAAAAAAGTGTATCTGCTGCCTGTGGGATAGTCGACCGGTCCGAATGATTTGAAGGCTGTTCAGGCTCAGGAGACTGCACCTGGGATGGCGGTGGGAGTGGTGGTGGAGGGGGAGGAGGACGAGAGGAAAGGCTCCTCGCAAGTTTAGAGAATTCAAGATGGTCTGCGGATTGAGAGATATGGGACTGAAAGTGGCTCCAGAGGCGGAAGTTGGTACGGAAAGCTTTATGGCAAACGTGGCAAATGAATGGCTTAACAGCGCACAGTAATTCCTGGTGACGCTCCAGCTGCTTGTGTATGGTGAAGATCTTGCCACATTTTTCACATGGCCAAAGACCACGTTCTCCTTTGTACGTTAGGGCCTCCGGTTCCCCGCCGCAGCTGTTGGATTCAGATGCCACGTCTTCCAGATGGATGGGATTTGTGGAGACTGCATCAGGTAAATGATTATCTTTAGTGCTTGTATTTCTGCGACTAGAGACGCTCAGATCTTCAGGAAAGCAAGAGGAATCTTCAGAGTCAACGTACATTGGTTCTGAAGAATCACTGCATGCTTCATCTTCCTTTGAAGTACTCGGACTGCCTATAGAGTCATCTACTACTTCAGTTTGAACCTCTTTGGTCAAGACACCATTGTGACATATTGGATCCAAGCAGGATTGTTCCACTGGGGCCATTGTGTTTTCATTGTGAACTTCGATCTGATGACGCCATATGCTGAAAGAGGACTTAAATGTGCGTTTACATTCTAGACAGGTTAGCTTCTTGTATTCACACTGACTTTCGTGCTCTTGTTTTAGTTCTCTGGAACAGAACCTAAGGCTGCAGTAGCAGCACACAGTAACATTCCTACAGATCCTCTCATGCTTTGACTTCTCTGCCAATGAAGACATCTTGGTATTACAATGTTCGCACTGATGTTCAACACTATCTTCACACACAGGTTCAGTAACACCTTGTTCTTTCGATTGGAAAGCCTTGTTATAGAGCTTGCAAACAAAGGGCTTTTCACCTGGGTGGGTCTTCATGTGTTGCCTGTAACGTGAAAGGAAGCGGAACAGCTTTCCACATGTTGTACATATGTAAACTCCTTTGGTTGCAGATTTCAAATTCTTTTTGAATCCTTGTTCAGACCGCAGCCCTGGGTAACTAGGGGTAACCTGCTTGCGCCGTAACTTGTGAAAAAGGGCCTTCTTGATCTCCCTTTCACGCATCATATCGCTGAGTTTCTTTTGAAATTTTTCTTCTGAAACTGGACTGGTGCTAGTAGCCGCTGATGGGTTGATAACCACTCCATGTTGTGTCTGGCAGTGTGTCCAAACTTTGAAATTGGTTAGAAATCTCTTGTGGCAGATATCACAGGCATAGGGTTTATCTGGGTTATGGTACATGTCGACATGCCGGAAAAGACCTGCTGTAAATCGGAATATCTTGAAGCAGGTCCTGCATTTAAACTGCTTGCCAGTTATTGCTGATTCAGACTCAGAATATTCGTCCTTGTTCTCCTCAGTCTTCGACAGATCAAGATTAGTATCATCTGCAGTAGGGCTTGAACTTTCCTCAAAACTTGGTGTTATATTGGGAGATTGCTGGAAGGCTTCTGACTCCTCAAAGGAAAACTTTGCATTTTCAGCCTGGTACCTCCTCTTCAATGGCAGCATTGATGTTCTTCTGTTCCTCTCTACATTTTTACTGAGAACTCCTTACTGGTAGATGGAGAAGTTTCTCCCACAGTAACCCTAATTATATCAGAAGTATCTGAGACAGGGCTGCAGGGTTCGGTTTTTATTTTAACAGCTGTGGTAGTGAGATGGCCTCAGCTTCAGCAGACCGAGATACATTAAGTTGTCTTGGTCGACAAGGCTGATCAACCTGTGGCTTATCCTTTAGAAGTCGCTGTTGAATTGAGTCATCAACGTTTGATGACTTTTGAGATGATGCATCATAAGTCAACTCCAGTGGTTCACGTTTACATATCTGTGATCCGTACTTCATTTTTAGATCAAGGGAAGAAGAGTAGCATGGGACTTGACTATCCATGGATAACGACCTACGAAGGAGACTTTTCACCAATGGACCACTGCTGACAACACTCTGAGTGTTTGGTGGCAGTCTTGGAGGTTGAACGGTGGGTCCTACTTTGGCGTAATATAGCAAATTACTCTCTTCCATTCTGCCAACACTTAGCACGTGCCCAGATTTCTGTTGGGAATATGGAAGTCCTGTGGTTCCATGAAATGAAAATGCAGGTGAAAGTTGTGGCCTGGACAAAGGCTTTCCATTTACCAAGAGGTCCGTCAAACTTTGCCTTTTATCAAAAACATTGCCAGTAAAACTTGAGGTGCCATCTACACTCATGGAATTTCTCCTATCCCACCAAAACCTCATTCTACTGTTTCGATCTTCCAGAGATTTGAAAGTTTCATGAAACTTAGTGTCACCTAAAGCCCCATGGATATCCTTTAACAAAATTGTCCTTTATCATCCAATAATTGAGTTGTATCAATATCTCTGGTCACAGCATTAGAATTTGCCCGTAGAGCATTCATCAAAGACGAGGACTTAAAACTGTGTCTTGGCTCTTCCTCTGATGGTCCCTTTTTGTGACTTGAATCCCCTCCCTTTGCTTCAGAATCTAGGTTACTTTTGCCAAGGTCATTGCGGCTCTGACATACAATGACACTTCGTGGCTGGGAGCTACTTCCATCTTCACCAACTTTGCTGAGCTTTTTAATCGGATTCGGGGTGCAGGACATCTGAGGTGTCAGTGACGGAATGCTGGTTAGAAAAGAGATACCAAGGTTGCCACATAGATCGTGGATGGCTGCAAGGCTTTTCTTCTCTATGAAGAGGGATGAAGAATAGATGTAATTCAGAATATTCTCAAAGATAGTTGCTTCACAGAGATCCAGCTGGAAAACCGACTGGCTCTCATTCTCCTTCTTGGTAAACAAAGCCCGGAAGTAGTCACTGCTGACAGCCAGAACGTTCTTGTGAGCCCGGAATTTATGGTCACCAACAATTAGGACGACGTCACACAGCTGGCCTTTTAGACGATCCTCGTTGAGTGCACTCAGGAGAGAGATGGCGTGCGCTGGATTGATGTAGTGAAGTAATCATTCCATGGTCTGCTCCGCCTGCAAGACAGCAGAACAATGAATGTCAAACTTGGAGAAATCCATGGAAAGCATAAAGAGTATTAAAGTACCATGAGAATGTAACAGCTTCAAATTGAGGTGTACAGCCACTGTCGAAGTTTACATTCCAAGAGTGCTAGGAGGGTTCTCAACATTTTATATCAGACACCAGAACAAGGCCAACAAGTATGCTTGTGAGCACCTTAGGGACCACTGTTTAATTACCCTGCTCTAAATGGTAATAGAATGACGATAAATGAAACCAAAAAAAAAATTTGGGACTGTTCTTAAAATGCCAACATTTTCTTTGGTCTGTAAAATGTTTAAACTCAGAAATGTAGGCCTGCACCCCCTGCCCCAAAAATAACTTACATTTATCTCAGCGTTAACTAAGAGTTAGTATGTCAAGACATCCCAAGGAGTTTTCTCATTTTGTGCACCAACAACAGTGACCAATAGATATCTTGGAGTGATTACAGTACTGCAATCTGAGCAAGGGGTTTGATGGGCATCATAAATCAGAGAACAAAAGCTAGTAGTTTGCAACCATTATGTGGACCACAAGATCAATTATAATAAAAGATTTAGGTAAATTGTGTGCCAAATATTGTTTGTCACAATTCATATGGGACAGCATCCACATTATAGGCTTAACAAATGTAATACCTCACTGTAAGCTTCGAACAGAAAGCAAGAACATGAAAGGATCATATAGACTAGCTTGTTTAACCATTTGGATTCACATTCAGGAGCTGCTCACATGATTTTTGTCTCCCTTTTGCCTTGGCACTAAGTCTGTAAGATATCCAGTTGCTAAAACAAAAACTGTTAATTTCAATCAATCCTGCATTCTGTAGAATGGACTCATTAATTTATAGATTACCATCCAAGCGCAAAGCAGTTAATCCTTGAATTACTTTTAACTCACTGTTTCCTTCGCTTATAAACCAAATACCCTAGTTCCCTTCTGCTTCCCACATCCTTTCTACGAATTCCATTCACGATGTAAAAAGCACTTGAACCGTGTCCCATTCTTTATTCTTTCGACAATAATGCTTCTTTAGCTTTTCATAGCCAAGTCCTGGGATTCACGTGAAAAGCATAAACCACTTGAGCAGTGGTCAGTCACTTGGTTGCAGGATAATTTAAACCCCATAATGGATTACGAGTTAGTAAATTATCCACTAATCAATTTACACCAGCAATAGATATTCTTCAGTAAGCAGCCAAAGATGATTTGCTGACAGACCTGTGATGCTAATTCTTCACCGTCAACAATATTACGCAGCAACAGTATGGAGTGCGCCAACAGACAGCATTGGCAAGGACTACTGCTGGATCCAAGCAGAAGATCCTCCTTCCCCTACCCACAACATTAGAATCGTAAATATTTTACAAAAGCTCTTTCTTGCTTTTCCCTTTTGGTTTAGGATCCCATCTAAATTCCTATATTAATTTATTGCCTTATTGTCACTTCCAGGCAACTATTACAGTCTTAAAAAACCCAAACTTAGTTTATTTGCAGTTTTCCATTACACTTTAACATCCCGAGGTTCCGATTTTGATAACTGTATTTATTTGCCTCACTTGTGCCAGTGCTCAGAGTCTGACCAATCCCAGAGCTTCCCTGCGCTATAATAAAAGAAAGCATTGCATTTATATAATGCCTTTCACGACCTCAGGATGTTCTAAAGCACTTTACAGCCAGTGAAATACTTTTGAAGTATAGTCACTGTTATAATGTAGGAAACACGGCATCCAATTTGCGTACAGCAAACTCTCACAAACAGCAATGTAATAATGATCAGATCATCTGTTTGTAGTGATGTTGCTTAAGGGCTGAATATTGGCCAGGACACCAGTGAGAACTCTCCTGCTCTTCTTCAAAATAGTGCTGTGGATCTTTTACGTCCACCTGAGACATCAGCGGGAATCTCGGTTTAACGTTCCAGCTGAAAGACGGCAGTTCCAATACTAGGCTGCCCCACCTTCTCTGCATTACAGCACGAGGCAGTCAAATACGAATGGCTTGGCAGCACTACTCAGTCCACCGGCAGGGAATATCTCCAAATGACAGACCCCGTTAGGGCTTTGCACTCCTTAGTGGTGGCACATTTCTCGACCTTGCTAACTGCGACTGATTCCTTGTTTTCCCCAGTGCCCAGTGAGGTGCTAATGGCCAAGGTGAGTTTGCCCTGTGGGAAGTACATTTATAGAACTAGTGCTTTAAGGCACTGCTCCCAAATACCTTCAAATTTGAGGTTGTGTCTTCATGGACTTCATCAAATTTCTAGCGCACTTTAAATTTCTCATGGCATCATAGAGGTTGGGTGTTTTTGTGACTGGAAGGCTGTATTCAGTGGGGTTCCGCAGGATTCAGTGCTGGGTCCCTTGCTTTTTGTGGTATATATCGACGACTTGGTATTGAATGTTGGGGGCTATGATTAAAAAGTTTGCAGATGACACTAAAATAGGCCGTGTGGTTGATAATGAAGAAGAAAGCTGCAGACTGCAGGAAGATATCAATATACTGGTCAGGTGGGCAGAGCAGTGGTAAATGGAATTCAATCTGGATAAGTGTGAGGTAATGCATTTGGGGAGGTCTAACAAGGCAAGGGAATACACATTAATTGTTACGACACTGAGAAGTGTAGAGGAACAAAGGGACCTGGGAGTGCAGGTCCACAGATCCCTGAAGGTAGAAGGCCAGGTCGATAAGGTGGTTAAGAAGGCATATGGAATACTTGTATTCTATGCCTAGACTAATGAAGGCAAGAGCAAGGAGGTTTTGCTTGAACTGTATGAAACTGGTTAGAACGCAGCTGCAGTAGTGTATGCAGTTCTGGTCACCACATTACAGGAAAGATGTGATTGCACTGGAAAGGGTGCAGAGGAGATTTACAGGAATGTTGCCTGGACTGGAGAATTTTGACTATGAGGAAAAAGTGGTGATGCTGGGTCTGTTTTCTTTGGAACACAGGAGGCTGAGGAGAGACCTTATTGAGGTGTATAAAATTATGAGGGGCCGAGATAGAGTGGATAGGAAGGACCCGTTTCCCTTGGCAGAGAGGTCAACAATCAGGGGGCATAGATTTAAAGTAATTGGGGGGAGGTTTAGAGGAGATAGGAGGGGAAGGGGGTCTGGAACTCACTGCCTGAAAGGGTGGTAGAGGCAGAAAGCCTCAGCACATTTAAAAATACTTGGCTGTGCACTTAAAGTGCCGTAACCTACAGGGCTGCTGACCAAGAGCTGGAAAGTGGGATTAGGCTGGATAGCTCTTGGTCGGCCGGCAAGGACACGATGGGCCAAAATAGCCTCCTTCCGTGCTGTAAATTTCTATGATTCTGTGTGACAGAAACCAAAAGCAGCGCTAATGCTCTTTTAGATAGAAAGACTTGAAAGACGTGCATTTATATAACGCCTTTATCGACTACCGGACGTCTCAAGCACTTTACAGCCAATGAAGTACTTTTGGAGTGTAATCACTGTTGTACTGTAGGAAATGTGGCAACCAATCTGCGCACAGCAAGCTCCCACCAACATCATCATCATAGGCAGTCCCTCGGAATCCAGGAGGACTTGCTTCCACTCCCCAAGTGAGTTCTTTGACGGCCAAACACTCCATTACGAGAACTACAGACCCTGTTACAAGTGGGACAGACATTCGACGGGGGAAGGGGTCGGTGGGGCTGGTTTGCCCTGTGCTCCTTCCGCTGCCTGCGCCTGGCCTCTTCATGCTCCATGCGTCGAGACTCAAAGAGCTCAACGCCCTCCCGGATGGACTTTCTCCACCGCGGGCGGTCTGCGGCCAGGGTCTCCCAGGTGTCAGTGGTGATGTCGCTCTTTACCAGGGAGGCTTTGAGGGTGTCCTTATAACGTTTCCACTGTCCTCCTTTGGCTCGTTTACCATGAAGGAGCTCCGCATAAAGCATTTGCTTAGGGAGTCTCGTAACTGGCATGTGAACTATGTGGCCTACCCAGCGAAGCTAATCGAGTGTGGTCACTGCTTCCGGTAACTGGGGATGTTAGCCTGGACGAGGTCACTGATGTTGGTGCGCCTGTCCTCCCAGGAGATTTGCAGGATCTTGCGGAGACATCGTTGGTGATATATCTCCAGTGACTTGAGGTGCCTTCTGTACATCGTCCATACCTCAGATCCATACAGAAGGACGGGTATTACTACAGCCCTATAGACCATGAGTTTGGTGATAGATTTGAGGGCCTGGTTTTCAAATGCTCTTTTCCGCAGGCGGCCGAAGGTTACACTGGCGCACTGGAGGCGATGCTGAATCTCCGCATCAATGTTTGCCTTTGTTGATAAGAGGCTCCCGAGATATGGAAAATGGTCCACGTTGTCCAGGGCCGCGCCGTGAATCTTGATGATCAGTGCTATGCGGCGATGACAGTTTGGTGAAGGACCTTTGCCTTACGGATGTTAAGCGTAAGGCCCATGCTTTCATATGCCTCAGTAAATACATTGACGATATCCTGGAGTTCAGCCTCTGAAAGTGCACAGACGCAGGCATCGTCCGCGGACTGCAGCTCAACGACAGAGGTTGGGGTGATCTTGGACCTGGCCTGGAGGTGGCGTAGGTTAAACAGCTTCCCATTGGTTCTATAGTTTAGTTCCACTCCAGCGGGGAGCTTGTTGATTGTGAAGTGAGCATGGTGGCGAGGAAGATTGAGAAGAGGGTTGGGGCGATGATGCAGCACTGTTTGACCCCGGTCCGGACGTGGATTGGGTCTGTAATGGATCCGTTGGTAAGGATCACGGCCTGCATGTCATCGTGAAGCAGGCGAAGGATGTTGACAAACTTTTGGGGGCATCCGAAATGGAGGTGGACGCTCCATAGACCCTCACGGTTGACAGTGTCAAAAGCCTTTGTAAGATTGAAAAAGGCCATGTATAAGGGCTGGTGCTGCACCCTGCATTTTTCCTGCAGCTGTCGCGCTGCAAAGATCATGTCCGTTGTGCCCCGTAGGGGACAAATCCGCATTGTGACTCCGGAAGGAGCTCCTCGGCCACAGGGAGAAGACGATTGAGGAGAACTCGAGCGATAACTTTCCCAGTGGCTGAAAGCAGGGAGAATCCCTTGTAGTTACCGCAGTCGGACTTGTCTCCCTTTTAAAAAATGGTCACTATCACTGCATCTCTCAGATCTCCCGGCATGCTCTCCTCCCTCCAGATGAGAGAGATGAGGTCATGTAGCTGCGCAAGCTCCCACAAACAGCAATATAATGACCAGATAATATGTTTTATTATGTTGATTGAGGGATAAATTTTGGCCAGAACACCAGGAATAACTCCCCTGCTCTTCTTTGAAATAGTGCCGTGGGATCTTTCATGTCGACCTGAGAGAGCAGACGGGGCCTCGTTTAACATCTCATCCAAAAGACGGCACCTCCGACAGTGCAGCACTCCCTCAGTACTGCACTTGAGTGTCAGCCTAGATTTTTGTGCTCAAGTCTCTGTAGTGGGACTTGAACCCACAACCTTCTGACTCAGAGGCGAGGGTGCAACACACTGATCCACAGCTGAAATGAACAAAGCATGATGTTCCAAGGCTTTAAAGCAAGATTATAGTTTAGAAAACTTGGATTATAACACAACAGGACAGAATTACACCATCAAATTGTTTCTCGTGATAATCTACCTTGATTACATGATTGTCTTGTGATGGTTCCATGGTGTCCATTACTTTCAATATAACCTCCAATAGGCATCATGCAGAAACAAAAATTAGAAATAGCTTCCAACTTACTAAATGTAATATTGATCTCAAAATAAAATTAGGAACAACTGCATAATTCAGTGCTTTGACAGCTATTTTTTCGGTGGCTATTTTAGTTCCTTCTTGCTTTTTTAAACATTTCAGTTTCAATATTACTGTTTCTTCCTTTTCAGTTTCATTATTTTCAGTTCTTTTAAAAACCTGTTTGTACTTTTTCTTTTTCAGAATTGATTTTTTTAAAAACATGCATCATCAACTTACAAACTTTGTTTTGATGATCATCCCTGGACTATAGATGGGTAAAGAGCACATGGCTCTTTCTCCTTCTTTCCCTTTCTTTCAATTTTCATCTATTATGCTCCTGTAGCTCATGCAAGAAACACAAGAACATAAGAAATAGGAGCAGCGGGAGTCCATTCGGACCCTCGGGCCTGCTTTGCCATTCAATATTATGGCTGATCTTCTACCTCAACTCCACTTTCCTGCCCTATCCCCATAATCCCTTGATTCCCTTAGTGTCCAAAAGTCCATCGATCTCGGTCTTGAGTGTATAGAGAATGTTTCCACTTGTGGGGAAGAGCATAACTAGAGGCCATCAATATAAGATAGTGACCAAGCGACAAAGGCATGCTTAAACTTTCACAATGACACCGATCCTCTGGCCCTCAGGAAGGAAGCTAGCACTTCCTGAGACAGACAGGAACTGATTTAAATGGATGTGTTTTTGGGTGGTGCTGATGATAAGTAAACAAATTAGCAAATGTACAAAGAAGTCAAATGCATAAAACAATTTGCATTTATATAGTGTCTTTAACATAGTAAAACTTCCTAAGGCACTTCACGGGAGCATTTTCAAACAAAATTTGACACCAAGCCATAAAGGAGATATTAGGGTAGAAAATAAATATGTTTTAAGGAGCACCTTATGGATGAGAGAGGTAGAGAGACTGAGAAGTTTAGGGAGGAAATTAAGAGTGCTTGACGGTTAATACTACTATCTGTATTTAAGGAAGGATATACTTGCTTTGGAGGCAGTTCAGAGAAGGTTCACTAGGTTGATTCCGGAGATGAGGGGGTTGACTTAGGAGGATAGGTTGAGTAGGTTGGGCATCCACTCATTGGAGTTCAGAAGAATGAGAGGTGATCTTATTGAAACTTGTAAGATAATGAGGGGGCTCGACAAGGTGGATGCAAAGAGGATATTTCCACTCATGGGGAAACTAAAGCTAGGGGACATAGTCTCAGAATTAGGAGCCGCCCATTTAAACTTGAGATGAGGAGAAATTTCTTCTCTCAGAGGGTTGTAAATCTGTAGAATTCTCTGCCCCAGAGAGCTGTGGAGGCTGGGTCATTGAATATATTTAAGGCGGAGATAGACAGATTTTTGAGCGATAAGGGAATAAAGGGCTATGGGGAGCGGGCGGGGAAGTGGAGCTGAGTCCATGATCAGATCAGCCATGATCTTATTGAATGGCGGAGCAGGCTCGAGGGGCCAAATGGCCTACTCCTGCTCCTATTTCTTATGTTCTTATAAACAAACAAGTAAAAATGTAGAACATAGCAAATATGGTCAGTATTACAAATCTGAATTTCTCTCCTTTCATACAATATCACACATACATACTAATGGGTTTCCTGTGACACTGTTCACAGGAAGTTAGAGTTAGCAGGTGGCAGTGGCCACAAATGCAAGTGTGTTTTTGCATTTTAATGGCAGCAGCAGCAGTGGACGAGTGGGAAATCTGGGCTGGCTGGGTGAAGAGGCGTCAGGTGGCTCAATGGTGGGGCCATTGTTGTACAGGGCCTTGGTGAGGCCATACCTTGTGTATTGAATGTAGTTTTGGTCTCCTAACTTGAGAAAGGACATTCTTGCTATTGAGGGAGTGCAGCGAAGGTTCCCCAGACTGATTCCCGGGGTGGCGGGACTGACATCACAAGAAAGACTGGATCAACTGGGCTCTTATTCACTGGAGTTCAGACGAATGAGAGAGGATCTCATAGAAACATTTAAAATTCTGCTAGGTTTTGACAGGTTAGATGCAGGAAGAATGTTCCCAATGTTGGGGAAGTCCAGAACCAGGGGACACAGTCTAAGGATAAGGGGTAAGCCATTTAGGACCGAGATGAGGAGGAATTTCTTCACCCAGAGAGTGGTGAACCTGTGGAATTCTCTACCACAGAAAGTTGTTGAGGCCAATTCACTAAATATATTCAAAAAGGAGTTAGATGAAGTCCTTACTACTAGGGGGATCAAGGGGTATGGCGAGAAAGCAGGAATGTGGTACTGAAGTTGCATGTTCGGCCATGAAACCATTGAATGGCGGTGCAGGCTAGAAGGGCCGAATGGCCTACACCTGCACCTATTTTCTATGTTTCTATGTTTCTATCCCAAACTGATAGCAATATCACAGAATGAAATATACAGTATCTATCCCATATTCAGCTATCAATCTCACACCGACACACAGTACCGGAGAGTGAATAGCAGTGTCTGTCCTATACACACCTGTCTATCCTACAATGGCACACAGTACCAGAGAGTGAGTGACAGGGTCTTTCGTATATTCTCCCTCTATCCCACACTGACGCATTTTTTCAGAGAGTAAAACATCGCTCGTTTTTGGAAAAATAATATATTTATCAGTTTGGTCACACTGTTTGCAGGATGGGAGTTAAAGTATCTGCATTTTGTATTCCACTGACAAGCAAACACTGCCACACAGTAACAGAGAGTGGCAGTTAAACTATCTATCCTATAGTCAACAACAATACCCAAACTGATATGTATGACCAGAGAGTGAGTGGCAGCTATTTGTTGTACACAACTGTCAATCTCACACTGACACACAGTACCAGAGAATCAGTGGCAGTGTCTGTCCTATACACATCTGTCAATCCCAGACTGGCACACAGTACCAGAGAGTGGGTGACAGTGTCTGTCCTATACACACCTGTCAATCACACACTGACACACAGTACCAGAGAGTGAGTGGCAGTGTCTGTCCTATACACACCTGTCAATCTCATACTGGCACACAGTACCACAGAGTGAGTGACAGTGTCTATCCTATACATACCTGTCAATCTCACACTGACACACAGGAGCAGAGAGTGAGTGACAGTGTCTGTCCTATGCACACATGTCAATCCCACACTGACACACAGTACCAGAGAGTGAGTGACAGTGTCTGTCCAATACACACATGTCAATCACACACTGACACACAGTACCAGCGAGTGAGTGACAGTGTCTGTCTTATACACACCTGTCAATCACACACTGACATACAGTACCAGAGAGTGAGTGACAGTGTCTGTCCTATACACACCTGTCAATCACACACTGACATAAAGTACCAGAGAGTGAGTGACAGTGTCAGTCCTATACACACTTGTCAATCACACACTGACACACAGTACCAGAAAGTGACTCATAAATATCTAATCTACCATAACAAGCAATTTGAAACTGCCCCAGTGTCCCATTGAGTGACAAAAACAATATAAGTCCCTTTTCACCGGACCAGTGAGTGTAGAACATAGTATTGGGGGTAATGTTTTGATGTGGATAGAGAACTGGTTGGCAGACAGGAAGCAGAGAGTCAGGATAAATGGGTCATTTCAGAATGGCAGGCAGAGACTAGTTAGATGCCGCAGGGCTCAGTGCTGGGACCCCAGCTATTTACAATATACATCAATGATTTAGACGATGGACTTGAAAGTAATATCTCCAAGTTTGAAGATGACACTAAGCTGGGTGGCGGTGTGAGCTGTGAGGAGAATGCGAAGAGGCTGCAGGGTGACTTGGACAGCTTAGGTGAATGGGCAAGTGCATGGCAGATGCAGTATCATGTGGATAAATGTTAGCTTTTCCACTTCGGTGGCAAAAACATGAAGGCAGAATATTAACTGAACGGCGGCAGATTAGGAAAATGGGGGGTGCAACGAGATCTGGGTGGCATGGTACATCAGGCATTGAAGGTTGGCATACAGTTTGGCGCAGGTGGTGAAGAAGGCAAAAGGCATGTTGGCCTTAATAGCTCGGGGATTTGAGTATAGCACCAGGGAGGTCTTACTGCAGTTGTACAGTGCCTTGCTGAGGCCTCACCTGGAATATTGTGTTCAGTTTTGGTTTCCTAATCTGAGGAAGGCCGTTCTTGCTATTGAGGGAGTGCAGCGAAGGTTCACCAGACTGATGCCATGGATGGCAGGACTAACATTTGAGGAAAGATTGGATCAACTGGGCCTGTATTCACTGGAGTTTAGAAGAATGAGAGGGGATCTCAGAGAAACATATAACATTCTGACGGGACTGGACAGGTTAGATGCGGGAAGAATGTTCCAGATTTTGGGAAGTCCAGATCCAGGGGACACAGTCGAAGGATAAGGGGTAGGCCATTTAGCAATTAGTTGAGGAGATACTTCTTCACTCAGAGAGTTGTGAACCTGTGAACCTGTGACTTTATCTTCTGCAGAGAGTTGTTGATGCCAGGCCATTAGATATATTCAAGAGGGAGTTGGATATGGCCCTTATGGCTAAAGGGATCAAGGGGTATGGAGAGAAAGCAGAAAAGGGGTACTGAGGTGAATAATCAGCCATGATCCTATTGAATGGTGGTGCAGGCTCGAAGGGCCAAACGGCCTACTCCTGCACCTATTTTCTATGTTCCTTTGAACCCAGCCAGAGTCATCACCTTTATGGGAGGGGAAGCAGTGAGTGTAGAACTGAACCCAGCCAGAGTCAGTATCTGCAGGGGAGGGCACCAGTGAGTGTAGAACTGAACCCAGCCAGAGTCAGCACCTTCAGGGGAGGGGAACCAGTGAGTGTAGAACTGAACCCAGCCAGAGTCAGCACCTTCAGGGGAGGGGAACCAGTGAGTGTAGAACTGAACCCAGCCAGAGTCAGCACATTCAGGAGAAGGGAACCAGTGAGTGTAGAACTGAACCCAGCCAGAGTTGGTGATGAAAATTGGGAGCAGCGGAAAGCTGAATTTCACGACAGGAATGAGGAAGAGAGTATGGAGTGGGAATTTACTGCTTTCTGGAACAAGAGAGGAAAGAATGTTCTCTAGAATCTAGAAATGTCTGTTCTGAATTTCTGTCCTGTACTTGCAGTAATGATTTTTGTAAACTCCTTTTACAGGTTATTCGAGGGGCGGGATTTGCAGACGGGGAACACAAACCAAACATCACATCAAGATCTGACGGAATCACTCGATTCCTCAGGACCTGAATATCATCTGCGCTTCAATGTGGAAGGAGAAAAGTTTGTCTGTTCTGTCTGTGGGAACAGATTTCAAATATCAGTGATACTGGAAAAGCACCGAGACACACACACTCGAGTGAGAGTGTTCCAGTGCACTGACTGTGGAAAGAGCTTTAACCAGTCACACAGGCTGACAAAACATTGCAACATTGACAGCGGGGAGAAACCGTACACGTGTTCTGTGTGTGGACCAGATTTCAACTGATCGTCCAACCTGGATAGACACAAGGACAACCCCACCACGGAGAAACCTTGGGAATGTAGGGACTGTGGGAAGGGATTCAATTACCCATCTGATCTGGAAGTTCATCGGCGCTGTCACACTTGGGAGAGGCCGTTCATCTGCTCTAAATGTGGGAAGGAATTCACTGCTCATTCCAACCTGTTCAAACACCAGCGAGTTCACACAGGGGAGAAGCCATTCACCTGCTCTGAATGTGGGAGGGATTCACTCTGTCATCCCATCTTCTAACTCACCAGCGGGTTCATACTGGGGAGAGGCCATTCAGCTGCTCTGAATGTGGGGAGGGATTCACGACATCATCCCACCTGCAGAGGCACCATCGAGTTCACACTGGGGAAAGACCGTTCACCTGCTCTGACTGTGGGAAGGGATTCATACAGTCGTCCCACCTTGTAGCTCACCAGCGAGTTCACACTGGGGAGAGGCCGTTCACCTGCTCTGAGTGTGGGAAGCGATTCACTACATCATCCCACCTTCTGATGCACCAGCGAGTTCACACTGGAGAGAGCCGTTCATCTGATCCGAGTGTGGGAAGGGATTCACTCGGTCATCTGACCTGCTGATACACCAGCGAGTTCACACTGGGGAGAGGCCATTCATCTGCTCTGAGTGTGGGAAGGGATTCACTCGGTCATCTGACCTGCTGACACACCAGCGAGTTCACTCTGGAGAGAGGCCATTCATCTGTTCTGAGTGTGGGAAGGGATTCACTTGGTCATCAAACCTGCTGACACACCAGCGATTTCACAAGTGACTGCAGGGTTTGGATTCGCTGTTGTCCCAGCGAATAATGACCATTCTGACAGTTGGGCTTTCATTCTGCAGATATTGATTACCCCTATAACTGGACTGGAGTTTAATATTCGGGATATTTGACAAAATAATCAATGGGAAAAGGGTCAGATAAAAAAATAACGCTGATTGTGTTTGCATCCATACTTCATCCTTTAAGAAACATAAGAAATAGGAGCAGGAGAAGGCCATTGTGCACTCAAACCTGTTCTGCTGTATAATAAGATCATGACTGATCTGATCTTGGCCATAGCTGCACTTCCTTGCCTGATCACCATAACCCTTCAGTCCATTATCGCTCAAATGTCTGGCTTTCTCCACTTTAACTAATTTCAATGACCCTGCCTCCACAGCTCTCTGGGGTAGGAAACTCCAAAGTTTTACGACACTCCAATAGAAGACAATTCTCTTCATCTCAGTTCTAAATCGGCTGCACGTTATTCTTAAACTATGCCCCCTAGTTCCAGATTCTCAACGAGTGGAAACATCATCTCTGCATCTACCTTGCTGAGCCCCCTCAGTATCATATGGTTCCATAAGATCATCTCTGATTCTTCTAAACTCCAATGAGTATAGGCTCAGACTATCTTCCTAAGTCAACTCCTTCATCTCAGAAATTAAACTCGTGAAGGTTCTCTGAACTGTCTCCAATGCAAGTATAACACTCCTTAAATAAGGAGATCAAAATTGTACGCAGTACTCCAGGTGTGGTCTCACCAATACTCTGTACAATCATAGCAGGACTTCCCTGCGTTTATACTCCATCCTCCTCCTTACAATAAAGGCCAACATTTCTTCGCCTTCATAATTATTTCTTGTACCTGCATACTGACTTCATGCACAAGGACCCCCAGGTCCATCAATACTTAAGCATTTTGTAATATCTCTTCATTTAAATAATAAATTGTATTTTTATTTTTTCTACAAAAGTGGTTAATCTCACACTTTCCTAGAGTAACTCAATTGGGCCACTAAATTAGCCTGTCTGGATAATGTTGCAGATTATTTCTGTCCTCCACACAATGTACTTTCAAACCCATCTTTGTATCATCAGCAAACTTGGAAACATTACACTCGATCCCTTCATCCAAGTCATTAATATAGATTGTCAATAGTTGCAGCCCCAGCAGTAATCCCTATGACCCCCAACCAATTGCCATTTGACAAACGGAAACTGACCCATTTGTCCCGACACTGTCTTCTGTTAGAACATCAGAACATAAGAATTAGGAACAGCCGCTCGAGCCTGCTCTGCCATTCAACAATATCATGGCTGATCTGGCCGTGGACTCAGCTCCACTTACCCGCCCGCTCCCCATAACCTTAATTCCCTTATTGGTTCAAAATCTATCTCTCTGTGACTTGAAAACATTCAATGAGCTAGCCTCAACTGCTTCCTTGGGCAGAGAATTCCAGATTCACAAATCTCTGGGAGAAGAAATTCCTTCACAACTCGTTTTTATATTGGCTCCCCCGTATTTTGAGACTGTGCCCCCTAGTTCTAGTCTCCCCGACCAGTGGAAACAACCTCTCTGCCTCTGTTTTGTCTATCCCTTTCATGATTTTAAATGTTTCTATAAGATCACCCCTCATCCTTCTGAACTCCAACGAGTAAAGATCCAGTCTACTCAATCTATCATCATAAGGTAAACCCCTCATCTCCGGAATCAGCCGAGTGAATCGTCTCTGTACCCTCTCCAAAGCGAGTATATCCTTCCTTAAGTAAGGTGACCAAAACTGCACGCAGTACTCCAGGTGCGGCCTCACCAATACCCTGTACAGTTGCAGGAGGACCTTCCTGCTTTTGTACTCCAACCCTCTCGCAATGAAGGCCAACATTCAATTCACCTTCCAATTTACCTGCTGCACCTGCAAATTAAGTTTTTGGGATTCATGCACAAGGACCCCCAGATCCCACTGCACCGCAGCATGTTGTAATTTCTACCCATTCAAATATTATTCCCTTTTACTGTTTTTTTTCCCCAAGGTGGATGACCTCACATTTTACGACATTGTATTCCATCTGCCAAACCTTAGCCCATTCGCTTAACTTATCTAAATATCTTTGCAGCCTCTCTGTGTCCTCTACACAACCTGCTTTCCCACTAATCTTTGTGTCATCTGCAAATTTTGTTACTTAACACTATGTCCCCTCTTCCAGGTCATCTATGTATATTGTAAAAAGTTGCAGTCCCAGCACTGATCCCTGTGGCACACCACTAACCACCGATTGCCAACATCAAAAGGACCCATTTATCCCGACTCTCTGCTTTCTGGTAGTAAGCCAATTCTCTATCCATGCTAAAACATTTCCTCTGACTCCGCGTACGTTTATCTTCTGCAGTAACCTTTTGTGTGGCACCTTATCGAATGCCTTTTGGAAATCCAAATACATCACATCCATCGGTACACCTCTATCCACCATGCTCATTATATCCTCAAAGAATTCCTGTAAATTAGTTAAACATGATTTCCCCTTCATGAATCCATGTTGCGTCAGCTTGATTGCACAATTCCTATCTCGATGTCTCGCTATTTCTTCCTTAATGATAGCTTCAAGCATTTTCCTCATGACAGATGTTAAACTAACTGGCCGATAGTTACCTGCCTTTTGTCTGCCCCCTTTTTTAAACAGAGGCGTTACATGAGCTGTTTTCCAATCCGCTGTTACCTCCCCAGAGTCCAGAGAAATTTGGTAGATTATAACGAAGGCATCTGCTACAACTTCCGCCATCTCTTTTAATACCCTGGGATGCATTTCATCAGGTTCAGAGAACTTGTCCACCTTGAGTCCCAATAGCCTGTCCAGCACTACCCCACTAGTTATAGTGATTGTCTCAAGGTCCTCCCTTCCCACATTCCCGTGACAAGCAATTTTCGGCAAGGTTTTTGTGTCTTCCACAGTAAAGACCGAAGCAAAATAATTGTTTAAGGTCTCAGCCATTTCCACATTTCACATTATTAAATCCCCCTTCTCATCTTCTAAGGGACCAACATTTACTTTAGTTACTCTTTTCCGTTTTATATATCAGTAAAAGCTTTTACTATCTGTTTTTATGTTTTGCGAAAGTTTATTTTCATAATCTATCTTTCCTTTCTTTATTGCTTTCTTAGTCATGCTTTGCTGTCGTTTAAAATATTCCCAATCTTCTAGTTTCCCACTAACCTTGGCCACTTTATACACATTGGTTTTTAATTGTTAGTTAGCCCACCCTAGTCTATCCATGCTAATATATTTGCCCCAGCCCAGTGAAATGTTGTCTTGTGCAGTAACCTGTTATGTGACACCTTATTGCTTACCTGCTGGATAACCAAATACACCACATTCATTGGTTCCCCATTATCCACCTTGCACATTACTTCCTCAAAGAGCTTCAGCAAATTTGTAAAACATGATTTCTCTTTTTTAAAACCATACTGACTCTGCGTATCTGTATTATGCTTTTCCAAATGTCCTGCTCGTGCTTCCTTAATAATGGACTCCAGCTTTTTTCCAATGACAGAATTTAGGCTATTTTCTGTCTCCCATCTTTTTTAAAATATTTTTACATTTGTGGTTTTCCAATCTTCTGGGACCTCCCTAGAATCCATTGAATTTTCGTAGATTACAACCAATTCATCCACTATCTCTGCAGACCCTAGGTTGCAAGCCATTGGTCCAGGGAACCTGTCCACTTTAGTCCCATTATTTTACCAAATACTACGTCTTTAGTGATAGTGATAGTTTTTAGTTTCTCCCTCTCTATAGCTTCTTGATTATCTACTATTTGGATGTTTTTAGTATCCTCTACCATGAAGACTGATACAAAATATTTGTTCAAAGTCTCTGCCATTTCCCTGAACCCCATTATTAACTCCCCCGTCTCATCCTCAAAGGGATCAACATTTATTTTAACCAGTCTTTTACATTTTTTTCCTGGTATTAGTCATAATATTATGAGCTGGATTGGGAGTGGGCTGGCAGTGCGTAGGCAGCAAGCTGTTATGGATAGATTGGGTTGGTTTGGATACCGGTCAGCAGTGAGCTCCCGCAGGAGTTGGTGTGGGATATGTTGCTCATCCTATTTTTATTAATGATCTGGTTGTAGATGATGGGGGCACAATCTATAAATTTGCATAAGGATATCAAGATTTGTGCGAGTCTTAGGGGCCCTGCTGCTTCAGGCAGATCTTACTGGTTTGGGAGATTTGTCTCATGACTGGCAAATGGTGTGTAAGTTAGATAAGTGCACTGTTATGCACGTGGGCAGGGTAAATGCTAAACAGCCATTCATGCGTCAGTGAAAAGCACTAAAGAAGGTGGAGACAGAGAGAGATTTGGGCATTCCAGTACATATATCGTTGAAGGTTCGAAGTCTGGAGGCTGCTCAACCATTGGAGCAGGTCGGGGAGCAGAAGGAGCAGGCCTGGCCCAGTAGTCTGAGCGGCCCCCAGCCTGTGATCAACATCGGTGCTACAAAGTGGCTTTCTCTGATCCAAATTGAGGATCTCGCACTTTCCGAGTTGAATTCCATCTGGCACAGTTTTTTCCGCATTTTTATGCAGCCAAATCACAGATATTGAAGATCAGGATGTAAAAGAACCAGCCATCGGTGGTCTCGAACCACCATTCTTTCACTTAATAAACGAAAGTGCTACCCGATTGCACTTTAGAGATGTGCTGAATTATTAGCAACAACATATGAGGTTATCGAGCCAAAACTTCAGATCACAGTGAGCAAGCTAACAACTGTCCAGTCTGTTCAGTTATCCCAATTAAAGAGCGCAGTATTCATTATGGGAACATGCAAATGGTTGATGAAAGAAAAGACATTTAACAAATTGATCAGAAAACCCGTGTCCGGCTATTAGCATGGTTCATCAACCAATTAACATGGTATCTAGGTTTCTCACATCATTGGGAATCTTTCCACGAGTTCTTCTGCTATAGTATTCTTCAATGTAGGGATCAGATATACACGTGTTTGCTTCACAGGATGCCCTGGCAACCAGGCATTCTCAAGCCAAGGCTACTGATGGGTCCCTGCTCTTTCTGCTTTATATGGCGGTCAGCAGCATGCAAAGTGAAACAACGAACCACGGGCCTGTAATGGAGCCTCTACCCATCCTGCTCTGTGTGGGTCTCAGTACCACACTGGGTGATGGAGTAACATACCACAGGTGGGAATGGAGCCTGGGCTTTCCCTGCTCTGTGTGGGTCTCAGTACCACACTGGGTGATAGAGTAACATACCACAGGTGAGGATGGAGTCTGCGCTTTCCCTGTACTGTGTGGGTCTCAGTACCACACTGGGTGACACAGTATCATACCACAGGTAGGGATGGAGAATGGGCTTTCCCTGCTCTGTGTGGGTCTCAGAACCACACTGGGTGATAGAGTATCATACCACAGGTGTGGATGGAGTCTGGGCTTTCCCTGCTCTGTGTGGTTCTCAGTACCACACTGGTGAGAGAGTATCATACCACAGGTGAGGATGGAGTCTGGGCTTTCCCTGTTCTGTGTGGGTCTCAGTACCACACTGGGTGATAGAGTATCATACCACAGGTAGGGATGGAGAATGGGATTTCCCTGCTCTGTGTGGGTCTCAGTACCACACTGGGTGATAGAGTATCATACCACAGGTAGGGATGGAGTCTGGGCTTTCCCTGCTCTGTGTGGGTCTCAGTACCACTCTGGTGAGAGAGTATCATACCACAGGTGAGGATGGAATCTGGGCTTTCCCTGTTCTGTGTGGATCTCAGTACCACACTGGGTGACACAGTAACATACCACAGGTAGGGATGGAGAATGGGCTTTCCCTGCTCTGTGTGGGTCTCAGTACCACACTGGGTGATACAGTAACATAACACAGGTGGGGATGGAGTCTGGGCTTTCCCTGCTCTGTGTGGGTCTCAATAGCAGGTAACAACAGAGAGTAAAAGCTTTTACAGATATATAAAACGGAAAAGAGTGACTAAAGTAAATGTTGGTCCCTCAGAAGATGAGAAGGGGGATTTAATAATGGGAAATGTGGAAATGGCTGACGCCTTAAATAATTATTTTGCTTCGATCTTCAGAGTGGAAGACACAAAAACCATGCCAAAAATTTTGGTCACAGGAATATGGGAAGGGAGGACCTTGAGACAATCACTACCACTAGAGGCGTAGTGCTGGACAGGCGAATGGGACTTAAGGAAGACAAGTCCCGTGGTCCTGATGAAATGGATCCCAGGGTATTAAAAGAGTTGGCGGAAGTTATAGCAGATGCATTAGTCATAATCTACCAAAATTCTCTGGACTCTGGGGAGGCACCAGCGGATTAGAAAGTAGCTACTGTAACACCTCTGTTTAAAAACGGGGGCAGACAAAATGCAGGTAACTATAGGACGGTTAATTTAACATCTGTAGTGGGAAAAATGCTTGAAACTATCATTAAGGAAGAAATAGCGGGACATCGAGATAGCAATAGTGCAATCAAGCAGATTCATGAAGGGGAAATAATGTTTAACTAATTTACTGCAATTCTTTGATGATATAACGAGCATGGTGGATAGAGGTGCACCGATAAATGTGGTGTATTTAGATTTCCAAAAGACATTCGAAAAGGTGCCACACAAAAAGGTTACTGCAGAAGATAAAGGTTCGCGGAGTCAGACGAAATGTGTTAGCATGGATGGAGAACTGGCTGGCTAACAGAAAGCAGAGAGTCGGAATAAATGGGTCCTCTTCGGGTTGGAAATCGGTGGTTAGTTGTGTGCCACAGGGATCAGTGCTGGGGACACAACTATTTACAATATACATAGATGACCTGGAAGAGGGAACAGAGTGTAGTATATCAAAATTTGCAGAAGACACAAAGATTAGTGGGGACGCGGGTTGTTTAGAGGACACAGAGAGGTTGCAAAGAGATTTAGATAGGTTCAGCGAATGGGCTAAGGTTTGGCAGATGGAATACAATGTCGGAAATTGTGAGGTCATCCACCTTGTGAAAAAAACAGTCAAAGGGAATATTATTTGAATGGGGAGAATTTACAACATGCTGCGTGCAGAGAGACCTGGGGGTCCTTGTGCATGAATCCCAAAAAGTTAATTTGCAGGTGCAGCAGGGAATCAGGAAGGCGAATGGAATGTTGGCCTTCATTGCGAGAGGGATGGAGTACAAAAGCAGGGAGGTCCTGCTGCAACTGTATAGGGTATTGGTGAGGCCACAACTGGAGTACTGCGTGCAGTTTTGTTCACCTTACTTAAGGAAGGATATACTAGCTTTGGAGGGGGTACAGAGACGATTCACTAGGCTGATTCCGGAGATGAGAGTGTTACCTTATGGTGATAGATTGAGTAGACTGGGTATTTACTCGTTGGAGTTCAGAAGGATGAGGGGTGATCTTATCGAAACATTTAAAATAATGAAAGGGATAGACAAGATAGAGACAGAGAGGCTGTTTCCACTGGTCGGGAGACTAGAACTAGGGGGCACAGCCTCAAAATACGGGGGAGCCAATTTAATACCGAGTTGAGAAGAATTATTTTCTCCCAGAGGGTTGTGAATCTGTGGAATTCTCTACCGAAGGAAGCAGGTAAGGCTAGCTCATTGAATGTATTCAAGTCACGCATAGATAGATTTTTTACCAAGAAGGTAATTAAGGGTTACGGGTAGCGGGCGGGTAAGTGGTGCTGAGTCCACTACCAGATCAGCCATGATCTGGTTGCATGACTGAGCAGAATCGAGGAGCTAGATGGCCTACTCCAGTTTCTAATTCTTATGTTCTTATGTAAGCAAACTGGGTGATAGAGTAACATACCACAGGTAGGGATGGAGTCTGGGCTTTCCCTGCTCTGTGTGTGTCTCAGTACCACACTGGGTGATAGAATAACATACCACAGGTGGGGGTAGAGCCTGGGCTTTCCCTGCTATGTGTGGGTCTCAGTACCACACTGGGTGATACAGTAACACACCACAGGTGGTGACGTAGTCTGGGCTTTCCCTGCTCTGTGTGGGTCTCAGTAAAACACTGGGTGATACAGTAACATAACACAGGTGCGGATGGAGCCTGGGCTTTTCCTGCTCTGTGTGTGTCTCAGTACCACACTGGGTGATAGAGCAATATACCACAGGTGGGGATGGAGTCTGGGCTTTCCATGCTCTGTGTGTGTCTCAGTACCACACTCGGTGATACAGTAACTTACCACAGGTGTGAATAGAGCCTGGGCTTTCCCTGCTCTGTGTGGGGCTCAGTCCCACAACCCCTTGCAATAAATTAAGATGCATAATGCGGAAGAAGGAAACTGATCGCATTCTGTTGTGTGGAGCTCAGTGCGATACCGGGTGTGATATGCAAATTCTCCACACAAGCTGAGCCCCTGGGGCACAGCCAGTAGCTGCCTCCCTGCAATGACAGACAGGGAGCAGAGACTAAGGTTGTAGTTTCACATGATTAAGCTGCTTTATTAGGCGATTCCTCAGCTGTGAATCCCCCAGCAAAGACTTCATGGAGTGTATAATATAAGTGAGATTCAACATCAGCATCAGAAAAGCTCTCCTTGCTTTGCGACTCTTATCTCTATGCAACTTCTCGCTGCTAAAGAGTGAACTTAATATAATTTCACCTTGGCTCGGGGTCAGTGTGGCTCAGTATATTTTGGGCTGTTTGAAATGCAATGTAATTGGCCGCCCCTGAACCAATTTACAGCTTGCCCCAGCCATGAACAGCGCATCATTCGTTGCAGTAGTACAAAATACACTTCTATGCCTGTTGTTTTAATTTCAGCAGTAAATGACTCGATTTCTCTCAACATATGGAACTATAACTGCCGATTGACACTGTAAATGTTGCAAACATTTAACTGCAAGTGTCAGATCAATCATGGTTATCATTAGGCATCAATTTACCTTTTTGCGCTACACCCTCACTTATCACAGCATGGCTATCAGTCAATGCACTGCCAGTGTGAAAAAATTCAACATTTTAAACTTAGCAACGTGTGCAAGACTGTAATCAGAGAGCGCTTGGGCCATGGGCAGTGAAACTAATCCTGAGCATTAAGATATTTATGAAGCCTGGGCGCCTCCTGTATTTCGCATTGGCTCACTGTGTGCCTCTGTTTAGGATTCGCAGGCGATTTCCCAGCTCTGAATTCATGCAGTGTTTGATGTAATTCACTGTGTCTTCAACACAGTGAGATCTAGCCTGGTGAACAAACTTTGTATCTTTATGAACACTTCATAACACTAGCCTGGTGTGCAAGCTTTGTATCTTTACGAACATTTCAGCAGAACATTAAATCAACAGATGGAACTAGAATTGCTGATTGACACTGTAAGTTTTGCCAACATTTAACTGCAGTGTGAGAACAATCACAATTATCATTATGCTTCCATGTACGTTTTGGCTCTGCATCACCCGAAAAACCTAGCTCCCCCAACAGTACTCAAAGCAGTGTATCTGTTTTGCAGGGGGATGACCAGAGGGGACCCTTGCACTATCTTTCTTGCACTACTCATCCTGCTGGTCTTCCATTCCCTATCTGGCTGTGGACCCTTCTGCTGCGGTAAGACCAACTCACTACACGTGATACTCACGTCATTCTCAGCATCGTGGATGTTCCAGAGTGAATCCACCCTCAGCTCCAACTCCGCAACGCGGACTGTCAAGAGCTCGAGGCGGATACACTTCCCACAAACGTAGCGCCCAGGGACACCGGAAGTGTCCCCAAGTTCCCACATGGTACAGGAGGAGCATATCACATGTCCGAGCTCTCCTGCCATGTCTTAACCTTAGATACCCTTACATTGGTAATAACAATGTTAATGTTCACTTACTGATATAAAAATAAAAGAAAAGCTACTCACCAATCACCAGCCAATCACTTACCCCATTGGCTGTGACGTCACTTTTTGATTACTTTCTACTTCTATTTTGCTTTCTCTCCTGCTGTAGCTGCCTTTTGATAGGCTGCTCCCGCGTCTCACCAACTGCCGCTGGCTCTCGATCTCCTGCTGGGCCTTTTATAAGCTGCTCACGCGTCTCACCAACTGCCGCTGGCTCTCGATCTCCCGCTGGGCCTTTTATAGGCCGCTCCCCTCTCACCAACTGCCGCTGGCTCTCGATCTCCCGCTGGGTCTTTTATAGGCCGCTCCCCATGGTCAGAGGGTCTGGTGAGAAGGAGGAACTGAGGGAAATCCTTATTAGTCATGAAATTGTGTTGGGGAAATTGATGGGATTGAAGGCCGATAAATCCCCAGGGCGTGATGGACTGCATCCCAGACTACTTAAGGATGTGGCATTGGAAATGGCGGATGTATTAAGAGTAATTTTCGAACATCCAAAGACTCTCTTCAGTTCCTATCAAGTGGAGGGTAGCCAAGGGAGCCAAACTTTTTAAAAGAGGAGGGAGAAAGAAAACAGGCAATAATATGCATCAGTAGTGCGTAAAATGATGGAATCAATTGTTAAAGATGTCACAGCAGCGCATTTGGAAAGAGGTGACATAATAGGTCCAAGTCAGCATGGATTTACGAAAGGGAAATCATTCTTGACAAATATTCTGGAATATATTTGAAGATGATTCCAGCAGAGTGGACAAGGGAGAACCAGTTGATGTGGTATATTTGGACTTTCAGAAGGCCTTCGACAAGGTCCCACACAAGAGATTAATGTGCAAAGTTAAAGCACATGGGATTGGGGATAGTGTGCTGACGTGGATTGAGAACTGGTTGTCAGATAGGAAGCAAAGAGTAGGAGTGAATTGGTAATTTTCAGAATTGCAGGCTGTGATTAGTGGGGTACCGCAAGGTTCTGTGCTGGGGCCCCAGCTGTTTACATTGTACATTATTGATTTAGACGAGGGGATTAAATGTAGTATCTCCAAATTTGCGGATGACTCTAAGTTGGGTGGCAGTGTAAGCCGCGAGGAGGATGCTATGAGGCTACAGAGTGATTTGGATAGGTTAGGTGAGTGGGCAAATGCGTGGCAGATGAAGTATAATGTGGATAAATGTGAGGTTATCCACGTTGGTGGTAAAAACAGAGAGGCAGACAGTTATCTGAATGTTGACAGATTAGTAAAAGGGGTGGTGCAACGAGACCTGGGAGTCATGGTTCATCAGTCATTGAAGGTTGGTATGCAGGTACAGCAGGCGGTTAAGAAAGCAAATGGCATGTTGGCCTACATAGCGAGGGGATTTGAGTAAAGGGGCAGGGACGTGTTGCTACAGTTGTACAGGGCCTTGGTGAGGCTGTACCTGCAGTATTGTGTGCAGCTTTGGTCTCCTAACTTGAGAAATTACATTTTTGCTATTGAGGGAGTGCAGCGAAGGTTCACAAGACTGACGCCCTGGATGGCGGGACTGACATATCAAGAAAGACTGGATCAACTGGGCTTGTATTCACTGGAGTTCAGAAGAATGAGAGGGGATCTCATAGGAACGTTTAAAATTCTGACGGGCATAGACAGGTTAGATGCAGGACGAATGTTCCCAATGATGGGGAAGTCCAGAACCAGGGGTCAGAGCCTAAGGATAAGTGGTAAGCCATTTCGTACCGAGATGAGGAGAAATATATTCACCCAGAGAGTGGTGAACCTGTGAAAGTCTCTAGCACAGAAAATTGTTGAGGCCAAGTCACTAAATATATTCAAAGAGGAGTTAGATATAGACCTTACGACTAGGGGGATCAAGGGGTCGGGTGAGAAAGCAAGAATGGCGCACTGAAGTTGCATGTTCAGCCATGAACTCCTGGAATGGCGGTGCAGGCTCGAAGGGCCGAGTGCCCTACTCCTGCACCTATTTTCTATGTTTCTATGTTTCTATGTTTCATACAAAATATACCATCTCACAATTTTCTGTGTTGAACTTCGTGTTTCAATTATATGGCCAACCTGCATGTTTAGTAATATCCGACTGTAATTTCTTGCATTCCCCTTCGGTATTCTCTATCCCCACCAATGCCCCCCGCCACACGATGTTGAGTCACGTGCAAAGTTAGGAATTGTATCTGAATCATTAAAATAAATGATGTACTAGCACTGATCCTCGTGGAACACCACTATTCACCTTCTGCCAATGTGAATAGTTACATTTGTCTTGGCTGATCCAGATAATTTCGAGATGAATGGTGGCCATCAGTATGTTGTTGTGTGGTGATCATGACGTTGAATGCCAAATGGCGCTGGTTTGACTATCGCTTGCCAGAGATAGTCATTGCCTGGCACCTATGTGATGCGAGTTTAATAATCTGCTGGATGTGTACATTTGTCGCATAAATTAACATATGCAGAGTAGTTGCTGATTGGATAGTGAATGATTTATAAATGCAGTTTGTATGTAGAGAGATTCGTGAAGCTAAATTCTAACAGCCAGCAGAGAATGATTAAGAGAGGGAAGAAGGTTCATGAAAGTAAACTAGCACGACATGTAAAAATTGTAAAAACAGATAGTAAGAATTTCTACAGGTACTTTGAATGGAAAAGATTTGCAAAACTAAATGTTTGTCCCCTGAAGGATGAGACTGAGACATTAATAATGTAGATCATTGAAATGGTATAGTCGTTGAACACATATTGTGTATCGGTCAAAGGCCGAAGTTCGAAGGAAGGAGGCTCTAAAAACATCCTAATAGTGGAAAAACAAGGGGCGATATGTCGAGAGGAACTTAATGCATTATAGACTAAAGGCGGAGCAGTTCCCTGTACCTGATTACTTATATCCTAGGTTCTTAAGAGGAGTTGCTTTATTTTCGTGAATGCATTGTTCTTACTTACGAAAATGACAGGGATTCTGGAGCGCTCCTAGCGGCTTGGAAAACTGCAAATGTAACGCCACTATTTATAAAAATGAGGCAGCTAACAAGCAGGAAACTATCGACCAGTTAGCCTAAAATCTGTCGTTGGGAAAATGCTGGAGTCCATTATTAAGGAAGCAGTAGCGGGGCATTTAGAAAAGCATGATTTAATCAAGCAGAATCAGCATGGTTTTATTAAAATGAATTGATGATTGACAAATTTGCTGGATTGCTTTGGGGATCAAACGAGCAGCTGGATTAAGGGGAACCAGTAGATGTGGTGTATTTGGATATATAAATGGCTTTCGATTCATGCCACATAAGAGATTGCTGCACACGGTACAATCTCAGGGGGTTGGGGATAAAATATCGGCTAACAATCAGAAAACCGAGAGTCTGGATAAATGGATCATTTTCCGGTTTGCAAACATTGGCTAGTGGGATGCGGCAGGAGTCACCTATTTACAATCTAGATTAATGTTTTGGATGAAGGGACCGGGTGTAATGTAGCCAAGTTTGCTGATGTTACAAAGATGGGTGTGAAATCAAATTGTGACGAGGACACAAAGCATCTGCGACGGGATATAGATTGGTTAATTGCTTGGGAAAAAACATTTGCTGATCGAAAAAATGTAGGAAAATATGAGGTTATCCACTTTGGCAGAAATATGCGAAAAGCAATTTTTAATTTAAATGGAGAAAATTTGCAAAGTGCTGCAATACAGTGAGACCTGGAGGTGCCTTTGCATGAAACACAAAAGACTAGTATGCATTGACAGCAGGTAATCAGGAAGCCCAATTTAATGGTGGCCTTTGTTAAAAGGGGCCTGAGTTTTAAGGCAGAGAACTCCAGCTGCAAGTGTACAGGGTTTTGGTGAGGCCAAACCTGGAGTACATTTTACAGTTTTGCTTTCCGTAATTAAGGAAGTATTAACTTGCATTGGAGATTGCTCACAGAAGGTTCACTAGATTAATTCCGCAGTTGAGGCGGTTGACCATTTAAGAAAGATTTGGTAGTTTGAGCCGATACACACTGGAGTTCAGAAGAATGAGAGGTGGTCTTAATGAAACTTATGATAATAAGGGGACTCGAAAAAGGGGAATGCAGAGAAGATATTTACATCATTGAGGAAACTAAAGCCGCCGGGGACATCGTGTTAGAATAAGGGACCGTTCATTTAAAACTGAGATGAGGATTTTTTTTTCTCTCAGAGCATTGTAAATCTATGCAATCCTCTGCCCCAGAGAGCAGAAGAGACTGGGTCATTGAATATATTTAAAGCGGAGATAGACAGATTTTTGAGAGATAAGCAAGTAAAGGGTTTATGAGGAGCGCGTAGAGATGTAGAGCTGAGGCCAAGATCAGATCAGCCATGATCTTATTGAAAGGTGGAACAGGCATGAGGTGCCAAATGACATAGTCCTGCTCCTATTTATTATGTTCTTATGTTATAATTGATGGATAGTGCATGATTTGAAGACGCCTGGATAATATCAGCTTCCAACATAAAAGTATCTTGAATATTGCGGTTCACAGCATGGCTGCTTAGTTCACTTAGTTAAAACGTGGTGTTACTTAGTTATGTCGTGTGTTTGAACCCCTTGTGGCACATTGACATTACTTTGTGGGGCGTTTGGTATTTTATTTTTGTTATTTTTCACCAGCTTTAAACGTTTGTAAGGAAACTCATGTAGAATATATAATACTTTGAAGTAATACTGAAAAATTGTACTTCTGCCGAGAGCTCAAAAACCTAAGAGCTTAAAACTGTGTTTTTCTGGACACAGCTGGTACTTGACCTGCCGAGTTTTGTTCCAGCATTGATTAAATAATTCCATATGCAGCATCTGCTCCACTATGCATTTTATTTTGGAGCCGTGTCCCAGTTTTTATTATGAAAGAAATTGTTCCAAAATCAGTTGGAGTTTGGAAAGTGAAAATAATATAAATCCGAGCATTCGTGCTTCATCGGTAGAATGCTCGCCTACTCTTAAATCTGAGCAGTACCCTCTCTCGAACAATCACGTCTTTCATGTAATGTGGTGACCAGAACTGCATGCAGTACTTTTGCTGTGTTCCAACTAGTGTTTATAGCATTTCAAACATAACCGCCCTGCTCTTGTATTAAATGCCTCTCCTGCTAAATGTACGTATTCCGTATGCCTTCTTAAACACGTATCCTTCTACATTCATCGATCTGAGTACATGCATTCCAAGAAGCCGTTTTTCCTCTATGTCTTGCAGTGCCATACCACTGATTGTGTGTTCCCTTGCCTTATTAGCCCTGCCAAAATGCATTAGCTCACTGCTCACCAGATTGAATTATATTTTCCACTGTTCTGCCCACCTGGCCAGTGCATTTATATATTCCTGCAGTCTACGGCTTTCCTCTTCATTATCAACCACACAGCCAGTTTTAGTATAATCTTCAAAATTCTTAATCATACATCCTGCATTCACATCTAATCATTGCTATGTACCACAAAAAGCAAGAGGCCTGGTACTTAGCCCTGGGGAAACTCACTGGAAACATACTTGCAGCCACGCCTGTGCATGATGGCATATTCCAAACGCAAGGAATCGGTGAAAAAGGTAAAGGATCTAAAGGCACAGATACACACCTTGAAATATGATACATTAGCGATAACAGAAACATGGCATAAATAGGGGCAAGGTAGGCATCTTTACATTCCTGGTTACATGGTTTTCAAACAAGATAAAGATGGGCATAAAAATGAGGGGGTGGCAATTTTTGCTAAATAAACAATTACAGCTGTGAGAAGGAATCATATGTTAGAACGAGTTTAAATTAAGCTAAATGATTTCAACATATGTACAAAAATGGGCAAACGCATTGCAGGGAGTGTGCTGTAGTCCCCCAAACAATCCGAAGGAGCTAGAAGAAGCAATGTGATAGCAAATATCTGAAAGTTCACTCATTTTGGTTTGTACTATGTGGGATATCAATTACTTTAATATTAATTGTGATATAAGTAGCGTAAAATGTATAGACGGCACAGAATAGCTCATTTGCATTGAGGATAACTTTTTTTAGCCAATTAAAAGCATTCCCAACATGGAAGGTTGCACTTTTGTACTAAGTTTTTCGCAATTAATTGGGCAGATGGAAAGCATATTAGTGGGAGAGTCACTGCAGTGCATCCACGAAGCTGAGAACTTCGTGGATAGCACGTTTCTTGATGTGGTCACCTTGCACATTAAAAGTGTGCTGGGTGAGAATGAATGTGTGGCCGGCAGACTGAAGAGTAGGAAGAGCCAGGTAGTTCAGAAATCACCTGAGTGCTTCTCACTCTCCACCCAGCTTTCTGTTCTGAGTACTGGTGCGGGGCGGGGGGGGGGGGGGGTGGGGGATGGTACTCAAGGGAATGCAACCAGAGCCAAGTCCATGGCACCACTGCGGGATCAGCTGCCCAGGAGGTAGGAAGAAGAGTGGGAGCAATATTGGTAAAAGATTCAATAGTTAACCGTGCAGATACGCCACAGACATCAATCCAGAATGATAAGTTGCGTTTATGGTGCCAGGGTCAAAGATATAACTGAGCAGATGCAGGGGATGCTGGGGGGACAGGGTGAACAGTCAGAGAACTTGATCCATTATGATACCAATGACACAGGTCGCAAGTGAGATGAAGCATTGCATGCTGATTTGTGGGAGCTCGGATAGGGTTTAAAAAGCATGAGGTGCAGCACATTTCTTGTGGTGGAGGAGAAGCGAGAGATCATGGCGGAGATGCAGCGAATGCGTGTGGCGGAGAAGCGGCCTGATATTTTGGCGGAGGAGCAGTGACAGATCGTGGCAGATGTGCAGCGAATGCTTTTGTTGCAGAGGAACGGCCAGAGATCGTTGTGGAGATAAGGCCAGAGATCGCGATGGAAATGGAGCGAATGATTATGGCGGAGGAGTGGTGAGAGTTCGTGGCAGAGGTGCGATAAATGAGGATACGGGGCGCAGAATTGCCGACGGCACAGGGGCAGCACGGGTTAGCCCACAATGCCAAATGTGTGTGTGCTAGGTCCATGCAGCAGAGCAGTTCTCCAGTGATCCTGCTTAACCCATGCCACGATATAAACTCCTAGCTCTGTCAAGTCGCTATGGTGGCTTCGGTGCAAAGGTCTCCACACGTTAAAAACATCCACGCGCAGACATCCACTCCTTCAATTAGAGTTCAGGACTGAATTATCGGGTCTTTCATTGAAATAACTGTGAACTCATGTTGAAACAAGTCATCCTTGTTCGAGAGAACGTCTAAGATGATGAAAAAAGCAGCACCTCAAAGTTAGTAATTTCAGCTTACACCCGGTGCCACGTGCCAGCGAGGAGAATCATATCGAAGCATTTACTGTGACATGATTGAAAGAAGGGCAGGTATGATCGGTCAACATTCCTGGTTACATGTTTGTCAGGCAGGTGAGAGGAGGGATAAAACCGAGGGTAATGGGGAGGTCGCAGTATTGATTAAGTAAACAATTGCAGCTGTGAGGTAAGATAATGTGTTTGAAGTGTCTTCAATTCAGGGTATATTAGATAAATTCAAGAATATAAAAGGGGCTGGGAGTGTGCTGTAGACGCACAGAGGGAGATCGAAGAGAAAATATGTTGGTTAACGTCTGAGAAGTGCTGGAATTTGAGGGCAGTAAGAGTAGGCGATTTCAACTGCCGTTATATTAACTTGGATAGAATTAGTGTGAAAAGTATCGCGGGTGCAGCATTCCTGAAATTTATTCAGGAGATCATTTTTAGCCAATATGTAGCAAGACAAACATGATAGGGGAAGGTTCTGCGCTTAGGTTGAGCGATTGATACTGAGCAGGTCGAAGATGCATCAATGGGGAGCATTTTAGTTCTTGTGATCATAACTCAGTTAAATTTAGTGTAGTTATGGAAATTGACAGTTACACCAGGAATACAAAATCTTAATTTGGGAAAAGACAATTTTGGTAAACAGAGATCGTATTTTGCCAAAGTGGGCTGGAAACAGTTACTTGAAGGCAAAAACTGTTTTAGAGCATTGGGAGGCATTCAATGAGAAGATCCTCAGGTTTCAGCACAAATATGCTGCTTAAAGGAAAAGGGTGGTACTAACAAATCTAAAGCCCCTTGGATGTCAAGGTGCTTTCAGTGCAGAATAATGAAAATAGGGGAACATATGCCAAAGTTTGGGCTCAATAGTTCAGAAAGTCTAGAGGAGAAAATAAAGTGGAAGTTGAAATTTAACAGGAAATTGGGAAAGCAAAGAGAGAAAAGCAAAATATATAGCCAAGTAAATCAAGGAAAATGCAAAGTTTTACAAATACATTAAGAGCAAAGGATATCAAAAGAAAGATGATGGATCATTAGAGACGATAAAGGTAATCTGTTTATGGAGGCAGAATATTTGTGTATGATTTTAATGAATCCTTTGCCACTGTTTTCACAAAAGTGAGGGGCGATGCAGACGTTGCAATCGGTAAGAAGTCTGAAATATTAACTGAAATAAACATAGTGAAAAAGGTAGTATTGAGGAATTTGACAGCTTTGTAGGTGGAAAACTCCACAGGGCCGAGAGAAGCAAAAGAGGAAATAGTACAAGATCTGACCATCATAATACTCTGTGGCTACAGGCGTCGTGCCAAAGGACTGGAGGACTGCTAATGTTGTGCATTTGTTTCAATATGGATCGATGAACAATTAAAGAACAGTCAGCATTACCTCGGTTGTTGGAACATTATTTGAAAGAACAGGATAAATATTCATTTAGAAAGACACAGATTAGTCAAGGGCAGTCAGCATGGATTTGTTAAGGGAAGGCCGTGTCTGACTTAATTAATTTCTTTTTCTGAGGAGATAACAAGGAGTGCCGATGAGGTTAGTGCACTTTTTTGCAGTGCATGTGGCTTTTAGCAAAGGCTTATGACGTGGTCCCATATGACAGACTGCTCAGGAGACTAACCAGCCATTGGGTTCCAAGGCAAAGTGGCAAGTTGAATCCGGAATTGTTTCGGAGTAAGGAAGCAAAGAACAATAGGTGTTGTTGCAACTGGAAGGCTGTTCGAGTCAGGATCCGTAAGACTGCGCAGAAGATTTCTTTTTCTTTGTGGTATGTATTAATGATTTAGACTTGAATGAAGGGCCTATGATTAAAACTTATGCAAATGATACAAAAAATTGGCTTTGTGGTTGATAATGAAGAATAAAGTTGTTGAATGCAGGAAGATATCAATGAACTGGTCAGCTGGGCAGAATCGTGGCTTATGGAAAACAACCCGTAGAATCGTGAGGTAATGCATTTGTGTAGGGCGAACCAGGCCAAGGTTCGCACGTTAAATGGCAGGACAATGAGAAGTGTAGTGGAAGAAAGGGAACGTTGAATGCATGTCCACAAATCCGTGAATGTAGCCGAACAGGCAGAAAAGTTCTTTCAGAAGGCACACGGAATGCTTTCCTCATTTTGCAGAGGCATATAATTCAAGAGGGATGATATGTGAGAGGGATCATCAAATGTGGTCATATGAGTCTAATTGAAAAATAAAAAAGTAGTGTTCGCACTGCTGCGAATGTATTATAGACCCCCAAACTGTGGGATGGAGATGGCGGATAAAATATATCGACAAATGGCTGCGGTGCATAAACCATAGGGTAGTAATAGTAGGGATTTTATTTATCCAAATATTGGGACATATATAGTGTGAAGGGGAAAGAGTGCAGAATTATTAAAATGTATTCAACTGAACCTCTTTTCGTCAGTCTGTAACAAGCCCAAGACGAGATGTGGCGGTTTTGGATTTTTCTGGGAGAAGTGAAGCTGCGCAGGTTGAAGGGGTATCAGTGGGAGAACACTTGGGTGCCGGTGACTATAATTCAGTCAGACTCATGTTAGCTGTCGCTAAGGAAAATGAACTGCTTTAATAAAAGTCCCAAATTGGGGAAAAGCTAATTTTGCTCAGTTGAGAGTTGATTTGGCAGCAGTGGACAGGAAACAGCTACTTGTAGGTAAATCATTGTCGGAACAGTGGGAGGCATTCAAGGGAGGAGATCGTGAAGGCTGAGGCCAAGCATGTGTGCATGAAGTAAAAGGCTGGGAAAATAAGTCTAGAGCCCCCTGGACGTCTAAGGACTTACAGGGGAGGATTAAGAAAAAAAGGGACGCTTTTTCATATACCACCGGCTAAATACTAATGAACCCTTGGCGGAATATAGAAAGTTAAGAGACACAATTAAAAATGACGTTAGGAATGGTAAGAGAGTGCATTAAAAATTCTTGGCTCCTAAAATTAAGGAAAACCTACAGATGTTCCACAAATATATTAAGAGTAAGATGGTAACTAAAGAAAGGATAGGACGTCTTCGCGACCTTGAGTGTAATCTTTGTGTGGAGGTGGAAGATTTTGGTAATTTCTTAATGAATACTGTTCATCTCTTTTCACAAAGGAAAGGGGCAATGCAGATACTGCTATCAAGGAGGAATGTGATTTTCTTGATGAAATAAACACAGTGACAGAGGAAGCATTCAGGTTTTAATCGATTTGAAAGGAGGTAGGTTCCCAGACTCGGATCACTTCAATCCTACTTCAACTCATCCTATCAGCATATCCTTTTATTCCTTTCTCACTCATGTGCTTAGGTAGCTCTCTCTTTAATGCCTCTGTTGTATTCGCCTCAACTACAGAACGTTGTAGCACCTTCCACATTCTAATCACTCTTTGGTAAAGAAGTTACTCTTGCATTGCCTTCTGAAGTCATCGGTGTCTTTCTTATAATTATGACCTCTAATTCTGAACTCCTGCATAATAGCACAAATATTTTCTGCAAGTAGGCGCTATCACATCCCTTCATAATATTAGAGTCAATATCTGCTTGGCTTTTACAGAGAAAAGCTCCCCAGTCTGTTTAGATTTTCACGAAAGTAAATGCTTCCAGTTCTCGCCGAAATCATTCCTGCTGTGCTGTGAAATTCAATGATTCTACGATTTAGTTTTCACATCGACTGGGAAATAAAACAGGGCAAGCATGCCGGCAATTGTCTTAAATTTTCCACCGACGGGTAGATTAATAAATAATTAACGTGCATAGCTGCAATGGCCGAGTGGTTAAGGCGTTGGACTTGAAATAGAATGGGGTTTTCCTGCGCAGTTTCGAGCCCTACTCACAACGATTCTACAGTGAACATTTTATTTGCTTTAATCAGCTCGCTGACGAGATGACTGACGCCGAAACTGAACAGAATCCCCTCATCTGTCCTTTATTACAATCATTGATGCAAACCTATTTTTCTAATTGGAAGCACTCATTAATACTGCCATAAATTAGCGATTGCAGGTTTGTTGTAATCGTTGCAAAGATCAGTGAGAAATATGCATAGCAAACAATATTAAAAATGCATTTTAATAAAGAGCCCTGCAATTTTTAGAATGAAGCCATATTCAGCTGAATAAGATTTGGCAGTACTCAAACCTACAATTTTCTGATAACATCAGTGTTTATACCCAAATTAGACACCTTATCCATTCAGCCACGCTGTTCCTGCAGTGCACAGCTGACTCATGCCGTGAATGAGGGATTACACACCGGAATTGCATTTATTTCAATTCCTTACTTAGCACCGCAAACCAATCAGCGGCAGTGGGCCATTAACTGATTGAAATACGAGAAGTCCAAAATTCTCGGAGATAATCGAATTGTTCATTAAATGCTGGAAACTCTCCGCAGTTCAAAGAGCTCTTGGCAGAACTCAGATTTTGCAGCATTGCTTGAATGTTATGCAGGTCCTTGTCATTTTCGTTCCTAAATGATTAAGCTGCTCTAAAATAACAAAGCTAAGATGCTCGTAACCCTGCCCTCCCCCACGCAAAATAAAAGGTGTCCCTTCCGAGGGTCGAAAGCGCAGCATTCGCGTTAACAGCGCCATGCTTAACCATTTGATTCAACCGGCCTTGCTATTGTGTATTTTTATTTAACGATAAAAAAAACGAGCATTTTTGCAGGGACATTCATCTCAGGACTTCCCAAAGCTGTTCACAGCCAGTAAATTAGTTTTACAGTCTGGTCACTAATGTAGGAAATGCAAAAGCAGATTTGCACCTGCAAGAACCCACGATTAAATAGTGACTAGATGTTGTTTGTAGGATGAAAGTTGGCTCAAGGACACCGCGGTGAACTCTCCTGCTCTACTTCTGAAAAGCGAGCATGGGATATTTTACGTCCAGCTCGGAGGGCAGACAGGTCTCGGTTTAAGATCTCAACCGAAAGTCAGCAACTCCGACAGTGCTGTGCTCCCTCACAACTGCCTCTCCGATATTACAAAACCTACTTGAATTTCTACTCACCAAACTGTCTGTCGCAGATGCAACTGTCCATGGCAATATTGGTAGCAGCGAATACTGGAAACACCTTGTGGATACTAAGTCCTGTTTTCACACGGAGGACACTCTGCTTCGTATTTTCTGGCACCACCGTGCTAAATGGGATAGATTCTGAACAGATGGAGCAGCTCAACGCTGGGCATCCTTGAGGTGCTGTAGGACAACAGCAGCAGCAGAATTTTACAATCTGTAAACATATGTCCAAGCATATACCCCATCTACCGTTACCTTGTAAACAGAGCAGCAAACCAGGACAACGCCTCAGTCTCAGTTTTTCAATAGAAAAGAGATCTAGCCTGTTCTTCCTTTGCTGATGTGTACACTGGCTGTTCTGTTACCATCCTTGTAAATCTTCTCTGCATCCTCTACAATGCCTCTATATGCTTTTTATAACATGGCGAATGGAAATGTCCACATTAACCGGTGTGGTCTAACAAATGTTAAATATAGGTTGAGCATAAATTCGCGACATTTCTATACTATACGTGCTTTTTGATTTTGCTTTTTTATGACCTTGCTAATCTGTGTCTTAACGTTTAGAGTTTTGTGTATTCGCCTTCCGTTTGATCTTCTACGCCACCCAGACTGGTATCCTCAAATAATAAGTGACCTCCCTATTCTTCCTAACAAAATTGAACACCTCACATTTATATGGTTTGATATTCAAAAGCCAATGATATGCCCAATCTGCAAGTTTATTAATGCCCTTCTCTAATGTGTTGTAGTCCCCCTCATTTTTGACTACCCGCCTAATTAGATGTCACGTGCAAATTTCGATGTTATGTTTTCGCTTTCTCGGTCAAGTTGTCAATATAACTTGTGAACAACAGTGGTCCCATCAACGATCCTCGTGGAACACCACTATTCACCTTCTGAACATATGTAAAGCTCCCTTTTAAGGCAACTCTCTGCTTTATATATTGAAGCCCGGTAGCTATGCATTGCAGTTGACTCCACTCAGCATTGTGACCTGGCTTGAGGGTCTTATTGTTTCTATTTAACAATCTAGATGTCCGAGTGTTCGATTTGATTAATTCAAGCATGTGGTCATCGCTAGCAAGGGCAGCATTTGTTGCCCACACCTAATTTCATTGTTAATGTGCTGGTGAGCAACCATTTGCAGCTTAATGGCTCGCTTCGATATTTCAGATAGTAGTTAAGAGTCAACCACGTTGCTGTGGGTCTGGAGTCATATATAGGCCCAGACTGGTAAGGTTGGCAGATCCCCTTCCCTGAAGGAGATTAGTGAATCAGACGGGTTTGTTACGATAAAGGTCACCATTATTGATACCTTTAATTTCCAGATTTATTTAATTGAATTGAATTTACCCTACTCTAATGGTGGGCTGTAATTTCCTGTCTCTGGAATACTACTTCAGTATAATAAAAATCAAACTACTATGATTGACCGCCTGTGTAATGTGTTCGAAGGGTTGAATGACTTCACCTGTTCCTTTACAACAGTTGGAGGTAAGGAATGGCAACCCCCTGGTCCGGTGACTGAACCATCATGTCACTATTAATTGCATACACATGTTTAATGACCTCGAGGTTCGGAATGACTCCTCCAGTCCTTGTGTGTAATAACACAAGAGTCCTTTATTATAAACTGCCTCGAGTGGCTACCCGGTCTCTTTGATTCCTACTTCGGTTAAGAACAAGATCCGACTTCTTCTATTGCCTAAATGACATCCGACAGTAGCGCACTCTGGTGTCAGATAACTCACGCATAAATATATTACACTGCATCAGTATCAGGGACGGAATGTCATCCCCCTCGTCCTGTGTAATCGGCTCGAGTGGTTGAATGGCCTCCTCCTCTTTCTGTACAACTGGTTCGTGGGTTTTGCAATCCATTCTCGTCATCTATGCAGCAGCTGCGGGCGACAGAACAGAGTTCCACTGTTCTTCCACTTGTCCTTTGCAAGTTTTTGAGCGGTTAATGGACTCAGCCTGTCAGAGGCTCGACGTCTTACTCCTGTTACTGTGCAAATGACCCAGTGCGCCCAGAGAATTCAGAGGATAATTGGAGACTTTGTGTAACAGCAAGTGCAGGGGCCGCAGTTTCACATCTCTGAAGTATTGATTTGCTGCAAATTTGATTGTGCTGCCCAGGAAACATCAAATCCTGACCTAAAATCCGTCTCTGGTGGGACTCAAAGCCACAATTTTTAGATGCCTGATATTACGTTGACTAAAAGTCTATTTGTCTTATATTTCGCAGCGATCTTTGGACTGTTATAACAAATCAATCGTGCAGCTGCGATGGCCGAGTGGTTAAGGCGTTGGACTTGAAATCCAATGGGGCTTCCCCGCGCAGGTTCGAACCCTGCTCGCAGCGATTCGAAAATAAATATTTCGCTCTTTGATTTGATCAATGGAATCAAATCGTACTTTTCTCCACTGCCTTTTATTACACTAATTGATGCGGAGCTGATGTTCGAATTGTCAACACTATTAATTTGCAGGCATTAATTAGTGATGGTTGGTTTGTTGGAAACTATTTGCAAAGATCAGTGAGAAATATACTCAGGAAACAGAATGACAAAATACCTTTTAATAAAGAGCCCGGCACGGAAATCACCTTCAGCTAATGAGTGTGAACATGGTTTGGTTTTTAAAGTTGAACAACATTTTACAAAAGCACCAGCACAAGCCTCAAATCTGCAATTTTCTGATAACATTAGGGTTTGCACCAAAGTGAGACGCCTTAGCCAAATTGCCACGCGCTCGCTGCAGTTCAGAGAAGCGTAATGGTGAAAATGAGAGATTACACACCGGTATGTATTTATTGCTGTTTGATATTTTCCACTGCAGACCAATCACCGGCAGTGAGCCATTCTGTGATTGAAATACGAGACGTGGTAACGCCGCGGATGATATGCAAACGTCCATTAAATGCTGCAAACACGCCGCAGGTCCATGAGCTCTTTGCAGAACTAATGTTTTGCAGCATTGCTTCAATGTATTGCAAGGTCCCGTGTGAGATGTTTTCCGAAATGTTTAAACTGCTATAAAATACTGTCACCTTACCACGAAGAATAAAATAAATAGCCAGTACGTGAATAAAACCCGCTACTTTGGCATGGTTCGCATCAGTCTCCAAAAATAGAGCTCGCCCGCCTTATTAAAATGCACTTTTTTCAGACGCTGTGAAAGAAAAAAACCTTTCATTTCTACGGCGACTATCACCTCAGGATTTCCCAAAGCAGTTCGCAGCAAATTAAGTACATCTAAATTGTGGTCACTGTTGTCATGTAGGAAATGCAAAAAATGACAGCATGGAAGGAGGATATTTCAGCCCATCGTGCAGGTGCCGGCCGACCAAGACCTTCCCAGCCTGAATCCCACTTTCCAGCTCGATGTCCGCTCTGTAGGTTACTGCAATTTGAAATGCTCATGCAAGTATGTTTAAATTTAATGAGGGTTCCTGCCGCTACCAGCCAATCAGGCAGCGAGTTCCAGACTCCCACGACAAACTCATAGCTTTTCGCAACAGCTGAACTTCCCCAATAACATTAAATATATTTCCCGTGGTTGTTAACCACTCTGCCAAGCGAAACAAGTCCTTCCTACCCACTCTTTTTTGGTCTCTGATAATTTTATATACCTAAATAAGGTCTCGCCTCAGCGTCCTCTGTTCAACAGCAAACAGAACATCATTTCCAATCTTTCCTTAAAGCAAAATTCTCCAGTCCAGGCAACATTCTTGTAATCTCCTCTGCACCCTTTCCAGTGCAATCACATATTTCCTGAAATGTGGTGACCATAACTGAACACAGTACTGCAGCTGTTTTATACAGTTCAAGTATAACCTCCTTGCTCTTGTATTCAATGCCGTGAGAAATATAGTGAAATATTCAACATGCCTTTTGAACCACATTATCTACCTGCACTGCTACGTTCAGGAATCTGTGGACCTGCACTCCGCAGTCCCTTTTTCCCCCTACATATTTCAGCATCGTACTAATTAATGTTCATTACCTTGCCTTGTTAGACCTCCTCAAATACATTACCTCACAATTATCCGAATTGAATTATTTGCTGATATGTCAATCCCGCCATCCCGGCCATCAGTCTGGTGAACCTTCGCTGCACTCCTTCAATTGCAAGAATGTCCTTCCTCAAGTTAGGAGACCGAAACTGTACACAATACTCCAGGTGTGGCCTCACCAAGGCCCTGTTCAACTTTAGTAACACCTCCCTGCCCCTCTACTCAAATTCCCTCGCTATGAAGGCCAACATGTCATTTGCTTTCTCAACTGCCTGCTCTACCTGCATGCCAACCTTCAGTGACTGATGCACCCAGGTGTCTTTGCACCTCCCCTTTTCCTAATCTGTTACCATTCAGATAATAGTCTGTCTCTCTGTTTTTACAAACAAAGTGGTTAAGCTCACATTTATCCATATTATACTTCATCAGCCAGGTCTTTTCCCACTCACCTATCCTATCCACGTCAGTCTGCTGCCTCATAGCATACTCCTTGCTGCTCAAACTGCCACCCAACTTATTGTTATCCGCGAACTTGGAGATACTACATTTAATCTCCTCGTCTAAATCATTAATGTACAATTTAATCATCTGTGGCCCCATCACAGAAACTTGTGGTACCCCACGAGTCACTGCCTGCTATACTGAAAAGTACCCATTTAATCCTACTCTTTGCTTCCTTTCTGCAACCAGTTCTCAATCCACGTCAGAACACTACTCCCAGTCCAAGTGCTTCAACTGTGCACATTAATCTCTTGTGTGGGATCATGTCGAAAGCCTTTTGAAAGTCCAAATATACCACATCAACTGGTTCCCCCTTATCCACTCTGCTGGAAACATCCTCAAGAAATTCCAGAAAATTTGTCAAGCATGATTTCCCTTTCACAAATCCACGCTGACTTGGACCTATTATGTCACCTCTTTCCAAATACGCTGCTGTGACATCCTTAATAATTGATTCCATCATTTTGCCGACGACCGATGTCAGGCTGACCGATTTATAAATCACTGTTTTCTCTTTCCCACATTTTTTAAAAAGTGTGGTTACTTTGGTACTCTATAGAAACTGATCCAGAGTCTATGGAATGTTGGAAAATGACTGTCAATGTAGCCGTTGTTTCCAAGGCCACCTCTTTTAGTACTCTGGGATGCAGACCATCAGGCCCTGGGAATGTATCAGCCTTCAATCACGTCAATTTCCCCAACACAATTTCCTGAAGAATAAGGATTTCTCTCAGTTCCTCCTTCTTACCAGACCCTCTGACACCTTTTATATCCGGAAGATTTTTGTGTCCTCCTTAGTGGATACAGAACCAAAGTACTTGTTCAATTGGTCTGCCATTTCTTTGTTACCAGTTATGACTTCCCCTGATTCTGATTGCTGCGGACCTACGTTTGTCTTTATGAATCTTTTTCACTTTACATTACTATAGGAGCTGTTGCAGTACATGTCAATGTTGCCTGCAAGCTTCTTCTCCTACTCTATTTTTCCTGCCCTAATCAAATCCATTGTCCGCCTCTGCTGAGTTCTAAATATCTCCCAGTTCCCGGGTCTGCTGATATTTCGGGCAATTTTTATGCCACTTACTCCGCTTTGATACTATCCTTGATTTCCATTAATAGCCACGGTTGAGCCACCTTCCCTGTATTATTGTTTATGCCAGACAGGGATGTACAATTGTTGGAGTTCCTCCACGCGGTCCCTAAATGTCTGCCGTTGCCCATCCATTGTCAACCCTGAAGTTTCATTCTCCAATCTATCCTAGCCAATTCAGGCCTCATGCCTTCGAAGTTACCCTTCTTTATGTTCTGGACAATGGTCTCTGAATTAACTGTTTCCTTCTTCATCCTAATACAGAATTCCACCATATTATGGTCACTCTTCCCCAAGGGGCCTCGCACAATGAGATTGCTCATCAATCCTCTCTTATAGAAACATAGAAACAGAGAAAATAGGTGCAGGAGTAGGCCATTCGGCCCTTCTAGCATGCACCACCATTCAATGGGTTCATGGCTAAACATGTAACTTCAGTACCCCATTCCTGCTTTCTCACCATACCCCTTGATTCCCCTAGAAGTAAGGACTTCATCGAACTCCTTTTTGGATACATTTAGTGAAATGGCCTCAAAAACTTTCTGTGGTAGAGAATTCTACATGTTCACCACTCTTTGGGTGAAGAAATTGCTCCTCATCTCGGTCCTAAATGGCTTCGCCCTTATCCTTAGACTGTGTCCCCTGGTTCTGGAGTTCCCCAACATTGGGAACATTCTTCCTGCATCTAACCTGTCTAAACCTGTCAGAATTTTAAACTTTTCTATGAGGTCCCCTCTCATTCTTCTGAACTCCAGTGAATACAAGCCCAGTTGATCCAATCTTTCTTGACAGGTCAGTCCCGCCATCCCGGGAATCAGTCTGATGAACATTCGCTGCACTCCCTCAATAGCAAGAATGTCCTTCCTCAGGTTAGGAGACAAAAACTGTACACAATACTCCAGGTGTGGCTTTACCAAGGCCCTGTATAACTGTAGCAACACCTCCCTGCCCCTGTATTCAAATCCCATCGCTATGAAGGCCAACATTCCATTTGCTTTCTTCACCGCCTGCTGTACCTGCATATAAACTTTCAATGACTGATGTACCATGACACCCAGGTCTCGTTGCACCTCCCCTTTTCCTAATCTGTCACCATTCAGATAATAGTCTGTCTCTGTTTTACCACCAAAGTGGATAACCTCACATTTATCCACATGATACTTCATCTGTCATGCATTTGCCCACTCACCTAATCTATCCAAGTCGCTCTGCAGCCTCACAGCATCCTCCTCGCAGCTCACACTGCCACCCAACTTAGTGCCATCCGCAAATTTGCAGACACTACATTTAATCCCCTCGTCTAAATCATTAATGTACAGAGTAAACAGCTGTGGCCCCAGCACAGAACATTGCGGTACCACACTAGTCACTGCCTGCCATTCTGAAAAATCCCCATTTACTGCTACTCTTTGCTTCCTGTCTGACAACCAGTTCTCAATCAATTTCAGCACACTGCCCCTTATCCCATGTGCTTTAACTTTGCACATTAATCTCTTGTGTGGGACCTTGTCGAAAGCCTTCTGAAAGTCCACATATACCACATCAACTGGTTCTCCCTTGTCCACTCTACTGGAAACATCCTCAAAAAATTCCAGAAGATTTGTCAAGCATGATTTCCCTTTCACAAATCCATGCCGACTTGGACCTATCATATCACCTCTTTCCAAATGCACTGTTATGACATCCTTAATAATTGATTCCATAATTTTACCCACTACCGATGTCAGGCTGACCGGTCTATAATTCCCTGTTTTCTCCCTCCATCCTCTCTAAAAAGTGGGTTTACATTGGCTACCCTCCACTCCATAGGAACTGATCCAGAATCAATGGAATGTTGGAAAATGACTGTCAATGCATCCACTATTTCCAATGCCACCTCCTTAAGTACTCTGGGATGCAGTCCATCAGGCCATGGGGATTTATCGGCCTTCAATCCCATCAATTTCCCAAATACAATTTCCCGACTAATAAGGATTTCCCTTAGTTCTTCCTGCTTACTAGACCCTCCTACCCCTTTTATATCCAGAAGGTTGTTTGTGTCCTACTCAGTGAATACCGAATCAAAGTACTTGTTCAATTGGTCCGCCATTTCTTTGTTCCCCGTTATGACTTCCCCTGATTCTGACTGCAGCGGTCCTACGTTTGTCTTTACTAACCTTTTTCTCTTTACATATCTACAGAAACTTTTGCAATCCGTCTTTATGTTCCCTGCAAGCTTCTTCTCGTACTCCATTTTCCCTGCCCTACTCAAACCCTTTGTCCTCCTCTGCTGAGTTCGAAATTTCACGCAGTCCCAGGATTCGCTGCTATTTCTGGCCAATTTGTATGCCACTTCCTTGGCTTTAATACTATCCCTGATTTCCCTTGATAGCCACGGTTGAGCCATCTTCCCTTTTTTATTTTTACGCCAGACAGGAATGTACAATTGTTGTAGTTCATCCATGCGGTCTCAAAATGTCTGCCATTGCCCATTCACAGTCAACCCCTTCAATATCATTCGCCAATCTATCCTAGCCAATTCACGCCTCATACCTTCAAAGTTACCCTTCTTTAAGTTCTGGAATATGGTCTCTGAATTAATTGTTTCATTCTCCAACCTAATGCAGAATTCCACCATATTATGGTCACTCTTCCCCAAGGGGCCTCGCCCAACGAGATTGCTAATTAATCCTCGCTCATTACACAACACCCAGTCTAAGATGGCCTAACCCCAAGTTGGTTCCTCGACATATTGGTCTACAAAACATCCCTTATGCACTCCAGGAAATCCTGCTCCAACGTATTGCTTCCAGTTTGGTTAACGCAATCTATGTGCACATTAAAGTCACCCATTATAACTGCTGCACCTTTATTGCACCCACCCCTAATTTCATGTTTGATGCCCTCCCAAACATCACTACTACTGTTTGGAGGTCTGTACACAGCTCCCACGAACGTTTTTCGCCCTTTGGTATTCTGCAGCTCTACCCATATAGATTCCACATCATCCAAGTAATGTCTTTCCTTACAATTGCATTATTTCCTCTTTAACCAGCAACGCCACCGCGCCTCCTTTTCCTTTCTGTTTATCCTTCCTCAATGCTGAGTACCCTTGGATGTTGACTTCACAGCCTTTGTCATCCTGGAGCGATGTCTCCATGGTGCCAACCACATCGTATCCGTTAACTGCTATCTGCATAGGTAATTCTTCCACCTCATTCCGAATACTCCTCGCATTGAGGCTCAGAGCCTTAAGGCTTGCCTTTTTAACACACTTTCACACTTTAGAACTTTGCTGCAAAGTGGCCCTTTTTGTCTTTTGCCTTGTGTTTCTCTGCCCTCCACTTTTACTCATCTCCTTTCTGTCTGTTAAAAGGGTGTTAAAAAAGCAAGCGTGAAGGCTTTGTGTCTTAATGCAAGGAGTATCCGCAATAAAGTGGATGAATTAACTGTGCAAATAGATGTTAACAAATTATGATGTGATTGGGATTACGGAGACGTGGCTCCAGGATAATCAGGGCTGGGAACTCAACATCCAGGGGTATTCAACATTCAGGAAGGATAGAATAAAAGGAAAAGGAGGTGGGGTAGCATTGCTGGTTAAAGAGGAGATTAATGCAATAGTTAGGAAAGACATGAGCTTGGATGATGTGGAATCTATATGGGTAGAGCTGCAGAACACTAAAGGGCAAAAATCGTTAGTGGGAATTGTGTACAGACCTCCACACAGTAGTAGTGATGTTGGGGAGGGCATCAAACAGGAAATTAGGAGCAGTAAAGGTGCAGCAGTTATAATGGGTGACTTTAATGTGCATATAGATAGGGTTAGCCAAACTGGAAGCAATATGGTGGAGGAAGATTTCCTGGAGTGCATAAGGGATGGTTTTCTAGACCAATATGTCAAGGAACCAACTAGGGGGGAGGCCATCTTAGACTGGGTGTTGTGTAATGAGAGAGGATTAATTAGCAATCTCATTGTCCTAGGCACCTTGGCGAAGAGTGACCATAATATGGTGGAATTCTGCATTAGGATGGAGAATGAAACAGTTAATTCAGTGACCATGGTCCAGAACTTAAAGAAGGGTAACTTTGAAGGTATGAGGCATGAATTGGCTAAGATAGATTGGCTAATGATACTTAAGGGGTTGACTGTGGATGGGCAATGGCAGAAATTAAGAGACCGCATGGATGAACTACAACAATTGTACATTCCTGTCTGGCGTAAAAATAAAAAAGGGAAGGTGGCTCAACCGTGGCTATCTAGGGAAATCATGGATCGTATTACAGCCAAGGAAATGGCATACAAATTGGCCAAAAATAGCAGCGAACCTGGGACTGGGAGGAATTTAGAACTCAGCAGAGGAGGACAAAGGGTTTGATTAGGGCAGGGAAAATGGAATACGAGAAGAAGCTTGCAGGGAACATTAAGGCGGATTGCAAACGTTTCCATAGGTATGTAAAGAGAAAAAGGTTAGTAAAGACAAACGTAGGTCCCCTGAAGTCAGAATCAGGGGAAGTCATAACGGGGAACAAAGAAATGGCAGACCAATTGAACAAGTACTTTGGTTCAGTACTCACTAAGGAGGACACAAACAAACTTCCGGATATAAAAGGGATCAGAAGGTCTAGTAAGGAGGAGGAACTGAGGGAAATCTTTATTAGTCGGGAAATTGTGTTGGGGAAATTGATGGGATTGACGGCCGATATATCCCCAGGGCCTTATGGACTGCATCTCAGAGTACTTAAGGAGGTGGCCTTGGAAATAGCGGATGCATTGACAGTCATTTTCTAACATTCCATTGACTCTGGATCAGTTCCTATCGAGTGGAGGGTCTCCAATGTAAACCCACTTTTTAAAAAAAGGAGGGAGAGAGAAAGCAGGGAATTATAGACCGGTCAGCCTGACCTCAGTAGTGGGTAAAATGATGGAATCAATTATTAAGGATGTCATAGCAGCGCATTTGGAAAATGGTGACATGATATGTCCAAGTCAGCATGGATTTGTGAAAGTGAGATAATGCTTGACAAATCTTCTGGAATTTTTTGAGGATGTTTCCAATAAAGTGGACAAAGGAGTACCAGTTGATGTGGTATATTTGGACTTTCAGAAGGCTTTCGACAAGGTCCCACACAGGAGATTAATATGCAAAGTTAAAGCACATGGGATTGGGGGTAGTGTGCTGACGTGGATTGAGAACTGGTTGTCAGACAGGAAGCAAAGAGTCGGAGTAAATGGGTACTTTTCGGAATGGCAGGCAGTGACTAGTGGGGTACCGCAGGGTTCTGTGCTGGGGCCCCAGCAGTTTACATTGTACATTAATGATTCATACGAGGGGATTAAATGTAGTATCTCCAAAATTGCGTTGACACTAAGTTGGGTGGCAGTGTGAGCTGCGAGGAGGATGCTATGAGGCTGCAGAGTTAGTTGGATAGGTTAGGTGAGTGGGCAAATGAGTGGCAGATGAAGTATAATGCGGATAAATGTGAGGTTATCCACAATGGTGGTTAAAACAGAGAGACAGACTATTATCTGAATGGGGACAGATTAGGAAAAGGGAAGGTGCAACGACACCTGGGTGTCATGGTACATCAGTCATTGAAGGTTGGCATGCATGTACAGCAGGCGGTTAAGAAAGCAAATGGCATGTTGGCCTTCATAGCGAGGTGATTTGATGACAGGGGCAGGGAGGTGTTGCTACAGTTGTCCAGGGCCTTGGTGAGGCCACACCTGGAGTATTGTGTACAGTTTTGGTCTCCTAACCTGAGGAAGGACATTCTTGCTATTGAGGGAGTGCAGCGAAGGTTCACCAGACTGATTCCCGGGATGGCGGGACTGACCTATCAATAAAGACTGGATTAAATGGGCTTGTATTCACTGGAGTTCAGAAGAGTGAGAGGGGACCTCATAGAAACGTTTAAAATACTGACGGGTTTGGACAGGTTGGATGCAGGAAGAATGTTCCCAATGTTGGGGAAGTCCAGAACCAGGAGTCACAGTCTAAGGATAAGGGGTAAGCCATTTAGGACCGAGATGAGGAGAAACGTCTTCACCCAGAGAGTGGTGAACCTGTGGAATTCTCTACCACAGAAAGTAGTTGAGGCCAATTCACTAAATATATTCAAAAGGGAGTTATAAGAAGTCCTTACTACTCGGGGGATCAAGGGGTATGGCGTGAAAGCAGGAAGCGGGTACTGAAGTTTCATGTTCAGCCATGAACTCGTTGAATGGCGGTGCAGGCTAGAAGGGCTGAATGGCCTGCTCCTGCACCTATTTTCTATGTTTCTATGTTTTTATGTTGCTTCAGTCTCCATTTTGTTTCCCTCCGTCTCCCTGCATTGGTTCCCATTCCCCTGCCATATTAGTTCAACTCCTCCCCAAGAGCACTAGCAAACACTCCTGAGAGGACATTGGTTCCTGTCCTGCTTCGGTGCAGACCGTTCGGTTTGTACTGGTCCCACCTCCCCCAGAAACGGTTCCAATGCCCCAGGAATTTGAATCCCTCCTTCCTGCACCACTGTTCAAGCCACGTATTCATCTGAGCTATCCTACGATTCCTACGCTGATTAGCACGTGGCACTGGTAGCAATCCTGAGATTACTAATTTTGAGGTCCTACATTTTGATTTAGCTCCTAGCTCCTTAAATTCGTCTCGTAGGACCTCATCCCGTTTTTTACCTATATCTTTTGGACCAATGTGCACCACGATAACTATCTGTTCCCCCTCCCTTTTTAGAATGTCCGACACCCGCTCCGAGACATTCTTGATCCATGCACCAGGGAGGAAACATACCATCATGGAGTCTCTTTTGCGGCCGCAGAAACGCCTGTCTATTCCCCTTACAATTGAATCCCCTATCACTTTCGCTCTCCCACTCTTTTTCCTGCCCTCCTGTGTAGCAGAGCCAGCCACGGTGCCATGAACTTGGCTGCTGTTGCCCTCCCCTGATGAGTCATCCCCCTCAACAGTACTCAAAGCAGTGTATCTGTTTTGCATGGGGATGACCGCAGTGCACCACTGCACTATCTTCCTTGCACTGCTCTTCATTTTGATCTTCCATTCCCTATCTGGTTGTGGACCCTTTCCCTGCAGTAAGACAAATTCACTACACGTGCTAATCACGTCATTCTCAGCATCGTCGATGCTCCAGAGTGAATCCACCTTCAACTCCAATTCTGCAACATGGCCCGTCAGGAGCTGGAAGCGGATATATTTCCACAGATGTAGTTGTCAGGTGCACCGGAAGTGTCCCTCAGATCCCACATCGTACAGGAGGAGCATATCATGTGTCCGAGATCTCCTGCCATGAATTAACCCTGAGATAAACTTAATTTGGCGACAACAATGTTAACAGGTTATTTACAGATATAAAAAAAAAGATAAGCTATTACTAATCAACTTTTGATTACTTTCTACTCCTTTTTTGTTTTCTCGCCGCGCTGCAGCTGCACAAGCACGGCTTTTGTAGGCCTGGCACGCTGCCGCTCCGCTTCTCGTCCTCCCGCTGGGCCTCCTCGACTCACGCTGGCCTTTTGTAGGCCTGGGACGCTGCCGCTCCACCTCTCGACCTCCCGCTTAGGCTCTGCGACTCACGCTGGCCTTTTGTCGGCCTCGGACTCGGCAGCTCCGCCTCTCGACCTCCCGCTGGGCCTCCCCGACTCAGGCTGGCGTTTTGTAGGCCTGGGACACTGCTGGTCCGCATCTCGACCTTTCACTGGGCCTCCCCGACAAACGCTGGCCTTTTGCAGGCCTGGGACGCTGCCGCTCCGCAGAACGATCTCTCGCATCAATGGGGCTTGTATTCACTGGAGTTCAGAAGAATGAGAGGGGATCGCATAGAAACGTTTACAATTCTGACGGCTTTAGACAGGTTAGATGCAGGAAGAATGTTCCCAATGTTGGGGAAGTCCAGAACCAGGGTTCACAGTCTAAGGATAAGGGGTTAGCCATTTAGGGCCGAGATGAGGAGAAACGTCTTCACCCAGAGCGTGGTGAACCTGTGGAATTCTCTACCACAGAATGTTGTTGAGGACAATTCACTAAATATATTCAAAAAGGAGTTAGATGTAGTCCTTACTGCTAGGGGAATCAACGGGTATGGCGAGCAAGCAGGAGTGGTGTACTGAAGTTGCATGTTCAGCCATGAACTCGTGGAATGGCGGTGCAGCCTCGAAGGGCCGAATGCCCTACTCCTGCACCTATTTTCTGTTTTAATATTTCTATTTGCCACTGATCTGCCCACCTGACCAGGACATTGGTTTCTTCCTGCAGTTTGCAGCTTTCTGCATCATTATCAACGACACAGAGACAGGCCATTTGGCCCAAGCATTCCATGCCGGAATTCATGCTCCACTTTATCCTCCTGGAATAGCTTCTGCCACTGTGAATAGTTACATTTGACGGCACAAATCGCTGCCGAAATACCACCAACGATGTGTCAGCAAGATCCTTCAAATGGCCCAGGACAGGCGCACCAATATGAGTGTCCATGATCAGGCCGACATCCCCAGCATCTAAGCACTGACCACACTCAACCAGCTACATTGAGCGGGCCTCCTTTTCACATGCCTTATGCAAGACTCCCAAAGCAAGCGCTTATCTTGGAAATCCTACATGGCAAGCGAAGCGAAGTTGGGCATAGAAATCATTTCAAGGACACCCATCAAGGCTCTTGATAGAATGCAATATCTCCACCGAAATCTGGGAGTCCCTGGCGAAAGACCACCCCAATTGAAGGGAGAGCATCCGGGAGGGCGCTGAGCAACTCGAGTCTCGTCGCCGAATGCATGCAGCAAGCAAGCGGAGGCAGTGGAAGGAACGTGTGGCAAACCAGACTCACCACCCATTTTAACCTTCAACGAATGACTGTCCGACCTGTGACAGAGACTGTAATTCCCTTATTGGACTGTTCAGTCACGAAAGAACTCACTTTTAGAGTGGAAGCAAGTCTTCCTCGAATTTCGAGGGACTGCTTAAAATGATGATTGTCCAGTTATGTTTGTGGTGAATGGTGAGCCCCCAGAATGTTGGTGGTGGGGGATTATGTGATGGTTATTGTTATGTTTGTGAACCTTACTTGTGTGTAAGACTTGCCACCAGAGGGCACACCTGTGGAAGACCTATGGTCACGTGAATGTACCTTGGTACAAACCGGCATTAAAAGGCAGTCCACCACGTTGCTGCCTCACTTTGGGGTTATATTAAACAGACCAAGGTCGCACTTGTTTACATCTACAATACAGCCTCGTGGGTATATTCCAAACATAACAACTGGCGATGAGTTACAACCACGAACTTTCGCGCGGATGTGGCTGCCGTTGGTATTTTTTGATATTTATTGAGGATGATGATTGGGACGCCTTCATTGAGCGCCTCGACCAGGACTTTATGGCAACAAATAGGTCACGCCTGAAAGAGGGATCCAGCGCAGAGGGATTCTCCTCACCATATGTGTGTCATCGGTATATGGCCTCCGTAAGAACTGGCTGGCACCGGCCAAAGTAACGGACAAATGGTACACATAGATCTGCACGCTTGATGAGGATCACCTCAAGCCCAAGGAGAGCATACTTTTGGCCAGGTATGGCTTTTACACGCACGATCGCTCCGTGGGTCGCACCGTGGTGAGTTTATTCGTCGACCTTAAACGCCTTCTGGGGCAGTGCGAATTTGCAGGATCCTTTCGTGAAATGTTGTGGGTCTTTTTCGTACTTGGAATTTGCCACAAAGGCATCCTTCGGAAGCAGCTGTCTGCCGAATCCCTGGAACTGAGCAAGGCCATCACGATAGCCCAGGACATCATATCCACGAGCGATAAAACGAAGCAGATATCTGCACAGAATCGAGGTAAGCGGCAAGTACTGTGCATAAAATAATGCCTTCAGCAGGCAGGACTGTACACGAAAGTGCTTGGGTGACTCAGAGCCCGCTGGGGAGTGCGAATGTGAATCCATTAACGCCATACTGCTGCTGCGGGGACAGTCGCAGAGCCCATCAATGTCGTTTTGAGCACAATGTGTGCAGGGCTGTGGGACAAGGGGCACCTTCAGCGATTGTGCAAGCGACCTCGGACTCACAATGTGGTCCAATTAGCAGAGAGCGACGGATCCAGCGCAGACCACGCTGAACGAGCAGGAGAGGCATCTCAGCTGGAGAATGAGAAGGAAGTGCATGGGGAACATATCTTCACCACCAAAAGCCCTCCGATAATGATACAAGTCAAATTTAACAGCATTGCAATCTCCATGGAACCGGGTAGGGAAGCAAACCAATCGATAATCAGCAAGAAGGCCTTTGATAAACTGTGGAGTAGCAAGACACGGAGGCCAAAACTGAGCGCGGTTCACACAACACGTTGCATTTACATCAAATAACTCACACCTGTCACAGGCAGTGCGGCAGTGGAAGTATCGTATGACGGAATGGTGAATGATTTACCACTGTGGATTGCACCAGGCGATGTCCCTACGTTGTTCGGCAGGAGCTGGCTTGGCACATTCCAGTAGAACTGGGACGACTGCAAAGCCGTGTCCTTGGCGGCTGATGCCCCGAACGCCCGTTCACCACAAGGTCCGTGCAGTCCCATATATGATGCGAGAGAAAGTCGAAATCGTGGTGGAAAGACTTCAACAAGAGGGAATCAAAGCGCAAGTCGCGTTCAACGAGTGGGCCAGTCCAATCGTGCCGGTGCTGAAGAGCGATGGATCGGTCAGAATCTGCGTATACTGCAAGGTGATTATCAACCCAGTCTCGTTACAGGACCAGTATCCACTACCCAAAGCGAAGGACTTAATCTGAATGCTAGCAGCGGGAATTTCGTTCACCAAGCTAGACCTCACCTCCGCTTACTTGAAGCAAGAGCTTGCTGAACCGTTAAAGAAGTTGACCTGCATCAACATGCACAAAGGACTGTTCATGAATCACAGCTGCCCCTTTGGGATTCGCTTGGCAGCGGCCATCTTCCAGAGGAACAAGGAGATTCTGCTGAAATCGCTTCTATTATAGTGTTTTTCGAGGATGACATCTTGATCACTGGTCGAAACATCACCGATCAATTGCACAACCTGGAAGATGTTCTAAAGCGACTGGACCGAGTGGGACTCAGGCTGAAACGCTTCAAGTATGTTTTCCAGGTGCAAGAGTTCGATTTTCTGGTGAAAAAAATTGCGATGGACGATATCAGTCCCACGGACTCCAAGACGGATGCCTTCAAAAATGCACGCAGACCACAAAACGTGACGGAGGTGCATTCGTTCCTGGAACTCCTCAACTACTTTGTTAACTTTCTACCGGGGTTGAGTACTTTACTGGAACCTTTGCATTAGATGCTATGCAAGGGTGACGACTGGGTTTGGGGTAAATCTCAAGAAACAGCATTTCACAAGGCAAGACACATGCTGTGCTCCAATACATTACGTGTATTGTATGACTATGTAAACATTTGATACCAGCAAGTGACGTGTAGTCTTACACGGACGGTTATGTGTTACAGCAAGCAAATGTGTCAGGCAAACTGCAACCAGTTGTATCTGCAACCAGAAATTTGTCCAAGGCTGAAAGAGACTATAGTATGGTGGAGAACGAAGCGCTGGCTTGTATATATGGCGTAAAGAAAATGCACAAATAACTATTTGGTCTCCGATTCGAGATAGGAACAGGCCACAAACCGCTCACATCACTGCTCTCAGAAAGCAAAGGTATCAACACCAATGCTTCGTCCCACATCTAAAAATGGGCACGAACGTTGTCTGCATGTGACTATATAATCCGCCGCAGACCAGGCAAATAGAACTGCGCTGATACCGTGACGATTGATGGAACAAAGTAACATATGCACCATAACTGCCGATAGGATAGTGAATGATTGATAATTACAGACTGTATGCAGAGAGATTCGTGCAGGTACTTGAAGGATGGTTCCAGGAATTGAATCGTCGCAGAAATATCAGCCGAGTGCATAAAAACATGTTGAATTTAGCTGCTCACAGTACTGACGTTTACCACAGTTGGCTACAGCGTGATGTTGCTAACGCCCTGTTCGCGGACTCAACCCCATATGGGTGTTAACATTTTTTGTGGGGTTGCTAGTCTATTATTCGTGTTGTTTTTAAGCTGTGTAATAGTTTGAAAGGAAACTCACACAATGCTTTGATGTAATGACGCAAATCTGCCGAGAGCTCATTGGCATGAGAGGTAAACCCAGTCTTTCTCTCGCCAACTATGTTCCCTGACCTGCTGAGTGTTTCTATTATTAATTGAACAATTCCATATAGCATCTGCTGCAAATTGTGTTTTATGTTGCTGAGGTGTCCCCCGATCAAATATGAAGTAAAATGATTACATATAAGTTGCAGAATTTTGAAAGTAAAATTAAGTATAAATCCGAACATTGTTGCTTCAGCAGTAGGATGCTCGCCTACTCATCAATCTGTGCAGTTGCCTCTCTCGTACAATCACATCGTTCCTGTAGTGTGGTGAACAGAACTGCAAGCAGTACTCTGGCTGTGGCCCAAATGTTGTTTCATCCAGTTGAAGCATAACCTCTCTGCTCTTATAGAGTATGCCTCACCTAATAAATAATTATTCCATAAGCCTTCTTAAACAACTGTCGTTCCACATTCATGGAATCTGTGAAACTTCACTCCAAGGACCGCCTGCTCCCTTACACATCTGAGTGTCCTATCATTGATTGTGCATTCCCTTGCCTTGATATCCCTCCACAAGTAAATTACTTCAGACTCCTCATGATTGAATTCATGTTTCGACTGTTCTGCCCAACAATCTCTGGCTTTCCTCTTCATCATCAACCACACAGCCGATTTTAGTATAATCTAAAAACGTCTTTATCATAACCCCTCCATTTATGTCTAAAGCGTTGATATATAGCACTAAACGCAAGGTAACTCCGACTGAGACCTGCGGAATTTCATGGAAACTGCCTTCCAATCACTTCTTCTTTAGAAGATGAGCATAGAATCAGAAAGGAGGAAAGCACAGCTCGAGCTGGAAGATCGAAGATTAGTATGGCAGTTTGAAAGATATAGCAAACAATGATTGGAAAATAGACAATACATAAATCTGGCTGCGCATAATGGCATATTCCGAAATGCAAGGAGTATGGTGAATACGGCAGCGGAGCTGACGGCACAGATTATTTTGTTGAAGCATGATATCTTCGCAATTACTGAAACATGGCATAAAGAGGGGCAGTATTTGCATCTCAACATTGCTGGTTACAGGTATTTCATACAAGATAGAGATAGGACTAAGAAGGATTGGGTGGCAATGTTGATTCCTAAAAATATTGCAGCTATGAGAAGGGGTGATATGTTAGAGTGATCTTCAAATGAGGCTAAATGAAGAATCGGAGCAACTACGTTGCTGGGAGTGTACAGTAGGCCCCCAAAAAATCCGATGGAGATAGAAAAAGCAATGTGTTGGCAAATGTCTGACAGATGCATGAACATATTGCAGTAATATTGGGTGATTTCATTTACTGTAATATTAACTGGGATACATTCAGTGTAAAAGGTATAGACAGCATAGAATTCCTAAGTTGCATTCAGGAGAACTTTTTTTAGCCTGTATGTAGCAAGCCCAACAAGGAAGAGGGCGGTTCTTTACTTCGTTTTAGGCAACTAAGTTATGCAGGTGAAAGGCTTATCAATGGAAGAATCACTGCAGTGACTCCGCAAGACCGAGACCTTCTTGGATAGCACGTTTCTTGAGATGATCATTAGGCAGCTTAGAGAGTGCAGGCAGGAAATGGATGAATGGTCATCAGGCAGAAGGGGAGGAGCAGCCAGGTATTATAAAAGTCCCCAGAGTGCATCTCGCTCTCCTCGCACCATTCTGTTCTCAGTACTGGTGGGACGATGGTTCATCTGGGAATGCAGTGATAGCTAATTCCACAGTGCCACTGCTGGCACAGCTGCACAGGGGGGCGGGGTTTGGGGGAGAAGAGTGTAATAACAGTAATAGTAAAAGATTCGATTATCAGTGGAGCAGACAGGCCACAGATGTCATTGCAGTATGGTATGTTGCGAACATGGTTAAGAGTCAAGTTTTTAACTGAGCGGCTGCAGGCGATGCTGGGGGTAGTGAGTGAACAATCAAAGGCTGTGGTGCATTATTGTACCAATGATATCGGAAGGAAGATGGATCAGGCACTGCAGGTAGAAAGCTAGGAGAGAGATTAAATAGCAGGACCCCAAAAGTAGTAATTTTCGGATTACTCCCAACGCCACGTGCCAGTGATGAGTATGATTTTATACCTATTATGGAGATATGGCTGAAATAAGGGCAGGTATGGTAGGTCAACATTTTTGCTGATATGATTTTTAGGCCGGAGAGAGAGGGGGATAAAAAAGAGGGGAGGGGATACATCCAATTGTTGATTAAAGAAACCATTGCAGCTGAGGAGAGATAATATGTTTGATGGATCATCAATTCGAGAGAGATGGGATCAATTGAACAACATAACCGTGGCGACCACACTGCTGGGAAGATATTTCGACCGCTACCAGCCAGAATGAGAGAGAAGAGCAAAATTGTTGGCAAAGTTATAGGGGAGGAATAGAAGTCGATTTCAACTAAATTAATCTTAACTGGGATAGAATTAGTGCGAATTACATATAGCGGCAGAATTCCTAAAATGCATTCAGCAGATCTTTATTTGCCATTTTGTTGCAAGCCAAAGAAAGGAGGGGCGATTCTGACTTAGTTTCAGTTAATGAAGCTGAGCGGGTGGAAGGGGTATCAAGTAGGAGAGCATTTTGGTACTAGTGATCATAAGATCATAATTCAGTTAGATTTAGTGTAGTTATGGAAAAATAAAAGTTTTCACAAGGGATAAATAATCTCAATTGGGCAAAAGCCAAACCTGTTAAGCACAGATAGGATTTAGCCAACGTTGACTGGAAACAGATATTTGAAGCCAAACGGTGCCAGAGTATTGGGCGGCATTCAAGGAGCAGTTCCTCAGGGTTCCGATCAACTACCTTCCCTCAAATAAAGGTGGTTGGACTAGCAAATCCAGAGCCCCCTTGAAACCAAGGGGCGTACTGGGTACAATAAAGGAAAATATGGGGGTTTATGCCATAGCGATGCATCAATGCGTCAGAAAGACTCGAAGATTATAAGAAGTGCAAACGTGAAATTAAAAAGGAAATTAGGAAAGCAAAGTGAGTGCATGAAAATATTTTGGCAAGTAAAATCAACGAAAACCCAAAGTTTTATAAATATATTAAGAGCAAGACGATTTTCGAAAGAATGGGTAGGGCTCATTAGAGACCATAAATTAATCTATGTGCGGAGGTGGAATATTTGTTTATGATTCTGAATGGCTACTTTTCATTTGATTTCATAAAAGAGAGCGGCGATGCAGATGTCTCAATCGGGGGGTGGGGGGGGGGGGGAGGAACGCAAAATATTAAATGAAATAAACATAGTACGAGAGGAAGTCTTATGCGGTTTAACAGCTTTGAAAGTGGAAAAATCCACAAGGCCACGTGGAATGTACCCAGGCTGTTAAGAGAAGCAAAAGAGGAACTAGCAGAGGGTCTGACCATAATAATACTCTCTGGCTACAGGTGTGGTACCAGAGGACTGGTGGACTGCTATTGTCGTATCTTTGTTCAAAAAGGGAGAAATGGATCGATGATCGATTACAGACCAATCAGCCTAAACTCGGTTGTGGAAAGATTATTGGAAAAAATTCTGAGGAAAAGGATAAATATTCTTTTAGAAAGTCTCGATTTGGTCAAGGAAAGTCAGCGTAATGTTTTCAGGGAAGGTCCTGCATGACTAAATTGATGACATTTTCTGACATGGATTGTCCATAAGCGTAGCGCATTTGAGGCAGTGTGTATGGATCTTAGCAAGGCTTTCGACAAGGTGACATATGGCAGACTACTCAGGAAAATAAAATCCCATGAAATCCAATGCGAAGTGGCAAGTTGGATCCAAAATATTCCTGGGGCAGCAAGCAAAGTGTAATAGGTGTTTTCACAACTGGAATGCTGTTCGAGTGGGGCTCCTCATGGCTCCTTGCTTTTGGAAGTATCCATCAATGATTTAGATGTGAATGTAGGGTGTATGATTAAAACGTTTTCAGATGACACAACCATTGGCTGTGTGGATGATAATGAAGAAGAACGTTTTTGAATGCAGCTAGTTATCAATGAAGTGGTCACGTGGGCAGAATCGTGGTGAATGGAATTCAATACGGAGAAGTATTAGGTAATATATTTGCGGATGGCTAACACTGCAAGGGAATACACATTAAATGGTAGGTCACTGAGAAGTGTGCACTAGAAAGGGAATGTTTAATGTATGTCCACATACCCATGAATGTAGCAGCACAGGCAGAAAAGTGAGTTAAGAGGCATCTGGAATACTTTCCTTAATTGACGAGGCATAGAATATAAGAGCAGAGATGTTATGCTTGAACTGTATAAAACAGTTACGCTACAGCTGGAGTATGCGTGAAGTTCTGTTCACCATTTTACAGGAAACACGTGATTGCACGAGACAGGGTACATTGGAGATTTACCAGGATGTGGCTTGGAATGGGGAATTTTAGCTATGGGAAAGATTAAACAGGCTGGTTTTATTTTCTCTGGAACATAGGAGTCTGAGTGGAGAAGTTGTTAAGGTGTTTAATTAGGAGGTGCCGAGATCAAGTGGCTAGGAAGGATATTTTTCCCTTAGCAGAGGAGGTCAACAACGAAGTGGCAAAGCTTTAAAGTAATGGAAGGTGGTTTAGTAAGGAGTGAGAGGAAATTTCTTCACCCAGATCATGGTGGTGCTGATTGGGGGAGGGGTCGTGAGAGGCGAATTTCCTGGATCGCACTGCCTGAAAAGTGGTAGGTGCAAAAATGGTCACCACATTTCGAAAATATTCGGATGTGTATCTGAAGTGCGTAATCTACAGGACTGTAGATCCAGAGGTAGAAAGTGAGATTAGGCTTGATAACTCTTTATTGGACGGTGCAAACCCGACGGGCAGAAATGGCCTCCTTCTTTGCAGTAAATATACGTGATTCCATGATTCAATGGACAGGAAAAGTGGACGTGAAACAGCTCATTGAAGGTAAATCAGTGTCAGAGCAGTGGGAGACATTCAAGAAGTAGATACCAGTTCAGTCCAAACATGTTCCTAAAAAGAAATACGGCAACTGTGCCATATCTAGAGCTGCCTGGATACAAAGGTGCACACAGTGAAAGATAAGGCAAAGAGAGGAAGCTTTTTTCATCAATCGAGAGCCCAGTTCTGCAGAAAGCCTCGAGGTGAAATTAAAAATGAATTTTGGAAAGAATACAGAAAGCATGAAAAATAATGACACGTTAAATCAAAGAAAACCCAAAGATATTTCACAATTGCATAAATAAAAAGAGGATAACGACGGGCAGAATATGGCATTTAGCGACCAAAATGGTAACCATGTGTGGATGTGGAGATTGTGGGAATGGTACTTAATGGAAGTATTGCAGGGTTTAATAAAGGAGGGCAACGATGCCAGCCTTAAAGGTAAGGAAGAAGAGAAAGTAATATTGGATTGGATAAACATAGTAAGGGAGCACTGATTTCGGGGTTTGGCATCTACAAATGTAGATAAATCTCCAGGACGCAGTGAAATATATGCTAGGCTTTTAAAAGAAGCTAGTGGCGAAATTGCGGAGGCTCTGACAATCATTTGAGCAACCTCCCTAGGTGCAGGAGAGGAAAAATAGCATTGGATAACTGTTAACGTTGTACCATTATTTAAAAAGGGAGAAAGTGAAACAGCGAATAATTAAAGAAAATTAGTTTAATCCTGATGATACGGAAATTATTGCAATCAACGCTGAGGGACAGTATATAACTTCATTTTGAAAGACTTTGATTCAAAAGAACAGTCAGCATCGAATTGTTAAAGTAAGATCGTGCCTGACTTATTCCTTTGAATTATTTGAGCAGGTAACAAAGAGTTACGATACGGGCAGTGCATTTGAAGTAATCCACATAGATTTTAACAAGCCTTTTGACAAAGCCTCACATGGCAGGCTGATCAAATAACTAAAAGCCCATTGTATTTAAGTGAGTGTGGCAAATCGGATCCACAATTGGCTCAGTGGGAGGAAGAAAATGGTTCACGTATGTTTTTGCGAATGGAAGGCAACTTCCAGTGGCGTTCGTAGGGTTCAGTTCTCGGTCCCTTGTTTTCTGTAGTTCACATTAGTGATTTAGACATAAATGTAGGGAGCATGGTAAAGAAGTTCACAAATGATACAAAAATTGTCTGTGTGTTTGATAGTGAGGAAGGAAGTTTAGACTGCAGGAAAATATCGATTGACCAGTCAGTTGTGTAGAAAAGAGAAACATGGCCATCAATCCAGGGAAGTGTGAGCTCATACAATGTGCGAGGTGCAACAAGGCAAGGGAATACACACAAAATAGCATGATACTGAGAGGTGTGGAAGAACAAAGGGACCTTCGAGTGTATGCCCGCAGATCCTTAAAGTTAGAGGACAGGTCGATTATGTCGGTCAAAAGGCCTATGAAATCCTTTACTTTATTAGCCGAGGGATAGAATGTTAGAGCAGGGAAGTTACGGAACAACTGCAAAACAATAGTTAAGGCACAGCTAGAGTATTGCTGCAGTTCTGCTCACTACATTACAGGAAATATTTGATTGCACTCGAGAGGGCACAGTGGTGATTACGTGGATGTTGCATAGAGTGGAAAATTGAAGCTATGAGGAAAGATTGGATGAACTGTGTTTTACTTTGATTGGAATTGAGGAGGCTGATGAAAGATTGAATTGAACTGCATGAAAAATGAGGGCCCTAGGTAGAATGGGTAGCAAGGACATTAGAAAGAATATTTGCCTTAGGTGAGTGGTCAAAAACCAGGCCAATCGATGCAATTAGTTGGTATTATGATTAGAAAGGAGATAAGGGGGATAAATTTACCCAGTTGATGATGGGTGTCTGGAACTCACTAGTTGAAAGGATGGTAGACTCAGAGACTCTCACCATTATTTATAACGTACTTGGAAGTGCACTTGAAGAACCGAAAACTACAGGGCTACGGACCTCGTGTTGAAGGTCGGAGTGCAGAGACACAATGAGACAAATGGATTCCCTTAGTGTCGTATTATTGCTATTATTCTATCAGGAGAAAGTGTTAGAAAGGTTCAGAGATTTCGAAAGGGAATTCCAGAGCTAAGAGCCCAGGCAGCTGAAGATACGGCCATGAATGGTTGAGTGATTATAATCAGGGATGATCAACGAGACAGGATTGGAGGAGAGAAGATTTATCTGGGATTTATGGAGCTGGAGGAGAAGACAGACAGAGTGAGGGGCGAGGAAATGGAGCGGTTTGAAAGCAATGATGAGATTTTCTAATCATGAGGTGCTTAACCGGGAGTGAATGTTGGTCAGTGAGCACAGGGGCGATGGTTGAACGGGCTTAGTGCCAGTCAGGATACAGACAGTCTATTTTCTGGATGGCCACAAGTTTTCCTTGTGTAGAACGTGGGTGGCCACCCAGGATGCATTGGAATAATCAATTCCAGAGGCAACAAATGCATTGAAAAGGATTTTAGCAGCAGACGCTCTGAGGCTAGAGTTGAGACGGCTGATGTTATCCACGTGGGGTACTCCATAACTCAGAGGTAAAAGATTGGCAACCAGCGAGGAAGGATTTGGTTGCATGCAGTTTAATGGACTGTGATTTAAGTTATGGGATTGAGGAGGATTTGGATGGAAGTGAAGAAGCAAAGAAAAATTCCTGATGGCAGCAGAAAAGCTGTCGAGGAGGAAGCGCATGGAATGGAGATTAACTTTGGATTTCTCGTTTCTCAATCTTTGAACGGTTCACAGCAGTTGATTTGTTTGGAGTGCAAGGAATGTGTACAGTTGTGGTCTCATAACCTCCGGAAGGATAGAGAGGGAGGAAGGAAGGTTCACCAGACTGATTCCTGGGATGTTGTGATTGTCCGATGAAAAGAGATTGAGTGGACCATGAATATATTTACTCGAGTTTAGAATAATGAGAGGTGAACTCATTGAAATATGCAACATTCTTGCAGTGCTTGACAGCATAAATGCAGAGAGGACATTTACTCTGTCTTGCGATTCGAGAACCAGCGGGCATGTCTCAGAATAAAAGATCTGCTATTTCGGACTGAAATCAGGAGAAACGTTTGCACTCAGAGGATGGTGAATGTTTTGAATTATATACCCCAGAGTGCTGTGGAGGCGCAATCTTTGAGTTTATACACGACAGCGATCGATATATTATGGGATATTAAGGGCAGTAAAGGATAGGGGACAGTGCAGGAAAGTAGATTTGAGGTAGAAAATCAGCCATGATCTCATTGAATAGCGCAGCAAGCTCGTGAGAGCGAATGCCTGACTCCTGCTCCTCATTCTTAAATCGTTTAGAACGAAATTGAAATAAAAATTATCACGTTGTTTAATCATTAATTGTTCCCATTAGTCTCCCACTTCATCATAGCTCACCCTGGACTATGGCCCATGAGCGAACATCAGTCCATCGTTACCAAGAAGGTCATTGAACTCATCTCCTCTGGGGATCTTCCCACACGGCTGCTAACCTCATAGTGTCCCAAACCCGCGCAGTAAATTACAAGCATCGCTTCAGCCTGTTCGCGCTCCATGGAACTGATGTCTTCCTGTTTCAACTCTATTTTATACCCCTTGCCTTACCTGTTCCTACCTAGTGGGACATTTGGAATAGTCTAATGAAATAAAGCAGATACGTCATGGTTTTCTGAAAGTGAAATCATGCTTGACAAATCTGCTGGAGTTCTTTGAGGATGTAACGAGCAGATGGATAAGGAGGAACCAGTGCACATGGTGTAATTAGATTTCTAAGGCATTCGATAAGCTGCCACATAATAGGTTGCTGCACAAGATAGAAGCTCAACGATTTGGTGGTAATGTATTAGCATTGGCTAAATAACAAAAAACAGATTCGGAATAAATGGTGCATTGTACAGTTGCCAAAGCTTACGAGTGGGGTGCCGCAGGGTCAGGATACTGAGTCTTCAACTATTTACAGTCTGTAATAATGATTTGGATGAAGGGACCGAGTGTAATTTAGCCAAGATTGCTGATGATACCCAGATGGTTGGGAACGCAAATTGTGAGGAGGACATAAAACATCTGCAAAGGGAGATAGACAGCCAATGAGTGAGCAAACCTTTGGTAAGTAGCGAATCATGTGGGATATTGTGAGATTATCCACTTTGGCAGAAATAATAGGAAAGCAAATTATAATTTAAATTGAGAAAAATTGCAACGTGCTGCAGTACAGAGAGACGTGGGAAGCCTTATGCATGAAACACAAAAAGTTAGTATTCATGTACAGCAATTCATCAAGAGCGCAAATGGAATGTTCGCCTTTATTGCAAGCAGGATAGAGTAGAGAAGTAGAGAAGTCCCGCTACAAATTTACAGGTTATTAGTGAAGCTACACCAGAAGTACTGCATACAGTTTTGGTATCCTTAGTTATGAAGGATATACTTGCATTGGAGGCAGTACAGAGAAGGTTCACGAGAATGATTTCGGAGATGAGACCGTTGACTTATGAAGATAGGCTGTGCAGGTTGGACCTATACTGATTGCAGTTCAGAATTATGAGAGGTGATGTGATTGAAGTTGGTAAGACAATGAGAGGGCACGAAAAGGTGATGCAGAGAGGATATTTCCACTCATAGGGGAAACTAAAACGAGGGGACATAGTCTCAGAATAAAGAGCCGCCCATTTAAAACGGAGATTATATTTTTTTTTTCTCAGAGGGTTGTAAATCTATGGAGTCGTCTGCCCTAGACAACTTTGAAGGTTTGGTCATCATATATATTTAAGGCGGGGCTGGACATGTTTTTGAGCGATGAGAGAGCGAATGGTTATGGTGTGCATGATGGGAAGTACAGCTTAGTCCATGACCAGATGAGCTATGATCAAACACATTGCCAGCTTGGGCTCGAGGAGCCAAATGGCCTATTTCTTCTCATATTTTTATGTTCTTATGGTATAAAAAGATAATTTGATACCGAGCCATATCAGGAGAAATAAGAATAGATGAGCAAAAGCTTTGTCACAGAGCTAGGTTTCAAAGCGTCCGAAAGTAGTGGAGAGAGGTGGAGGGCATTAGCTTGGAATTCCAGAGATTAGGGCTCAGGCAGCGGAAGGGGATGACCAGCGATTGTTGAACGATTGTAATCAGGGATACTCAAGATGGCAGAATTAGAAGAGTGCCTATATCTCCAGTGGTAATAGGGATGGAGGAGATTAATGGCATTGGGAGGGGCGAAGACATGACGAGATGTGAAAACAACAATGAGAATTTTGAAATCCAAGCATTGCTTCAGCGCGAGCCAATATCGGTGAGCGACCATCTGGGTGCTGGGTGAATGGGATTGATGCCAGTTTGGAGACAGTCAGAGAGATTTGGGATTATCTCAAGTTTACGTAGGGTAGATCGTGGGAGGCCAGTAAGGAAACCGTGGGAGGTATCCTGATCCCTCCTTAGTTCTCCTGATGTGGCTCGGTATTATATTATCGTTTTTTACTATAAGAGCATAAAAAATAGTAGCAGAAGTAGGCCATTTGAATTAGGAGGTTTTATGTGGAGGTCAAGATGCAACGTGATTTCGCGAGGGTGGCAGAAAAGCTGGATAGGAGGAGGTGAGGAAACGCTTTGATTGTGGCTCGACTTCCCGATTTCTCATATTTCAATCAGTGAATGGTTCATATCCGCTGTTGGAGTGTAAATAATGGAACTGAAATAAATATAATCAGGGGCTTGACTCTATCATTATCATCATTACATGAATGTTAATTGTAGACAGGTTGTGATTTAAATAATAAGGTGTGTGATTCTTGAGTTAATCATAATGTTATCAGAAGTTTGCAGGTTCGAGTCTTGTCTTGGATGCATTATCCGCTAGTTAATTATATTTTAACTTTATAAAACCAAATCGCATGTCCAATCATTCAGTTGATGAATGGTTGATGAACAGCGGTGTACATAAAATGAGATATTTCACAACTCTCAAGAAAAATATATTCCACTGAGGAGGAAACGGCGAAAGAGAAAAGTTAGCCTTCCATGTCGAACTACTGAAATAAAGGACGGTATCCAAATCAAAATAGGACATACAATATGGCCAAAACTAGTGGGAGGCAGAAGATTGGAAAGCGTTTTAAAGCCAACAAAGAATGACAAAAATGATTAATAATGGGAAGATAGACTTTGAAAGTAAACTAACACGAAATATAAAAACACATAGCAAGAGTTTCTATAGGTATATAAAAATGAAAATTGTGGCTAGGCTAAATGTTGGTTCTTAAGAGGACGAGACCGGGGAATTACTAATGGGAAACACGGAGATGGCAGTAACTCTGAACAAATACAGTGTATTATTCTTTACGGTAAAGGAAACTAATAATATGCCAACAATGGATAGTCAAGGGTCTTTAGAGGGGAAGGAACATAACACGATAAAAATAACGAAGAATTTGGCACTAAGTAAGTTAATGGGACTAAAGGCAGATAGTTCCCCTGCACGCGATGGCTTGCATCCTCGGGTCTTAAGAGAAGTAGCGGCAGAAATAGTGGTTGCATTGGTTGCAATTTACCAACATTCCCTGGAATGTGGGATGGTCCCAGCAGATTAGAAAACAGCAAAAGTAAAACCCTATTTAAAAAAGGAGGCCGATAAAAACGCAAATAAATGTAGACCAGTTAGCCTAAATTCTGTGGATGTGAAGATGTTGAAGTCCATTATTAAAGAAGCAGTAGCAGGAAACTTGGAGAAGCAAAATTAGGTCAGGCAGAGTCAGCATGGATTCGTGCAGGGAAATGAATGTTTGGCACATTGGCTAGAATTCTTTGAGGATGCAACGAACAGGGTGGATGAAGGGGAACCAGTGGATGTGGTCTATTTGGACTTCTAGAAAGCCTTTGACAACGTGCGACGTAAAATATTACTGCACAAGATAAATTTTCACGTGCTCGGTGGAAATATATTAGCATTGATAGAGGATTGCCTAAAGAACAGAAAACAGAGAGTAGGAATAAATGCTTCATTCTCAGGATGGGCAATCAGTAACCAGCGGGGTGCTGCACGGGTCAGTGCTAGGATCAAACTATTTACAATCTACATTAACGACTTGGTGGAAAGTAGCGAGTGTAACGTAGCTAAGTTTGCCGACGATACAAAGATGGGAGGAAAAGCAATGCGTGAAGAGCACAGAAAAAATCTGCAAAAGGAAATAGACAGGCTAATTGAGTGGGCAAACATTTTACAGATGGAGTACAATGTTGGAAAGTATGAGGGCAGCAACAATTAAGAGCTATTTATTATTTAAATTGGGAATGATTGCAAAATGGTGCTGTACAGCCGGACCTGGGGGTACCTTTGCATGAAACACAAAAATAAAAGTGTTCAGGTAAAGCAAGTGATCAGGAAGGCCAATGAAATCTTCGCCTTTATTGCAAAGTCGATTGGAGTATAAAAGCTGGGAAGTCTTTCTACAGTAGTACAAGGTATTTGTGAGGCCACGCCTGGAATAATGCGTGCATTTTTTTTCCATATTTACGAAAGGATGTACTCGCTTTGGAGGCAGTACACAGAATTTTCACGAGATTGATTCCAGAGATGAGGAGGTGACAGATGTGGAAAAATTGAGTCGTTTGGCCCTCGACTCATTGGAATTCAGAAGAATGAGAGGTGAGCTTATCGAAACGTCGGAGATTAATTGGAGGCTTGGCAAGGTGGAAGCAGAGAGGATGTTTCCACTGATAGGGCAGATTAGATCGAGACGGCATAATCTTAGAATCATAGGCCGCCCATTTAAAACTGAGGTGAGGAGAAATGTCTTATTTCAGTGGGTTGTGGATCTGAGGAATTCGCTGCCCCAGGGAGCTGTGAAGGCTGGGTTATTGAACATATTTGATGCGGAGATAGACAGATTTTTTATTGTTAAGGTTTTAAAGCATTATGGAGAGCGGGCAGGGAAGTGGAGCTGAGTCCATGAGCAGTGCACCCATGGTCTTACTGAATGTCGGAGCTGGCTGGAGTGGCCAAATAGACGACTCCTGCCACAATTACTCATATTCTTACCTTCTCATTTTGTTCATATTCGAAAGAAACTTTGGAATTCCTTCAGCATCAACCCACAGATTGCAACTGAGATAAACGCAACGAGTGATAGCGGCAGATTTGGGTAAGATGGCGGAATAGACAAGAGAGATAGTTAGATCAAAAACAGCCTCCGAATCCAAAAGGCAGCGACAGGTAGCTGACTGAAATTAGTCAGTGGAGTCAAATCCATCAAGTTGTGGTTTGGCTCCGTGGCTTACGTGGTCGACACACTTATCTAATATAACGCGATAGTCTTGGGTTCAACCATCAGCAGCGTCGAATATTTTTTCACTGCGCACAATGGGCGAAATTCTTCCCGCGTGAAAGGGCTTTGAAATATAACGACCGCTGCACAAGTTGCCATTCTGAATTGACACTCCAGTAGCTGCAGGGTTGAGGTGGAATTCCACCGCTGCCATCATTTCTGGTTGGGCTAATTTTCGCTTGAACAATAAAATCCAAGCAGTGCTGTGTATGACTTTGTTTTTGTCAGACGAAACTTGCAGTAGCTGATGTGGGGTGTCGTAATTATATAGTGGTTAGTATCCTGCGTTTTGGCCGCAGCAACCTCGGTTCGAATCCGAGTTGTGGCACAGTTTGCTTTTTATCTTTTGTCCTCTGCAGCACCTGCTGATAGAACACAGCAAAACATCAATCTTTACTTTATTAAACAAGAATTATTTTGTTGCCATTAGAAACATGTTTACTCATTCAAATGAGCCTGTTGTCTCAGCTTTTTCTGCCTTCCCTAAAACGCTCCACTTAACAACTGAAGTGGCGGCAGCAGTGGCTGTGTGGGTTAATGGATAAGGCGCCTGACTTCGATGCTGATGAAGTTCTGTCGTGAGCATTTAATTCCCCTGGTCAATGGTTTATTTTTCTCTGCTTTGAATCTGTGTAACAACATAAAATTTCTGGTGCTACCTCAACTGAAGCAACGGAAGGCCTTTTACTGACAGACGCAAGTTGTGCTCTTTCAACATTGTTGCAACCAGGTGTATGGGCAGGACGAGCGTTGAGTTCCATTTGTCGCTGGGGATTGCTATTTGGATGCAAAAAGCAGAACGCTGAGTGACTGATTACATTCTTGCAGTAAAACGTGTGGCCGAATGGTAAATGCAAATGTCTGCTAATGCATTATGCGCTATATGCACGGATGCGAATGTAATCCTCGTTGTTATTGCTTTCAACATTTGATGCTTCAGTTTATTTTGTAAATCACCATAAACTTAATGTCCAAATTATCCTTTGGCTCCAAACATGCTATACTCAAAAAAAATTGTAGGATTATGGGGAGTGGGACTATTGTTTAGCTCTCTCACGGACACAGCACAGGCAGGATGGGCGTTAAAATTTTATTCTTTAACGACAGAATATGAGATTTCAATACGTCATGAGTGGCTTTCTTTCTTTTTATTGGAGGCTCGTTGGTCTAGTGATTTGATTCTCGCTTTGGGATTCTCAGCTTTGAAATGTCACAGATTCTCGGTGCAATTCCCGGACTGTTGTCACAAGGGTTTAGAAAAAATCACATTTTTGCAGACGAAACGCACTGAAAAAAGATCAATAATTTAAGTTAAAATGTGCGAATTTACACCTTATTATGTACATCGTCCGAAATCACACGCTTCACAGCAGCAACGTTACAACCAAATAACTGAGTAAAGTTATTGCATTCCGGGTGTTTGCGGCTGTGTGTCTCATTGGATGTGTTACACACGTGGAGGGTGTGAAGAGGCAGAGGATGAGGAGCGGAAATTCAATGAGTGGGAACAGAGAGGAGCGGCTGTTCGTAGAGCGTGAGCAGAGAGGCGCGGCTGTTTCCAGAGCTGGAGCAGAGAGGAGCGACTGTTTCAAGATTGGGAGCAGAGAAGAGCGGCTGTTTACAGAGCGGGAACAGAGAGGAGCGGCAGTTTACAGAGCGGAAGGAGAGAGGGGATGCAGTTTACAGAACAGTAGCAGAGCTGAGTTGCAGTGCCCAGTGCTGTACCTGTGACGTTTTCGAGCAGTTGCTGAAGACATTATTTTTCAGCATCTGAAGTACTTTGCTCTGCGTTATTTTCCTTCAATTTATATTAAAATAATGCAATGATTACTTGAGCTGGCTTGAAATTAAATAACAAAACTGTTATGTATGTAACTATGTTATTCTTGCCATCAGAGGACGCGACTGTTCGATTCATAATCGTCACCTGTACACAAGTTCAGGCAAGTGCAGCGCCAGTATAAGAGATTGGCGGACATTTTGCTTAGGCACTCTGGAGTTGGAATAAAGAATTGTTAATGAAGAGAGCGCTGAAAAAACAGGCTCTCTCTAGTCTACCCGGATGTAAGTTACCACGTGGAAACGCGGCGAAACCGGCAGAATATTTACCACAAACACGCGGCTAGTCACGTGACATTGATGTTAGTGTCCCCCTATTTGTCCTGAATCACTGTCATGGTTCCAAGTGGATTGCTGGCACTGTTTTTGCCAAGGAAGGGAATAGGACGATATTAATCACACTGTTAAATTCCAAAAAGTGCAGAGAGCAGTTAGATCAGACCAATTTGCGATTTACTGACAACCAGGTACGACTTGAAGAGGACATCACCATCGACGATCCACCAACACACACACAACCAGCAATCGAACTCGTTGTCAATCACGAGGATGAATCCAGCATTCCTGACAGTCCGGTCAGAGCAGCCGCGTTGCAGTGCAGAAATGGTCCGGCCAACTCACACGTGCCAGGGTTTGTAATTAGACGATAAAACAGGGGGCGAAAGGCGCTGGATCTCCTCAACTTGTAAATAACTTGTACCGAAGGTGGGAGTGAAGCTATGCATATAACTATGTAATACTTGCCACCAGAGGGCGCGACTGTTGGAGTCCGAATGGTCCCCTGCACACACGTGCAGGGCCAGAATAAAATAATGTCTGGCATGTTGCCTAGGCACTCTACAGTTGTAATAAAGAAGTCTAAGGACACAATAACTACAGCTCACAGGACGCAGACTCGTGGAGTTCTTCTGTATACGACAAAAACAGGATAAACTTTTATGATTCGGTGAAGAATACTCGCCTGCCACGCAGGAGACATGGTTACTGTGCAAACAATAAATATAACACATCCCTTAAATATTGTTGAAATATCAAGTATAAATTAAATAAAAACAGTGTGCGAAAATCGAAAGGAATAGATCACTTGATTACGGGAATATCTATTTCACCAACAATGGACAGCTCTTCCTTCAAAGTGAGGCTGGCCGAATGAAAACGTGCGATCTAAACATGATTGGAACCCGCTGCTGTCTGATGTGGAATCAGAACCACTACCATTGCAGCACATGATCGAAAGCCGACAAGTGCAACCGCATCTATAGGAAGGGTATAAACAGGACATGGTGACAATTCAAAAAAGGTCAGGCAGTATCCATGGGGAGCGAAAGACAGTTAATGTTTCAGGTGCATAATGATCCCTCAGAACATGTCTATAGGAGGGTGCAGTGAGGAGCAGCTGTTTAAATGTGGAGTAGAGCAGCCACGGGTCCGATTCCAGGCCAACCATGATCCCCCAGTTTTACGAACCAATTTCAGTAAACAAATTAAATTTAAAAAGTTACATGAAATACTGTGCAAAGAATACTCTCATTTGTGGGTTTCAGCCCGTCATGTCACGGTCTGTGATGCTGCTCCATTTGCGAGTGAATCCCGGTGCTACATATATTGGCCAGACTGGGACTATGATCATTCTGAAACAGTTCAGTTGTCGATTTTCTGAAAGCTGACTGCCCTAATTGCTCAATGCAGCAACAGAATATGTATAAAAATCCGCTTTTGACAATTCGGCATAACTCGATTCCGAAGCTGGGCATTCTGTGTTTCAACTCTGTCACCGCGTGGCTGGTTTATTGTTCCATCAAGATGACTATGTCATCGTCTGGGTGACGGATCGCAACGAGGTCCACAACACCCACTCCATGACAAGAGCTGGTGACTGCTGGATGGACCACTGCCTAATCCACTCTGTTACGTAAATTAATGTTGACTCAAAACAGCAGCGTGAACAGAAACGCTGGCGCAAGAAAACCAAAGCTGGAGCACTCAAATACCCTCCTAAGTAAGCCCTATTCAGACAATGCCCCCAATCAACTTCAGTAATTCCAGTCAACAGGAGACACAGATTGTCCAAAGTGCCTGGTCTGCGTTCAAGGCCACGATCTTCAGCACCTGTGTCGAGACGCTTCGTAAATCCATCAAGAAACATCAAGACTGGTTCGACAAGAATAAGCAGGTGACCCAGGAACTAATAAGCCACATTGCAAGGCAATCTTGAACTGGAAGCAGCAGCAAAACTGGAGTGCAAGAAATCACTTATTTAGACGTCTGAAGGCCGAGGTCCAAGGTAAAACTAGCGACGTAACGAACAGATGATGAAGGGAAATAGCACAGAATATCCAGCAACTTGCTGATAAATACGGTGTGCATGGTTTCATTGGCGCATTCAAGACCAACTACGTTCCAAGCAGTGAAGTTTGCACACCAATGAGGGCAGGATTGGAATATTATTGACCAAGGATAGTGAGTAAGTCATTGCATGCTACCCACTACCAACTCAGGATAACCACAGCCCGGCATGAGATTCAAAGGCCAACCAGAAATTGAAGAACAACAAGGTCTCAGGAGCGCCTGGAATCCTAGCTGCAGCACTAAAGCATGGCGGGTTATTATTGTTGGCGCGAATTCATGCAATCAATTCTCTAATTTGGAATGTGGAGTTCATGCTGGGGATCTCGGAGACGCTGTAACAATGGTCATCCTGAGGAAAGGTGAAAATCCGAATGCAGTAATTACAGAGGAGTTTCCCTGCTCTCTGCCCCAGGGACAATCATCGGAAGAATGCTTCTCAATCACTTTCTCCCAGTACCTGACGAATCGCAGATTCGCCGTGCTAATTCCGCCCACTAAGGGGCAGAATGGACATGATCTTCACCGCGTGCACAATTCAAGATAAACGCAGGGAGGAGCATCGAACTCTCGACACGACCTACTTTGAGCTCAAAAAGGCCTTCGACACCCTCAACAGTGAGAGATTATGGAGTGCCCTCCTCAAATTCGGCTGCCCTCAAAAGTTGTTCACTCTCCACCGCCTGATTCACCATGACATGCAAGCCGTGATGATGACCAACGGATCCAAATCAGACTCAAGAAAGGTGCGAATCGTAGTCAAGTAAGGCTGTGTCGCCGTACCAACACGCTTCCAGATCTTCCTTTCTGTAAAGACCAATCTCACCCTCAATAAGCTCTCCGCTGGCTTTGAGCTAATCTACACAATAAACAGGAGACTGTTGAACCTCCGTCGTTTCCAGCCCAGATCCAAGGTCGTCCCATCATCTGTGATTGAATTACAATATGGTGACAAAGCTTGCGGCTGTGCACATTGGGAAGTCGAACTACAAACCTTTGTCAATACCTTCAACGAAGTCTATGAGAGCGTGGGCCTGACATTAAACATCCATAATTAAAAGCTTGAATACCAGTCACACCCCTCCACAGAGTGTGGCCCCCTTATTTTCAAGATCGAATACGAGACCTTCGACAACGTGGAACATTGTCCATATTATGTCAAAAAGTACAATATCGCCTTGAGTATGTCAGTGCCTCATTTGGTCGCTTGAGGACGAGAGTTTTCGAAAACCATGATGTCAGGCCCGGCACAAAGCTCATGGTCTACAGGACAGTCGTGATGCCCGCCCTACTACTTGCTTCAGGAACATAGACTATGTACAGCTGGCAATTTGAAGCACTGGTGAAATACCACCAGTGCTTAATCGGCAAGATCCTGCAAATACATTGGCAGTATAGGCGCACCAACGGCAGGTTCCCTCTCAGGCTAACATCCCCAGCATGGAAGCATTGACCACGCTACATCAGCTCCGATGGACGGACGACGTCGTCTGCCTGTACAGTACTGATCTGCCAAAACAACTGCTCTATTCAGATCTCCAACAGGGCATTCTAGTCCCTGGTGGGCAGAAGAAATGACTCAAAGCCTCCTTGAAAAATTGCAACATCCCCACCATCACCTGGAAATCTTTGGCCCAAGATGGCTCAAAATGAGGGAAAGCATTTGCGAAAGCGCCAAACACGTCAAATATTGTCCATCTACCCTCAAGCCCCATCAGAAACTTATATATTGCAATAAGATCATCTCTCCTCCTTCTAATGTCCAATGCGTATATGACCAACCTGTTCAATGCTTCTTCATACGATAACCCCTTCATCTGTGGAATCAATCTCGTGAATCTTCGCTGAACTGTAGACAATGCAAGGATATCCCACCTTACATAAGACCACAACTGCACACAGTATCCAGGGGTAATCTCACCAATGCCCTGTACATCTGTAGCAGAGACTCCCTTCTTGTATACGTTATTCTCCTTGCAATAAAGGCAACAGATTAATTGCTTTTTCCTCACAACTTGCTTTCCCACCTGTACCTCTATTATCAGTAAAATTGCATACTTTACATTCGGTCCCTTCATCCAATTCATCAATGATTGTAAATATGTGAGGCCCGAGCACAGATCCCTGCGAGCAACAAATGGTTGCACTTTGCCAACCTGAAAATAACCCATTTTTTCCAGATTCTGTTTACTGTTAGTTATCTAATCCTGTATCCATGCTAAGGTATGACTCCCAAATCCGTGATATCTCATTGGGCAAGGAGCCAATTTCGCCCTCTTTGTACGTCAGACCCTGTTATTACAAAAATCTTCCGACTCACGCCGGAAGATTTTATCTCTCGCTGTAGTCCGGGTTACTCAGTCAGTTCCTTCACGGTTCAGTGCTGAATGTTGCTGTTGAACCATGCGAGGCGTCATGAGTCGTTTGCATCTTAATTTTCCCCTCCATAACATCGTCCGTTCTAGCCTTGCCTCAGCTCATCTTCTGCTGAAATCCCCATCCATGTCTGTGTTACATCTAAACACAATATCCTGCGAACAAATACATATAAATGATCCAATATGAATAAAATTAATGGTAGTAATTTGGTCTAATTGAATCCAGGCGAGGCCTGAGAAAAGAGCATTGCATCATGCTCCGTGAAACAAATTACATCGAATGTACTACACAGAAACAGGACATTCAGCACATCTGCTTCATGTTCCCGTTTATGCTCCACACGCGCCTCCAAGAACCCCTCTTCATCTGAACATATCAGCAGAAAATTTTAATTCAAACCATATGGTCTGATTTGAGTATCCATCCAACATATTATCTCTCCTCACAGCTGTAATTGTTTCTAAAATAAATTCAGCGACCTCCCCCCTCCCTCAGTTTTATCCCACTCTCTCTCCTTCCTAAAAGCAATGGGACAAGGAATGTGAAACTGCTTTACCTGCCCTGTTTTTCAGCCATGTCTCAGTAATAGCTATATTATCATACTCCTCGCTGGTGCTGCTTTTAATCTCTCTCTTGGCTCCCTAAATTCTGCCTGCAGGACCTGCTCCCTCCTTCTACCTATATCATTCCTACCATAATGGACCATGACTGACTGTTCATCCTCTCATCCCACCATCAACTGCTGCCATTCATTGATATGCTTGACCCTGGTACCATGGAGGCAACATATTAGTCGAATTCACTGCCCAAGGAAGCAGTTGAGGCGAGCTCATTGAATGTATTCAATCACAGACAGATATATTTTTAACCAATAAGGGAATTAAGGGTTATGGGAGAGGACGGGCAATTGGAGCTGAGTCCACGGCCAGATCAGCCATGATCTTGTTGAATGGCGGAGCAGGCTCGAGGGGCTAGATGGCCTACCTCTGTTCCTAATTCTTATGTTCTTCTGTTCTTATACCATTCTGGAGTGATGTCTGCGGCCTGTCTGCTCCCCGAACGATGGAATCCTTTGCCACTATTTTTTTTCCACTCATCTTCCTCGCCGTTGTACATGTGAGCGAGCATTGGTAGCATGGACTTGGTATTGGCTGCTTTCCCCGATGAACTCGATGTACTCAGAACAGAATGCCGGTGGGGAGCGAGATGCACTCAGGGGACTTCTGCACGTCCGGGCTGGTCCTGCTTTTCTGTCTGGCGGCCAGGGATCCATTATCTGCCCGCACACCCTTAAGCTGCGTGATGGCCACCTCAAGAAACGTGATATCCACGAAGTTGCCGGCCTCACGGATTCACTGTTGTGATTGTCCAAATGATACCCTTCCACCTGCTCAGCTTAATTACCTAAAGCTAAGTAAAGAACCGCCATCTGCTTTATTGGGCTTGCTACATACGGGCTAATAGAATGTTCTCCTGAATGCAATTGAGGAATTCTGTGCCGTCTATAACTATTACACTGATTGCATCCCAGTGAATATTAGAGTAATAAATATCCCCAATATTAATGGCTAATATTTATGCATTTGTCTGACATTGGCAACTAATTTCTTCTTCTATCTCCCTCTGACTGTTTGGGAACCTATTATACACTGCCAGCAGTGTACTTACTTCTTTTTGTCCTTAAGTAGAACCCATTTAGACTCATTTGTAGATCCTTCTAACATATCATCTTCTCTCACAGCTTTATATTTTTTGTAATCAACATTGTCGCGCACTCCTTCTTAACCCTATCTCTGTCTTGTTGAAAACCCTTTAACCAGTAATGTTGGGTTACATATGCTGCGCTCTTTATGCCCTAAGATCACTAAGATAAAATAACTTAACGTGTCGATCTGTGCCTTCAACTTCTCTGCCTTATTCACAATACTCCTTGCATTTATTAAGATGCCATTAGGCACGGGCAGACTCATGTTGTGTGTAATATCCAATCTTTAATGCTCTCTCTTCCGAACTGCCTTGCGACACATCTAACATCTATATCTAGCTCTGTTCTTCTCCTTTCTGATTCGATGCTTTACCCTTCCAGTGAAGACGTGACAGGAAGGCTGTTTCCAATGGGGTTCCGCAGGGTGCAAACTCGGTCTCTTGCTTTTTGTGGTGAATACCAATGATTTAGACTTAAAAGTAGGGTGTATGATTAAGCCTTTTTCTGATTACACTGATGCTGAAGAGCAATTACTTAGGCAGATGGGTAGAACAGTGGAAAATGGAATTCAATCCGGAGAAGTATGAGGTATTGCATTTGGGAAGAGCTATCAATCCAAGAGAATACACAATCAATGGTAGGACACTGAGACGTGTACAGGAACAGAGGGTCCATGGAGTGCATGTCCACAGATCCATGAAGGTAGCAGGATAGTTGCTGAAGAAAGCATGCAGGATACAGATATTTCTTCGGTGAGGCACAGAATATAACTGCAGGGCGCTTATGCTTGAAAGGAATTACACATTAATTGTGCCACAGCAATGCTGTTCTGGGCGCCATATTACAGGAAAGATGTGATTGTACTGGAGAGATTACTGGGCAGATTTATGACTAGATGAAAATTCTGCCGCTGAATCAACATTGCACCGAATTATAATTAATTTTACTTTCCAACCTCAGCAACTTATTTGGACCAATTTTATTTCATAATATAAACGGCGACACAGCACCAAAATAAATGGCAAAATAGAGCGGATGCAGCATATGGAATTGTTCAATGAATGCTGGAACCGTTCGGCAGGTCAGGGAACATCTGTGACCAGAGAAACATAGGTCCATGAGCTCTCGGAAGAAATAATATTTTGCAGCATTAATTCAAAGAATGACAGGTCCTGTGTGATTTTCCTACCAATCTTTTTAAGCTGCTTAAAAATAGCACAGATAAATTATTAGCAAGCCCATACAACTGCAATGGTTGATACAGGGATCGAACCCGCGAATTTAGCCAAATTAGCATCACAATCTAACCAACTGAGGTAACCAACCTTAATGTGAATGCTTTAATTCAACATGCTTTTGTGTCCAAGGCTTATATTTTCGAGACGTCTTAAAATCCTGGATCTATCGTTCAACTACCGGCAAAAAACTCTCTTCATTCAGCCTGCAGCTATCAATCATTCAATACCCTATTGGCAGCTGCTGTGCAGATATTACTGTAAAAAACGACCAAATCCAACAGATTATGACATTCGCATCACACAAGTGCCAGGCAAGCGAGATTGAAACCTGCGCCGCATGACATTCAGCGTCATGACATCACATATTCCCCCACCAACAACATCCTTGGGGTTACCATTCACAACAATCTTAACTGGAAGATCATCATCATAGGCACTCCCTTGAACTCGAGGAAGGCTTGCTTTCACGCCAAAAGTGAGTTCTCAGTTGAGTGCAAAGTCCAATATGGGAAATATATTCGCTGTCACAGGTGGGACAGACGTTTCTTGAAGGAAAGATTGTGTTGGGAGTCTGGTTTGCCGCAAGATTATTTCAATGCCTGCGTTTTCTTTCTGCATGCTGTCGGCGAAGAGGCTCGAGTTGCTCAGCGCCCACCCGCTCTTCCTCCACTAACGGCGGTCTTTGGCCAGGGACTCCCAGGTGTCGATGGGTATGTTGCATTTTATCAAGTAGACTTTGAGGGTTACCGTGAAACATTTATCTGTCCACCTGCGGCTCGCTTGCCGTGTTGGAGTTCTCAGTAGAGCGCTTGCCGTGGGAGTCTTGTGTCAGGCATACGAACAATGTTGCCGCCCTACGAAGCTGGTGGAGTGTGGTCAGTGCGTCGATGTTCGGGATGTTTGCCTGATCGAGGACGCGAATGTTGGTGCTTCTCTCCTCTCAGGCGATTTGCAGGATCTTGCGGAGATATCGTTGGTCGTACTTCTCCAGCGAATTAAATCATTTACAAGATATATATTCACAGTGGCAGCAGGTGATTCGTGGTATTCCACGTGGAGGACGTGGAGCATGAATGCCGGCAATGACTGGTTGGGCCAAATGGATTGTTACTGTGTGGTTGGTAATGAAGACAAAAGGTGAAGACTGCAGGCGATATGTACTGGTCAGGTTGGCAGAACAGTGGCAAATAGAATTAATTCCAGACAAGTGTGACGTAATGCACATGGGGTGGTCTAACAAAGCAATGAAATAAATATTAACGTGGACGACACTGAAACAAATGGGCATTGGAGTGCAGGTCCACCATGGAATGCTAGCCTTTATTTGTCGAAGCATTGAATAAAAGAGCTAGGACATAATACTTGAATTGCATAAAACACTGGTTTGGCCGCAGTTGGACTACTGTCTGCAGTTAAGATCACCACATTTCAGGACAGATCTAACTGTACTGGAAAGGGCGCAGAGGAGATATACAGACATGTTGCTTGGACATTAAAATTTAGGTTTTGTGGAAACATTGGAAATGCTAGGTTGGTTTTTCTTGTACGAGTTGGCACATAATTGAGTTGCATTTAATTATGAGGTGCCTAGATAGATTGTGTTTCCCTTGGCAGACGGGTCAACAACTAGGAGGAACAGATTGAAGTATTTGTGGGGTGGGGGGGTTAGATGAGCAATGAGGGGAAATGTCTTTACCCCGTGGAAGTCTGGAAATCGCTGCCTGAATGGCTGATAGACGCAGAAACCGCCAGATATTTTAAAAATACTTGGATGTGCAATTGAAGTGATATAACCTACAGGGCGAACTTAGCGCTGGAAAGTGGGAATTAGTCTGTAAAGCTCTTGGTCGGCCGGCGCGGACACGATGGGCTGAAATGGCCTCCATCCGTGCTGTCAATTTTTGCATTTCCTACATTACAACAGTCACTTTAAAAGTAATTAATTGGCTCTGAACCGGTTTGGGAAGTCCTGAGGTGAATGTCGCTGTAGGAATGGTAAGTTTTTTCGATTTACCGCGTCCGAAAAATCATATGCTAATAATGCCGGTTAGGTCAGTAACCCCAAGGTGGCGGTTACGATCCCCGTACTTGCGATTTGTTTTATTATTTTATTTGGCGTGGGGCGGGTGGGTTTGCGAGTATCTCACAAGTTTGTTATATTGAGCAGCTTTAACATTTATGAATGAAACACACACGCGACCTGCAATTCTGTGAAGCAATGATGAAAAACCTTACTACTGCCGGGAGCTCATGGACGAGCGGAGTGTTTCCAGAATTTAATGAACAATTCCATATACTCCGGGATTTTGTGACTTCGCGTATTTCAATCAGTGAATGGCTCACAGCCACTAATTGGTTTGCAGTGCAAAGTATGGTACCGATATAAATACAATTCCGGTGGGTAATCGTTAATTCTCACCATTAGTCTCCATTCTAGCTGTTAGCTTGACTCGTTGCCTAATTGATAAGGCGTTCGACTTCCTTATAAATGCTGATGTTATCAGAGGGTTCGAGTCCGAATGTGGTCGTTTGTCAAATCTTGTTCAATTTTATCAAATCAGATCATTTATTAACTGAAGGTGAATAATTGAAGGATGATTTCTATCCAAATATTGCATGGCTCTTGATTAAAAGGAATTTTTCATGCTGTTTCCGATGAGTATTTCACACGGATTTTTGCAAATAGTTTCCATCAAATGAACATTCACGAATTAATGCCGATAAATTATTAGTGTTTCCAATTCGAACAACAACTTCGCGGCAATCAGTGCAATACAGGCCACTGGATGGAATTGTGATCTGATTCTGGGCCAGTGATATCCACAGGGAGTCGATTAAAAAAAATACAAGAGGAAATCTGCTGCGAGCAGAGCTCGATCCTGTATGGGTAAAAGCCATGAATTCCCAAACCAAGGCTTCACTACACATCCATCGCAGCTACAAAATGGTGCTGTCTAAATAGTGCAATAATAACAGACCGTTGACCTGCATGCTTTCCCTATTGTATCTCCCAGCCGATGTGAAAATTAAATCGTGAAATCGTAGAATCTCACAGCACAGAAGGAAGCAATTCGGCCTGAAATGAAATGCATTACTTATTTGGAAAGATTGAAAAGACTGATGAGCTTTTCTCTAGAAATGACAAGGCAGATACTGACATTACCATGATGAAACGTTTTGATCGGGTTGACGTAGAGGAAATATTTGCTATTGTACTCGAGTACAGAAGTAGTGGTCATAAACATAAGCCACTCACCGATAAATTCAGTAGGCAATTCAAGAACACTTCATTAACAAAGGGTTGTAAGAATGTGGAAGTTGCTACCACGAGCAGGAGTTGAGGCAATAGCACAGATGCATTTAAGAGGCATGTACCTAAGTAAATGTATGACGTAGGAATTGAAGGATATGCTGACGATGAAGTGAGTTAGGGCCGGAGGGCACACGTGTGCAGAATGAACTCCTGCAAAACATGTTGGAGAAAGTGCACTCGTTACGTGGTGCAAATTTTAAATGACATCATATAAAATGCTTTTTAAACAACAACAAAAACTTCAATATATGTAGCGCTTTAATGTACTGAAACGTCCCAAAGCGCTTCACAGGAATATAATGGAATAAAAATTTGACACCGAAACGCATAAGTAGAAATTAGCACAGGTGACTAAAAGTTGGTCAAGCAGATTATGGTTGATAATAATGACGAATGCTGTGCACTGCTGGAAGATATCAATGAACTGATCAGGTCGGCAGAAGGGAGGTTAATGAAATTCAGCTCGGAGAACTGTGAGATAATGCACAGGAGCAGCCATGATGATATCGAATGGTGGTGCAGTCTCGAAGGGCCGAATGGACCACGACTACTCGCATTTTCTATGTTTATAATGTTTGCATTTTCGAGGGTCAAAATGGACTTCTACTCTTCTTGGAGAAAAAATTCAAGAAACTGATCAACTTCTGCCGTTCCTATGCCTTCGGCTTGAAGTGTTAATGTCCTGAACCTTTCCCTGGGTAAAAGTCTGAAGGGGCAGAATGGCCTCCTCCGAATTCTATTAAACAGGATAGTGCGCCTCCTCGTCATCTATGCAGCAGGAGTTCTTATAAAGCAAGCTGATAAATATTACATGTTGGGACACTCATATGTGCAGAGGTGCAAAGTACCTTGCAGTGCATGTCCACAGAATCCTTGAATATAGTAGGCGAGGTAGATATGATGGTTGAGACGCAACATTGGATAGTTGCCTTTTTAGCTGAGCCATAGAATATAAGATCGGGAAAGTTTTGCTTGAAATAAATAAAGCACTAATTAGGCTGCAGCTAGAGTATCGCATGCTATTCAGGTCACCGCATCTGGCTACCCGAGCTGATCGCACTCGTGAGGATACAGAGTTGATTTACGCAGGTGATGTCTGGAATTGTGAACGTAGCTATGAGGAAAGATTGCACAAGCTGGGCATTTTTTCTTTGGAACAAAGGAGGATGAGCGGGGGAACGTATTGAAGTGAATAAATGATGAGTGGCCTGGATAGAGTGCATAGAATGGATGTATTGCCCTTAGCAGAGTGGTCAACAAATTGGGGGCATAGATTAATGTAATTGTTTGGAGGATACACGGGAATTGAGCCGAAATGTTTTCACCGAGGGGCTGGTGTGGTTTTGGAACTCACTGCCAGGTTTTGGAACTCACGGCTCCGGACCAAGAGCTAGGCAGTAGGATTAGTCTGGATAGCTCGGATTTTATTCAGAATTTAGGTCAGAATTTCTTGCGCCGCACAGTGCATGTTGCAGCAAATCGGTACTTCAGAGAAGGGAAGCCGTCGACACTGCATTTCCTGTTAAACAAGTGGCTCCCATCCCATCCACTGTTCCTCTGGGTTGTCTTAGCTCCTGAGTCTCTCACAGAGGAGCAGGAGCAAGCCGTCGAGCCGGCTACATCAGGACAGGATGAATCGATTAACCCAATGAGCCAGTTGCAAATTACAAGAGGAAGCCATTCAGCTCCTTGAGCCTTTAATACAAGAATAGTGGATCATCATTCGGCTTCTCATCCTGCTGCATAGATGACGAGGAGGCACGCTATCCGGTTTAACAGAATTCGGAAGAGGCCATTCTGTCCCTTCGGACTTTTACCCAAGGAAAGGTTCAGCACATTAACACTTCAAGCCTACGGCATAGGAACGGCAGAATTGATCAGTTTCTTGAACTTGTTCTCCAAGAAGAGTAGAAGTCCATTTAGACCCTCGAAAATGCAAAATTAGAAACATAGAAAATGCGAGCATTAGTGGGCCATTCGGCCCTTCAAGACTGCACCACCATTCGATATAATCATGGCTGCTCCTGTAAATCTACATCACATTCCCGCTTTTTCCCCATAGCCCTATCTGTCTTTCTTGTTTCGATATCAATCTATCTCTCTCAGATGTATTCAGTAACTTGGCCTCCACAGCCTTCTGTGGTATAGAATACCACAGGTTCACCAATATCTCAGTGAAAAAAAATCCACATTTCGTCCATAGATTTCCTACCCCATATCCTGATTCTGTGACCCCTTTAACTAGACATCCCAACCAGGGGAATCATTCCCCCCGCATCCAGTCTATCCAACTCTGTAAGAATAGTAGTCGATTCTATGAGATCCCCTCTCATTCGTCTAAACTCCAGTGAATACAGTCCTACTCGATCCAATTTCTCCAAAGTCCTGCCTTCCCAGGAAACAGTCTGGTGAACCTTCGCTACATTCTCTCCATGGCAAGTATATCTTTCTTGGGTAAGGAGACCAGAACTGCACGCAATACTCCAGGTGCAGTCTCACCAAGGCCATTTTAATTGTAGTAAGACAACCTTGCTCCTGTATTTTGGTCATGTCTTCACGGAGGAAGAGACAAAAAACCTTCGGGAAATACGAGGGGACCAAGGGTTTAATGAGAAGCAGGAACTGATGAAAATCCTTACTGGTGGGAAATTGTGCGCGGGAAATTAATGTGATTATAGGCCGATAAATCCCAGAGGCCTGATAGTCAGCATCCCAGAGTACAAAAGGAAATATCCCGAGAAATAGTGAATGCATTGTTGATAATTATCCAACAATCTATCAACTCTGGATTAGTTCCTATGGACTGGGATGTAGTTAATGTAATACCACTTAAAAAAAAATGGAGAGAGAAAACGTGAAAATATAGATCGGTTAGCCTTATATCAGCAGTGGGGAAAATTGGGAATCAATTATTAAAGATGAAATAGCAACGCATTTGGAAAACAGTGACAGGATCATCCAAGTCAGCATGGATTTATGAAAAGGGAATAATAATTGACAAACATTCTGGAATTTATTAAGGATGTAACAATAGACTGGACAAGAAATAACCTGTGGATGTGGTGTGTTTAGACTTTCAAAATGCTTTTGACAAGGTTCCACACAAGAGATTAGTGTGCAAAATTAAAGCTAATGCTATTGGGAATAATGTATTGACGTGCATAGAGAACTGTTTGGCAGACAGGAAGCAGAGAGTCTGGATAAACGGATCCTTTTTCGAATGGCAGGCAGTGACTAGTGTGATGTCACAGGGCTCAGTGGGGGGGGGGGCAGCTATTAACAATATACATCAATGATTTCGTTGAAGGAATTGAGTGTAATTGCTCCAAGTTTGCAGATTACTCTAAGCTGGATGGCGGTGTGAACTGTGAATGGAACGCGAAGAGGCTGCGGCGTGACTTCGACAGGTTAGGTGAGTTGGCAAATGCGTGGCAGATGCAATATAACGTGTATAAGTGTGAGGTTATCCACTTGGGTGCAAAAACACGAAGGCAGAATATTTTCTGAATGGCGGCAGATTAGAAAAAGGGGAGATGTAACGAGACCTGTGTGTCATGGTATTCCAGTCAGGAAAGTTGGCATGCAGGTGCAGCAGGCGGTGAAGAAACCAAATGGTATGTTGGCCTTCATAGCTGAGGGATTTGAGTATAGGAGTAGGGAGTTCGAACTGCATTTGTATAGGGCCTTTGTGAGGCCTCACCCCGGATATTGTCTGAAGTTTAGGTCTCATAATCTTAGGAAGGACGTCCTCGCTATTGAGGGAGTGCAGTGAAGGTTCAACAGACTGATTCCCGGGATGGCAGGACTGACATAAAGAGAGATTGAATCGACTGGGCCTGTATTCACTGGAGTTGATAAGTATGAGAGGGGATCTCATACATCCATCTAAAGTACTGACATATAAAATGTGTCCCCTGAGTCTGGACTTTCCGATGTTGGGGAAGTCCAGAATCAGAGGACATATTCTAAGGATAAGTGGTAAGACATTTCGGATTGAGATGAGGAGAAACTGCTTCACTCAGAGACTTGTTAACCCGTGGAATTCCCTATGGAAAAGAATCGTTGATGCCAGTTCATTGTATCTATTCAAGAGAGAATTAGATATGGCCCTTATGGCTAAAGGGTTCAAGGGGTATGGCAATAAATCTGGAAAGGGGTGCTGAGTTGAATAATCAGCCATGAACTTAATGAATGGTGGTGCAAGCTCGAAGGGCCGAATGGCCTAATCCTGCAACTATGTTCTATGTTTCTATAATTCTATGTTTCTTCCTACTCAAATCCTCTTGCAATGAAGGCCAACATAGCATTTGCATTCTAAACTGCTTGCTGCACCTGCAAGTTTGCTTTCACTGACTGGTGGACAAGGATACCCAGGTCCCTCTGTTCTTCGACATGTCTGAAGCCATAATCATTTAAATAATATGCTGTCCTTATGTTTTTCCAACCAAAGTGGATAGCTTCACGATTATACACGTTCTACTGCATCTGCCATGTGTTTTCCCACTAACTCACCCTATCTAAGTCGCCTAGCAGCGTCTTTGCCTCCTCCCCGCAACTCGCACTAGTTTTGCTTCGTTGGCAAATTTGGAAATATTACAATTGGTTCCCTAATCACAATCATTTATATGTATTGTGAATAGCTGGATCCCAAGCACTAATCCCTGTGGTGCCCCACAAGTCACTGCAGGCCACTGCACTCTCCTTGATTAATCCATGTATTTCTCAATGAACACTTATTCCGCCCTTAGAATGTTTTGCAACAATTTTCCCAGAACCAAGTTTAGCCAGACTCCATCTGCCCTTTTATAATTTTTATGCAAATGTACAACAGTAGAACTCTTTCAGTCCTCCGGCTCCACACCTGTGGCCAGAGAGGAATATAAAATGAATGTTAGCGCCTCTGTAATTACCTCTACTGCATCAGTTAGCAGTCTGGGATACAGTTTAGCTAGGCCTGGGGAGATATCCACATTCATTGCTGCTACGTTCCTAAATAATTCCAATCTCACTATATATCTTTCATCTAATATTTCACACTCTTCCACCTGAATGCAATGTGGCATCGCCACTCCCTTTTCTGAAAACAGATGAACTTTAGTCAGGAAGAACTATTTCCAGGCCATCGAACTTCACGTAAAATTTACCTTCACAATCTCTAATAGGCCTGACTCTTCCTTTAGATAATGTCTTGCATTAATGTACATATAAAACATGTTCTGTGATTCATTGATTTTACATACAAACAATTTTTCCTGCTCTCTCTTTGCTTTCCAAACTTCCATTTTAAATTTTACCGCCACACTTTCTGTACTCCGCTCGGGTTTCTGCAGATTTGAGCCCTTGGTGCTATCAAAAGCCTCCCCTTTTGCTTTAACTACCCTGTATGCCACTTTAATTCCTGGGGCTTTAGATTTATTATTCCCACTCTTTTTCTTTAAGGGAACATACTTGCTCTGTACCATCAAGTTCTCCTCCTTAAAGGCCTCCCACTGCTATGAAACTGATTTACCTTCAACAGTTGTTTCCAGTCGACTTTGGCTAAATCATAACTCAGCTCAGTAAAACTGGTTCCCCCCCCGAATGAAACTTTTTATTCCTGGTCTATCTTTTTCCTTTTCCGCAACTACACAATATCTAACTGAATTATGATCATTCGCAGCAAAATGTTGTCAAATTGATACTCCTACCACCTGCCCAGCTTCATTCCCTCACTCTAAGTCCAGAACCTTTGTTGGGCTTGCTACATACTGGATGAAAAACACATTCTCCTGAATATGTTTTAGGAAGTATTCATGCTCAATACCTGTCACATTAATTATATCCCAATTAATATTAGGGCAGTTGGAATCGCGTTGGTGTCACAGATTCGTTTTGCACGTAATTGAAGCTAATTCTTGCGAGTCCGAATATTGTATTTGCCTCATCACAATAAATAACATCTTGTTATGAATTTTTGCTGATTAGTTGCCCAGTTTCAAAAGTAGTTTGGCTGATACACTCAGAATAAGGGGCCGCCCATTTCAAACTGAGATGTGGAGACATTTCTTCTCTCAGGGACTTATAAATGCCTGGAATTATTGGAGGCTGGGTCATTGAATATATTTAAGGCAATGATGGACAGATTTTCGAGCGATACTGGATTAAAGGATCGGGCATTGAAGTAGAGCTGATTCCATGATCGTGTCAGCCATGATCTTATTGAATGTCAGAGCAGGCTCGAATGACCATATTGCCTACTCCTGCTCATATTCCTTATGTTGTTTTGTTCACATTTAGTTCATGTTCAAAACAAACACTGGAAATCATTCGGCATCAACCCACAGATTGAAGCTGTGATTTACGCAGCGAGAGATAGCATCGGCACACATGGCGGAATAGACAAGGGAGGTGGTTAGATCCAAAACGGCTTCAGAGTCCAAAAGGCAGTGACAGCAATCTGATTGATAGCATTCAGTGGAGGGAAGTCGGTCGTGGTGTATTTGGCCCCGTGGCTTCGCTGATCAAAGCGCTTTCTTTACAAAGGAGAAACCTGCATTCAACTCCCAGCGGGAACCAGGCTTTTTTTTTTACAACGCAAAATGGACGAATTTATTTCCGTGTGAAAGGGGAACAATCCTTTTAAACGTAACTGCGGCTGTAGTCACTCCTATTCTGGATTAACGCTCTATTCGCTGCAGGTTGTCGGTCAAATCCCACCGCTGACATAATTTGTCAGGGCTAAGTTTGGCCTCATCAAATAAAAACATGTTTTCTAAACAGTGCTGTGTGTGGCTTTGCTGTGATCAGGGTCGAAATACCGGAGCTGATGTGGGGCGCCGTGATCGTATAGTGGTTAGTACACTGCGTTGTGGCCGCAGGAACCTCGGTTCGAATCCGAGTCATGGCAGAGTTTGCCTTTTATCTGCTGATGGATCATAGCAAAACATCAACCTTTTCTATATGAAATAAATATTCTTTTGTTGGCGGCAGAAACATATTTACTCATTCAAACGCGCCTCTTGCCTGAACTTTTTCTGCCTTCCTGAAACAATAGCCCTTTGCTTACAATTCTCCCCAAATAATTATTGTGGCGGCTGCACTGGCTCCGTGGGCGAATGGAAAAGGCGCCTGACTTCGATGCATACGAAGTCCGATGTTAGTCGTTTAATTTACCGTGTGAAACTTTTTTCCACTGTTCTGAATCTGTTTCAAAACCGATCATTTCTGGCGCTCTTTCACCTGAAGTAACGTAAGGCCTTCTACTGACAGAGGCTGATTGTTAATTTTCAACATTTTTGCAACTGGGTGCACAAGCGGTGAGTTCAGTTTGGCGCTGGGAATTTCTGTTTGGATTCAAAAAGCAGAAAGCAGAATGATTGGTTACAATGTTCCAGCAATATGAGGTAGCAGAGTGCTTGAGGCGAAGAATATTCCAATCAATTGTGCGCTATATGCGCGGATTCGAATATAATCATCGTGAACATTTCATGCCTCTGTTTGTTTTTTTAATCACTGTAATCTTCATGGCCAAATTAAGCTTTTGCTCTAAGTATGCAGCACTCAGCTCATTTCACGTCAAAAATTATAAATGTGTGCATTAATGGGAAACATTTGTCGGATTACGGTGAGTGGGACTAATTCGATACCATTCGCAGGGAAACAGCACAGGCAAGGTGGAAGGAAAATCTTTCTTCTTCACTTTCAGTTAATTAGATTTCAATGCGTAATGAGTTTCGTTGTTTTATATCGGAGAATCTGCGGTCCAGCGATTTCATCTCGCGTTAACATTTTCAGGGTTGAGCTGGGACAGATCCTGGGTGAAAATCCCACATTGTCGTCACTATGGTTTCGTCAAAAATCACCTTCTCACAGCCGATCGGCTTTGCAGAAAAGATTAACGTTACATTAAAAGCCAGTGAATTTGGCTTTCATTCCCACATTTTTCGAAAGACAGAGCTTCACAGGAGCAACGTTCTAACCAACCAATTGAGTAAACATGTAGGCACTTTACAACCTTCCGAACTCAAATGTAAATTCAACAAATCGCATCCGAACCAGTGCTCCCGTTCTCTCGGACAGCAGATGCTGCTAATGGTTCTGCTTTTCACACGAACACCTGACCTGGACCATCATTTGTTTCTTTACCGCCCTACTACCACCCATTTTAGCGAGTCACTAAATGGGCGAATATTGACAAGGTAAAACTCTTCCATTACAGTAATGTCATTATTGGCCATTGGCTGAGTATTTTGGATATATAAGGTGTATTATATATTACGGAGTATATTCACGAGAGAAATCCCTTCCATATGAAAAATGAATCAATATCGGGTCATGAGCTGTGTATATTAGAAAGTGACTGGGGACTGAGTGTTCAGCGATTGTATTCATAGAATGAAACAATCCGATCTTGCGAAATATGCGTTGTCTATTGGAACGTCAGTGAAACGTAAGTATCGGGGAGAGCATATGGAGAGGATGAATCCCTCCAATTGCAGTAATGTGTCAGAATTAGGTATGGGTGACGTATATTGGAAATATAATAATAACATAAGAAATAGGAGCAGGAGCAGGCCATAAGGCCTCTCGACCCGTATGTACACAGGTGTATTTCTCTGACAGCTCCCCATAACCCATTATGCCCTTATCGGTTAAGAAACTGTCTATCTCTGATTTAAATGCATGCAATGACCCAGCCTCCAAAGTTCTCTGAGCCACGAATTCCACAGCTTTACAGCAATCTAGGAGTAGTAATTCGTTCTTGTTCCAGTTTTAAATGGGCGGCCCCTTATTCTAAGATTATGCCCTCTAGTTCAATCTCCACTATCAGTGGAAATAGCGCCTCTGCATCAACCTTGTCAACACTCCTCATAATGGTATACGTTTCGGTAAGATCAACCTCTGAATCATCTGAATTCCAATGAGAAGAGGACAAACCAATCAAACTTTCCTTGTAACATTCAGCGGAATGAACCTAGTGAACCTTCTCTGAACTGCATCCAAAGCAAGTATATTCTTTTGTAAATTTGAAAACCAAAACTGTAAGCAGGGTTCCACGTGTGCTCACCAATACCCTGTCCTACTGCAGCAAGACATCCCTGCTTTTATCCTCCATCCCCATTTCAATGAAGGCCAAGATTCCCTTGTCCTTCCTTATCACTTGCTGCTACCTGCATACTAAACTTTGTATTTAATGCACCAGGATCCCCAGGCCCCGCTCTACAGCATCATTTTGAAATTTATCTGCATTTAAAAATAACTTGTTCTTTGATTTTTTTCTGCCAACATGCAGACCTCACACGGTCCAACATTTTACTCCACCTTCCAAATGTTTTCCCACTCACTTAGCCTGTCTATGTGCTTTTGCAGGTTTTTTATGTTGTCCTCATGCATTGCTTCTCCACCAATATTTGTATCGTCACCAAATTTGTCGACGTTATACTCGGCCGCTTCATCCATGTCGTTAATATAGATTGTAAATAGTCTGGTCCAAGCACTAATCCCTGCGGCACCCAAAAATTACTGATTGCCAACCCGAGAATGAACCATTTATACCGACACTTTGTTTTCTATTCATTAGCCAACACGCTATCTAAGCTAATATATTAACCCCAATCCTTTGAACTTTTATCTTGTGCAGTAAGCTTTTATGAGGAACCTTGTGAAATGCCTTCTGTTATACAAATACACCACATCGACTGGTTCCCCTTTAACCATCCTGCACGTTACTTCCTCAAAGAATTACAGCAACTTTGTCAAACATCAATTCCCTTTCAAAAAACATGCTGACTCTGCCTGACCGAATTATGTCTTTCCAAATGTTCTGCTATTGCTTCTTCAATAATGGACTGCAACATATTCGTGCCGACAGTTCAGCAAATTTGTTATGAATGCTGTGTGCATTCACATAAAGAGATTCAAATGCATACTGATGTTCAACACGTTATACAATGTATTTAGAGTACATAATCTTCCATTCGGCCAATCAGGTCAATGCTTGTGTTTATGCTCCACAAGATTTTCCTTCCACCCATCTTCATCGAACTCATTCAACGTAACTGCCTCGTATGGTTATATATCCTATCCTTGAATGTTTCTGTGCATTTAGATCTTACCTTGTTTGTCTTCTCTTATGCACGCATTCGGAGTCAAGGATGTCTTGCTTCCACTCAAATATGAGTTCACAGTTGTCTGTTGAGAACAATGCGGTACTACAGACTCTGTCACAGGTGAGGCTGATGTTGGTTTTAGGGCCGGATGGGTGGGGTGCATCTATTGTCTTGGGCTCCTTCCGCTGTTTGTCCTTGGCATCTGCATGCTCCCAACGAACAGACTCGAGGTGTTCCCTGCCTTCACAGATGCTTCTCCTCCACTCTTGAAATGTCTTGTGCTGCAGAATCCCAGATAGCGGTGGGGTTGTTGCAATTTTTCAAGGAGGCTTTGAGTGAGTCCTTGAAGCTTCTCCTCTGCCCTGCAAGGACTCGCATGCCGTGCTGGATCTCTGAGTCGAGCCCTTGTTTTGGGAGTTCAGTATCGGGCATGTGGGCGATGTCGCCCGGCCATCGGAGTTGATGAAGGGTGGTCAATGTTTCGATGATGGGAATGTTGGTCTGAACTCGAACACTGACGTTGAAGGTTCAATTGAACCAATATATTTTTGGATCTTGCTGCGCAAGCGTTGGTGTTACTTCTCCAGTACTATGAGTTGCCTACTTTACATAGTCCACGAATCTGAAGCATACAGCAGGGCGGGTTGACTATTCCTCTGTAGACAATGAGCTTGATGCCGGGTTTGACGCCCTGGTGTTCGAACACTCTCTTCCTCAGGCAAGCGAAGGTTGCACTTTCAAACGGAAGGCGGTGTTGGACGTTGAAAGTAGGCAGCTCAGGTATGGAAAATATTTCACCTTGTCCAAGGCCTCGTCATGGAACTTGATAATCGCGGGGGTGGGTATGGTGTATTGTGCGGCAAGGGCAGCTTGGTAGAAAACCTTTGCCTTACGGATGTTTTATTTAATGCCCAAACCCTCGTACGCTTTGGTGAAGTGGTTGACGATGGTTTAGAGTTAGACCTCCCACTGTCTGCGTCCTGTAATTCAATAACAGAGGATTGTGCGACCTTGGATCCAGACTGGAGGCAATGCAGGTTGAACAATTTCCCGTTAATTCTGCAAATTAGCTCAAATAAAGTGGCGAGCTTAATGAGGGTGAGAAGCATCATTGCAGAAAGGAAGAGCGAGAAGAGCGTTATGATGGCGACACAGCCTTGCTTGACCGCGGTTCGCATGGGTATTGAGTATCTGGTGGATCCGTTTGTCATGATCAAGGCTTGCATGTCATCGTGAAGGAGGCGAAGGATGGTGAAAATCTTTTGAGGGCAGCCGAATTAGAGAAGGACGCTCCATAATCCCTCAGGGTTGAGGGTATCGGAGGCCATTGTTTGTTCAAAAAATGCAACTTATATAGGTGGATGCTGCCCTCTGCATTTTTCTTGAGTTTGACGTGTGGTGAAGATCATGGCGACTGTCGCGCTCAGTGGGCGGAATATGTTTTACGATTCTGGGAGGAACTCTTTAGCCAATGCGGGAAGATGATTGTGGAGGATTATTGTGATAATTTTTCATGTGGCAGACAGCAGGGGAACTCCTATTTAATTACTGCCATCAGAAATGTCGCCATTCTTGAAGAGGTTCACGATTATAGCTTCTCTGAGGTCCACTGGCATGCTCACCTCCTTCCAAGTAAGAGTATTGAGTGCATGGAATAGTGCCAACATTGCTGCTTAGCCATGCTTAAGTTCATCGGCTGGCATTCCAGCTGCTCCTGTGGCCTTTTTGATCTTTAATTATCAGATGGCCTTTTCAACCTCATGCCGGGTTGGTTTTGTGCTGAGGTGGTGGCGTGTAGTATGGTGTGGGATGCAAATGAGGACATTCACATCGAAGACATTATGTCGTTTTGGGGTATATCGATGTACTCTATCCAGCGGGCACTGATTGCGTCTCTGTCCATGATAACCACCTCTACATCCTTGGCCTCAGTGGGGTAAAAACGTGGCTGCTTGCACCGTAGGTGGTCTTGAATGTGCTAAAGAATCCATGCACGTCGTGTTTGTCAATTCATTGCAGGATCGCCTACACTATATCCACCCATCACCTGTTATTATAAGGCGAGTTTTATCTTGGACCTCGGTGTTCAGACGTCGAAAGAGCTGCTTTCTTGCCATCCAGTTGTGCTGCTGTTTTCGTTTCAAAAATGCCTCGCATTTGTGCTTTATTAGCTCCTGGATCTCTTGGTCATTCTCATCTCACCAGTCTTGATGGTTCCTGATGGATTTAAGCAAGCGTCTCTTAACAGATGATAATTATGGAGACCTTTAGGGCAGACCAGGCTCTGTGGACAGTCGGTGTTTGCTGTTGACTGGAAATCGTCAGTTTGTTGTGTTGCGATTTCAGAATAGAGCTTTCTTATCAGGGTTTCTCAATGCTCCTGCGTTGCTTTTACTGCAGCAGCTATTCAGTGGCTGCTGCGATTATGTTTCTACATTAATTTAAATGCCAGAGTGGCTTAGATAGTGGTCAGTCCAACATTCATCAGTTCCTGCCATGGCACTGGTGATGCGCACATCCTTGCGATCCATTCCTCGGACAATGAAGTAGTCATCTTGTTTGTACAATAATCCTACACCGGGTGAAATAAGAGACACACAAACCGCCCAGCGTCGGGCTCGAGCAATGCCGATAGATCAAAGGTGGATTTTTAGGTATATTCTGTTGCAGCATTGAGCAATTGGGGCAATTATCTTTTGTTTCATAGAAAACCGACAACGGAACTGCTTAAGTATGAATGTAGTACCAGCCTTGGCATATATACAGCACCGGGATGCACAAGCAAACAGAGCAGCGTGACAGATTGAGATATGACGAACTGAAACCCAAAAATGTGAGTTTTCTTTGAACCGCTTTTCATGTCAATGTGTTCATTTAATTTTTTTCGAGAAATTTATTAATACAACCGGGGGATCGGCATTGACCGGTAATCTCATCCGTGTCTTATCTGCTCCACATTTAAACAGCTGCTCCGTACTGCACCAAACTATATACACGTTTTGAGGAACCCTCATCGACCTGAAACATTAACTTTGCTTTGCTCCCCGATACTGTTTGACCTTCTGTATATTCATAAGAACATAAGAATTAGGAACAGGAGTAGGCCATCTAACCCCTCGAGCCTACTCCGTCATTCAACAAGATCATGGCGGATTCCCATTTTATATCCGTCCTATTTTAGCGGCTGCACTTGCTGGCTTTGGAGCTTGTTTTGCAATGTTAGCCATTCTGATTCCAGATCAGATGGTAGCGGATTCAAATCACGTCCAGATCGCACGTTTTCATTCGGCCAGACTCACTTTGAAGAATGAGCTGTCCAATGTTGGGGCAATAAAAATTCTCAGAGTCAAGTAATCTGTTACTTACCTTTTTCGCTGAGAGTGTTTATGTAATTTATACTTTATATTACGGCAGCCTTAGATCTTTGTTCTGCCCTCCGTTTAAATTTTTACTATCTTGCGTATAAAAACAAAATTATACTTTATATTGCAACAATGTTTAAGGGATGTGTTATGTTTATTGTTTGCACAATAACCATGTCTCCCACGTGGCAGGCGAGTATTCTCGCTCCAAAGCTTACCTTATTTAGTTATTTAATCTTCAAGCCAGCGCAATTAATGATTGCATTTTGTTGATAAAAAGTGAAGCACAATAAAGAAAAGCCAAGTACTGTAGGTGATGAAAATTAATTTGTTCAACAACTGCTCGAAAAACGCCACAGGTCCAGCACAATGTACTGCCTCTCATCTATGCTGCCGCTCTGTAAACAGCCGCTCCTCACTGCTCCTTCTCTGTGAACATCCGCTCCTCTCTGCTCCCGCTCGGTAAACAGCCGCTCCTCTCTGTCCCCGCTCTGTAAACATCCGCTCCTCTCTGCTTCCGCTCTTAAACAGCATTTCCTATCTGCTCCCGCTCTGTAAACATCCGCTCCTCTCTGCTCCCACTCTGTAAACATCCACTCCTCTCTGCTCCCGCTCTGTAAACAGCCGCTCCTCAAAGCTCCCGCTCTGTAAACAGTCGGGACGCTCTGCTGCCGCTCTGTGAACAGCCGCTCCTCTCTGCTCCCGCTCTTTAAACAACCGGGATCCTCCGCTCCCGCTCTTTAAACAGCCGCTCCTCTCTCCTCCCGCTCTGTAAACAGCTGCTCATCTCTGCTCCCGCTCTGTAAACAGCCGCTCCTCTCTGCTCCCGCACAGTAAACAGCCGCTCCTCTCCGCTCCCGCTCTGTAAACAGCTGCTCCTCTCTGCTCCCGCTTTGTAAACAACCGCTCTTCTCTGCTCCCGTTCAGTAAACAGCCGCTCCTCTCTGCTCCCGTCTGTAAACATCCGCTCCTCTCTGCTCCCGTTCAGTAAACAGCCGCTCCTCTCTCCTCCCGTCCTTCAAACAGACGGGAACCTCTGCTCCGGCTCTGTAAAAAGCCGGTCCTCTCTGCTCCTGTTCTACAATCAGCCGCTTTCCTTGCTCCTGCTATTGAAACTGCCGCTCCTCTCTATTTCCACTCATTGAAGAGCCTCTTACATAGAAACATAGAAAATAGGTGCAAGAGTAGGCCATTCAGCCCTTCGAGCCTGCACCGCCATTCAATAAGATCATGCCTGATCATTCCATCAGTACCCCTTTCCTAATTCTCTCTATACCCCGTTAATCCCCTTAACCTTAAGGGCCATATCTGACTCCCTCTTGAATATATCCAATTAACTCGCATCAACAACTCTCTGCGGCAATGAATTCCACGGGTTAACAACTCTCTGAGTGAAGAAGTTTCTCCTCATCTCAATCCTAAACGGTCTGCCTCTTAGCCTAAGTCTCTGTCCCCTGGTTCTGGACTTCCCCAATTTTGGGGACATCGTTTCTGCTTCTAACCTGTCCAATCCCTTCAGACTTTTATATGTTTCTATGAGTTCACCTTTCATCCTTCTGAACTCCAGTGAATAATGTTGATCCAGTGCCTCCTCATATGACAGCCCAGCCATCCCTTGAATCAGTCTGGTGAATCTTCGCTGCACTCCCTCAAAAGCCAGAACATCCTTCTCTTGTCTCTTGTCTCTGATTCTGCTCTTTGAACAGCCACGCAAATTATTATTTTATGTAACTTTAATAAAAGTTGGCAGCACAACCACAAAGTTATTGCCCCAAATAGGGCGCTGTGCAATTTCTCTCCTGTGTTCTCTTAACCTGTTCTTTTGAGAGTTATAGCCTAATGATTATGCTCTCATCTCTTCTGCTCGAACCTGCTCTCCCCAATCTCCGAATTACCGTAAGATCGGGTGTGATGGAGCGGGGTAACAAGATTCTGAATGCTACTTCTCCATACCTAAAATCGCTACTCGTTCCAACTGAGTTCGGAGCTCCGAAATAGAGAAATATAAACGGCACACGGAAGGGACCGGTAGCTATTGTCACTTAATATCCTTTTGAAATTTTCGATCTGGGAATCCGTTGAACACCACCTGGCTTCATCAGCTTGTGTCACCCTTTGGCAACCTAATATCACCAGCTTCTGCACTCCGATCACATGCACAGGACGTGGGATGGTAATAGCACTCACATCTCCTTCAAAGGGCGCGGGGTCGTGCGCACCTTCCCATCTCCTTAACAGGACGTGGATTGGGAGCGGCCTTGCACTTGGCAAAAGCAGCATTAATCCCAAAGTCTTTTCGTACCACACAAAACCAGTATCTGAGCTTCTGAGCCACATTGCTGCCTTAACCAGCGTGAATGGAAGCGTCTTTTGAAACACGCTCTGCCCGACGTTTTTTTTTATTCAAGTGTCAACTAGCTGCTGAAACACACACAAGCCATAACTCCAGTGTGAGGCCACCAATTGTACATGCTGCAGATTAGATATCCCTTCCTGTAGATCTTGAATCCTGTTCCGTGCATCCACAAGATGCTGAATAGCTTCAGAACAGACCTGGCTGTTCCGAGCGCATGGAATCGACAGCTTTTGACATCTTTCCTCACTGCTCCGGACATTCAGCTCATTCCTCTATAAGATTGAGACTTCTCTATTTCTGGCCAGAGCCTCTTCTCCTAATTATCAATCCCAACAGTAGACATTGTAAAACTAACGACTTTCTGTTTGTTAATTTATTTCGACTTGAACAGACTTTGATAAAATCACGTCAGTCCAAATCAGCCAAAGTAATTTTAAAAAATCAATTTAAACTTCAAGATGTTGCAATAATTTCTTGATGTTTTTCTTTTGGTTACTTAACCATTCAGAATACACACACACTCAGTTATATCAATGCAGGATCAGGACTTTTTTGAAACCTCGCACTTGGCAAAAGCAGTATTAATCCCAAAGTATTTCCGTACCGCAAAAACCAGTATCTAAGCTGCTGAGCCACATTGCTCCCTTAACCAGCGTAAACGGAAGCTTCTTTGGAAAAACGCACTGCCATGCGTTTTTTTTTGGATTCAAGTGTCAACTAGATGCTGAGACACACACTACCCATAACTCCACTGTGAGTTGCGATGCCATAGTCCTTCACATGATTGCACGAATTAAACTTGTGATCATGACATTCGATGCATACCAGAAATAATATATGGTATCTCAAAGATATATACGAACGCCAAGTTAGTAAAAGCATTAACTAAACATCCATGCATTTATAGCCCTGATTGTTTTACTGCTGCATTAACATCTTCCACTTCCTTACCAGAGTTATCAATGTGACACGTTCAGATATGGCTCATTGAACCTTGCCGATCCTTCTATTATCTTTTCTTGAAGTCATCCTTGCCCTCAAATTATCTGAGCCATTTGATAAACCATGGGAATCAGAAAGCTGGTTGAATGTTGAGGTCTGCATGTGCCAGTCTCACAAAGTGCACAGAAAGAATAGCAAGGCATTTTGGTAATACGGACTTTTAGTCCCACACAACACATTATATGTAAATGTAAATCAACATGCAGAGAAAAACATGACCTGGTCATGATTACATTGCTGCATTTTCGAGGTCGCTAATCGCAAATGATTTTGTTGTTTCCTAAAATGCAATTGGAAAAACACTCTAAAATACTGCGTTGGATGTAAGGCGCTTGGGGGCGAGCTAACTACATTAACTGTTCTACATAAATTCAAATCTGAGTTGAGCATGCGAGCATCAGAGCAACAGAGCAAGAGGACAAGACATAAAAGCGTGAGAAGCAACGACATAGAGTCATTGAGAAGGAGAGAGCGAGTCTAATAGGAAAATAAAGAATGATAGAAATAAGAAAGAAAGACAGTCACTTCTATTCAAATATATAGAAATATTTGAGATTTTTTACAATTGTTGGAACAAAATTCTAAGGAAAGTTGGTATCTTTTAATCTTCCATCTCATAATTGGCAGTCCCTCGAAATCGACGTAGAAATGCTTCCATTCTAACTGTGGGTTCTCAGGTGACAGTACAGTGCAACACGGTAATTATAGTCTCTGACACTGGTATTCGTTGGAGGAAAGGTTTGACCAGGAGTCTGCATTGCTGCACCCTCTTTCCGATGCCTGTAATTGTTTTCAGCATGATCTCGGTAACGAGCCTTGAGGTGCCCAGCGTCATCCAGGATGCTCTTCCTCCACTTCGCGTGGTCTTTGTCCTGGCATTCCGAGATGTTGCAGGGGATATTGCTCTTAATCAAAGTGGATTTGAGGGTGTCCTTCACATGTTTCCTCTGCCGATCTTGGGTATGCTTGCCATGTTGGAGTTCCGAGTAGAGCGTTTTCTTTGGGATTCTTGTGACGGGCATGCAGACAATGTGGCCCTTCGAACAGAGATGGTCGAGTGTGGTCAGAGCTTCGAAGCTGGGGATTTTGGCGTGATCGAGAACACTGATGTTCGTGCATGTATCATCGAAGTGGATTTGCAGGATCTTCCGGATACATCGCTGGTTGTATTTCTCCAGCAATTTGAGGTGCCTGCTGAATATGGTCCACGAATCTCTATCATACAGGAGGACGTGCATCACTACAACCCTGTGGATGATAAGCATGGCGAAATTCGAGGTAACGAGAGAGGCTAAATTAGCATTCTGGTCGAGCGGGGCCCATTGGGAAGAGTGGCCATGATATGGTAGAATTCTTTATTAAGATGGAGAGTGAAACGGTTGATTAAAAGACTAGAGTGCTGAACTGAAAAAAAGGAAATATCGACGGTATGAGAAGTTAATTAGCTAGGATACACTGGAGAATGATATTAAAGGGTTGAAGGTGGATCGGCAACGGCAGAAATTTAAATATAACATGCCTGATCTACAAGAATTGTACATCCCCGTGAGGCATAAGAATAAAAAATAAAAGTTGGCTCAACCGTGGCTAACAAGGGAAATTAGGGAAAATGTTAAATACAAGAAAGAGGCAAATAAATTGTCCAAAAAAAGCAGCAAACCTGTGGTCTTGGAGAACTTTTGAAGTCAGCAGACGAGGACTAAGGGTTTAATCAGGAGGGCGGCAATAGAGAATGAGAATAAGAATGGAGGGAATAAAAAAACTGACTGCAATACTTCTATAGATATGTGAGAGAAAAAGATTATTGAAAACTAATGTCGGTCGCTGCAATCAAATTAGGTGAATTGATAATTTGGAGCATGGAAATGCCAGACCAATTGAACACATACTTTGCTTCTGTCTTCACGAAGGAAGACACGAATAACCTCCCGAAAATACTCGGGGACAGAGGGTTGAGCGAGAAGAGGGAACTGAGGGAAATCCTTATTAGTCAGGAAATGATCCTCGGGAAATTGAATGGTCTGAATGCCGGTAAATCCACTGGGCCTGATAGACTGCATCCCCGAGTAATTAAGGAAGTGGTCCGAGAAATACTAGATGCATTGGTGTTAATTTCCGAACATTCCAAATATTCTGGTTCAGTTCCTATGTATTGGAGAGTAGCTAATAAATACCCATTTTTATAAAAAGAGTGAGAGAGAATACAGGGAATTTTTGACCGGTTAGCCTGACATCGGTGGCGGGGAAAAAGCAGCAATCAATTATTAAAGATATAATTGCAGCGCATTTGGGAAGCAGTGGCAGGATCGATCCAAGTCAGCATGGATTTATGAAAGGGAAATTACGCTTGACAAATCTTCTAGCGTGTTTTGAGAATGTAGGTATTCGAGTGGACAAAAGCAACCCGTGGATGTGGTGTATTTGGACTTTCAAAAGGCTTTTGCCAAATTCCCAAACAAGAGATTATTGTGCATAATTAAGGCACATGGTATTGGCGGTAATGTATTGGCGTGGATGGAGAACTGGTTGGCAGACTGGAAGCAAAGATTGGGAAGAAACGTGTACTTTACAGAATGGCAGGCAGTGGATAGTGGGGTGCCGCAGGGTACTGTGCTGGGTCTCTAGCTACTTACAAAATCCATGAATGATTTTGACGAAAGAATTCAATGTAATATCTCCAAGTTTGCAGATGACACTAAGCTTGGTGGCAGTGTCAGCTGCGGATGCTAAGAGGCTGCAGGGGGTCTTGGACAGGTTAATGAAAGAACAAATGCACGGCAGATGCAGTATAATGTGGATAAATGTGAGGTTATCCACTTTTCGGGCAAAACCACGTCGAAAGAACGTTATCTGAATGGCGGAAGATTTTGAAAAGGGATGGTGCAGCGAAGCCTGGGTGTCATGGTACAGCAGTCATTGAAATTTCGCATGCAATTACAGCAGGCGGTGAAGAAGGCAATGGTATCTTGGCCTTCATAGCTTGGGGATTTGAGTATCGCAGCAGGGAGTTCTTACTGCAGTTGTACAGGACCTTGGTGAGACCACACCTCTATATTGTATGCAGTTTTGGTGTCTTAATCTGAGGAAAGACGTTCTTGCTATTGAGGGAATGCAGCGAAGGTTCAGCAGACTGATTCCCGGGATGGCAATACTGATATATGAGGAAAGACTGGATCTGCTAGGCTCATATTCACAGCAGTTCAGAAGAATGAGCGAATCTCATAGAAACTTAGAACATTCTGACCGGACGGGACAGGTTAGATGCAGGTAGAATGTTCCCGATGTTGGGGAAGTGCAGAATCAGGGGGATGGGGGATGGGCGTCTAGTGATAAGGGGTAAGCCATATAGGACCGAGATGAGGAGAAACGTTTTCACCCAGAGAGATGTGAACCTGTGGAAATGTCTGCCACAGAAAGTTGTTGAGTGCAGTTCGTTGGACATATTCAAATGGAAGGTAGGTGTGCCACTTACGACTAAAGGGATCAGGGGGAATGAATAAAAGTGGGGGACTGGCTACTGAGGTTGCATGATCAGCCAAGATCATATTCAATGGCAGTGCAGGCTCGAAGAGTCGAGTGGCCTGCTCCAGCACCTATTTTCTATATTTCTATATGACAGGTTAATAAAAGGGGATGTGCAACGAAATCTGGGTGTCAAGATACATCAGTCATTGAAGGTAGGCGTGCATGTACTGCAGGCAATAAAGAAAGCAAATGTCATGTTGGGCTTCAGAGCTAGGGGAATTGAGTATAGTTGCAGGGAAATCTTACTGCAATTTTAAAGGGCATTGGTGAGACCACACATTGAGTATTGTGTGCAGTTTTGTCTCCTAATCTGAGGAAGGGCGTGCTTGCTATTGTGCGACTGAGCGAAGGTTCACCAGACTGATTTCCGGGATGGCAGGACTGACATATGCGGCAAGACTGGATCGGCTAGGCTTATACTCACTGGAATTTAGAAGAATGGGACGGGCGCTTATGGAAACGTATAAAGTTCTGAATGGACTGGATAGGTTAGATGCAGGAACAATGTTCCCAATGTTGGGGAAGTTCAGAATCAGGGGCCACAGTCGACAGATAAGAGGTAAGCAAAAAAGGACCGCCATGAGGAGAAACTCTTTAACACATAGAGTTATGAACGTGTGGCATTCCCTGCCACAGAAAATTGTGGAGTCCAATTCGTTGGGCATATTCAATAGGGAGTTAGATGTGGCCCGTATGCCTAAAGTGATCAGGGATGGCGTAATGAGTTTGCATGATTAGCTTTGATCATATTGAATGTCGGTGCAGGCTCAAGGGCCAGATGTCCTGCCCTTGCACATATTTTCTATGTTGCCATTTTTCTACGTAACACTCTCTCAACTATGCTATTCCAGCTGCATTGAGTCTGAAATATATCATAATTATAGGCAGAGATGTTCATTGTGGATATTTGACTCGCTAATCACAATTTCCTCAATCTAATGGAATTTATATCACATCTGACCTTCATCACAGCTATACACCTGTTCATTAAGAATGAATATTCTCTTAACCTTGATATAATGTTATATTTACTGACTGGATATGCTGGGTTCGGAACATATTCTTATTATATTAATCATTTCGGAGCAAAGTGGCAGATGGGAGGTGCTATCCATCGGGAAGTGTGCATCCATTTCGCACAGTATTCCTCAAGGAGATTTCGTGAAATTTCGTGGTTTGTTCCTTCCCTGCTTTCCACATGTTTGCCTGTCAAACTGCCGCACACATTTGGGAACGAATGAATCAAGGGATGTGAAGGTAAGGCGGGAAAGTCTCGTTGGTGTAGAAGATCAGCGATGGTCGTAAGTGGATGTGCAAGGTCGATGGGCCGCATGATCTATTCCAGGTGCTATTTTTTATATCCTGATGATCATATGATGGATCAATTTAGAACAAAATGGATACTATCTGCAGTAACCTAATGGAGAGATGCACTCCAATGACGCATGTTCAGGTACCATCCCCCAATATCATCCAAAGTCTTTTCGAGACGGCAATAATTTCTAGGTTTCAATACCGAACGTGACATTTGACTATGCCCATGGCAGAGACTAAGTATTCATATTTTAACGCGAAAACTGCAGGAACGGAAAACAAATTGTACTAATATTCCTGGTTTCGGGGCATACTGAGTAGTGACCGGGACAAACTTTAAATGAATGAGCACGAGTGAACATGGTCAATACAATTACATGAAAACTGTACCTGAAACCGCTCATTATTGCTGGATTTGTCAAGTCTGAACACAGATTTCAATTTTATTCTGGAGAGATGTCTGATTAGGTTAATATCGTGGATATTGAGATGTTTGTGTTTTATCCACCACATTATTTACATCAGAGTCAACGCTGCTGATGCAATGTGTTCGTTCAAGTCACCGTAACTAATTGCTATGATCAGCGGGTATAACCGTGTGAGTGTAGACATACCGTTGTATAAATCAGTGACCATTGCCAAGTATCAGCTCAAAGTGTCTGCCGGAGCTGTGGTTCCTAATCTGAGAGAATTCACTTATTTTCCCATACACGGGATATCCTGTTTTTCTTCAGACAGGAGATATTTAATAGCTTGTCCTTGTAGCTGTTGGAATTCCTGGAAAGTCGCTATTGCAGGTTTATGGGTGTAAATCGATGTTAACTGTGATGTTGAGCCTGTCACAAAATTCTTCTGCTACCAGATGTTGAAAAGCCGCCTGCTTTTTTCTATTGCTTGAATAATGGATTGCGTTAAGTGTTGTGCAGTCCAGTCTATGTAAAACCATCCTTTCTTATTTTACAGCGGAAGAAGAGACATGGACAGGAGTCAGACGCCAGAATTTTAATTAAAGGCAAAAATACAAGTCAAACTTAATTTCCCAATAGTTTAACTGTAAAATGTTTCCACATTATTACAAAACTTACTGCGGTGAATCTAAAAATGAGCACCATGGGATTTTTTCTTCATTACTGATTATCATTTCGGTGCATGGTAGCAATAACTTGTCCTGTTCAATTTGAAAAAAAATCCCAGTTTCCTGGTGTCATCAGCAATGAACATTCTGAGCCATACTCCTAAAATACAATATTTTTAAATATTAGTTCGTGGCATGTGGGCGATGCTCGCAAAGCCAATTTTTACTGCCCATCCCTCATTGCCTTTGAGAAGATGGTGGTGAGCCCCCTTCTTGAGCCTCTGCAGTTCGTGCAGTGAAGCTGTTATAATGGCTGACTTTAATATGCACATAGATTGGGTTAACCAAACTGGAAGCAATACGGTAGAGGAGGATTTCCTGGAGTGCATAAGGGATGGATTTTTAGACCAATATATCGAGGAACCATCTAGGGGGGAGGCCATCTTAGACTGGGTGTTGTGTAATGAGAGAGGATTAATTAGCAATCTCGTTGTGAGACGCTCCTTGGGGAAGAGTGACCATAATATGGTGGAATTCTGCATTAGGATGGAGAAGCAAACAGTTAATTCAGAGACCATGGTCCAGAACTTTAAGAAGGGTAATTTTGAAGGTATGAGGCGTGAATTGGCTAGGATACATGGGCGAATGATACTGAAGGGGTTGACTGTGGATGGGCAATGGCAGACATTTAGAGACCGCATGGATGAACGACAGCAATTATACATTCCTGTCTGGCGTAAAAATAAAAAAGGGAAGGTGGCTCAACCGTGGCTATCAAAGGAAATCAAGGATAGCATTAAAGCCAAGGAAGTGGCATACAATTGGCCAGAAATAGCAGCAAACCCAGGGACTGGGAGAAATTTAGAACTCAGAAGAGGAGGACAAAGGGTTTGATTAGGGCAGGGAAAATGGAGTACGAGAAGAAGATTGCAGGGAACATTAAGACGGATTGCAAAAGTTTCTATCGATATGTAAAGAGAAAAAGGTTAGTAAAGACAAACGTAGGTCTCTTGCAGTCAGAATCAGGGGAAGTCATAACGGGAAACAAAGAAATGGCGGACCAATTGAACACGTGCTTTGGTTCGGTATTCACTGAGGAGGACACAAACAACCTTCCGGATATAAAAGGGGTCGGAGGGTCTAGTAAGGAGGAGGAACTGAGGGAAATCCTTATTAGTCGGGAAATTGTGATGGGGAAATTGATGGGATTGAAGGCCGATAAATCCCCAGGGCCTGATGGACTGCATCCCAGAGTACTTAAGGATGTGGCCTTGGAAATAGTGGATGCATTGACAGTCATTTCGCAACATTCCATTGATTCTGGATCAGTTCCTATGGAGTGGAGTGTAGCAAATGTAACCCCATTTTTAAAAAAGGAGGGAGAGAGAAAACAGGTAATTATCGACCAGTCAGCCTAACATCGGTAGTGGGTAAAATGATGCAATCAATTATTTAGGCTGTCATAGCAGTGCATTTGGAAAGAGGTAATATAATCGGTCCAAATCTGCATGGATTTGTGAAAGGGAAATCATGCTTGACAAATCTTCTGGAATTTTTTGAGGATGTTTCCAGTGGAGTGGACAAGGGAGAACCAGTTGATGTGGTATATTTGTACTTTCAGAAGGCTTTCGACAAGGTCTCACACAAGGGACTAATGTGCAAAGTTAAAGCATCTGGGATTGGGGGTAGTGTGCTGACATGGATTGAGAACTGGTTGTCAGACAGGAAGCAAAGAGTAGGAGTAAATGGGGAATTTTCAGATTGGCAGGCAGTGACTAGTGGGGTACCGCAAGTTTCTCTGCTGGGGCCCCAGCTGTTTACACTGTACATTAATGATTTAGACGAAGGGATTTAATGTAGTATCTCCAAATTTGCGGATGACACTAAGTTTTGTGGCAGTGTGAGCTGCGAGGAGAATGTTTTGAGGCTGCAGAGTGACTTGGATAAGTTAGGTGAGTGGGCAAATGCATGGCAGATGAAGTATAATGTGGATAAATGTGAGGTTATCCACTTTGGTGGTTAAAATAGAGAGACAGATTATTATCTGAATGGTGACAGATTAGGAAAATGGGAAGTGCAAAGAGACCTGGGTGTCATGGTACATCAGTCATTGAAGGTTGGCATGCAGGTACAGCAGGCGGTTAAGAAAGGAATTGGCATGTTGGCCTTCCTAGCGAGGGGATTTGAGTATAGGGGCAGGGAGGTGTTGCTACAATTGTACAAGGCCTTGGTGAGGCTACATCTGGAGTATAGTGTACAGTTTTGGTCTCCTAACCTGAGGAAGGACATTCTTGCTATTGAGGGAGTGCAGCGAAGGTTCACCAGACTGATTCCCGGGATGGCGGGACTGACCTATCAAGAAAGACTGGATCAACTGGGCTTGTATTCACTAGAGTTCAGAAGAATGAGAAGGGACCTCATAGAAACGTTTAAAATTCTGACGTGGTTAGACAGGTTCGATTCAGGAAGAATGTTCCCAATGTTGGGGAAGTCCAGAACCAGGGGACACAGTCTAAGGATAAGGGGGAAGCCATTTAGGACCGAGATGAGGAGGAATTTCTTCACCCAGAGAGTGGTGAACCTGTGGAATTCTCTACCACAGAAAGTTGTTGAGGCCAATTCACTAAATATATTCAAAAAGGAGTTAGATGAAGTCCTTACTACGAGGAGAATCAAGGGGTATGGTGAGAAAGCAGGAATGGGGTACTGAAGTTGCAAATTCAGCCTTGAACTCATTGAATGGCGGTGCAGGCGAGAAGGGCCGAATGGCCTACTCCTGCACCTATTTTCTATGTTTCTATGTTTCTATGTTTCTTTGACAGTGTTTTTAGGGACGGAGTTCCAGAATTTATGCTCCATTCAGATTAAGGAACCGGGAAAAACTTCCGAGTCATGATGGCGTGTTACGTGACGGCGGGGGGCGGGGGGCGGGAGTGGGATTTCTAGCTCATGGTGATATAATGCGCCCTGCTGCAGGGTAGATGTCGCGGTTTAGGGAGGTGCAGCCGAATAAACCTTCGTGAGTTGCCGTAGTTCAACCTTTAGCTGGCAAACACCGCAGCGAAGTTTTGCCTGTGATCCAGCGAGTGAACGTTTAAGGTCGTGAATGATATAACAATCACATGGCTGCTTTGCTGCAAATGTTGTCGAGCTTCTTGAGTGTAATTGGAGCTGCACTCATCTCGGCAAATGGACAGATTTCCACCGGGCTCCTGACTTTTGCCTTGTACATGGTGAAAATATTTTGGAGTCAGGACGCGAGACACTCACCTCCGAATGCACAGCCTCTGACCTGCTCTTGTGGCCGCAATATTTATGTGGATGGGCCAGTTAAGTTGCTGGACAATGCTGACCCATAGGAAGTTGATGATGGGGGATAACGTGATGGTTATCTGGTCAAGCCGAACTATCGTTCAGGTCTTGCTGCATTTGGGCATGGGTTGCTTCATTATCTTCGGAGGTGTGAGGGGAACAGAGCAGCATGCAATCATCAACGAACATCCCCACTTATCGTCTAATGAGGGAGGGTATATATGAAATGAGAAGGTTGAAAATTGTTGGGCCAAGATCAGTGCCCTGAGGAACTCCTGCAGCGATGTACTGGGGCTAGGATAATAGAATTCAAATAGCCAGAACCATCTTCCTCTCTGCTAGGTATGTCTCCAGCCAGTGGAAAGTGCAACCGCCCCCCCCGATTTCCATTGATTTAATTTTGATCGTCTTTCCTTGTTTCGAATACATTCGACGACTGCTTCAGCCTCACAACCCCCGGGATGTCTGCGCTACTCAAATTCTGCCCTCTTGAACATCCCTGATTATAACTGCTCAACCATTAGTGGACATACCTTCAGCTTCCCGGGCCCGATGCTCTGGAATGACTTCACTAAAGTTCTCCGCCTCTCTAAATTGATGGATTGGGCGTGATGGGCGACTGACAGGTGGACTCTATTTCTGATGCTGTGTGACACCCGCTTGGAGTGGGTGCGGATTTTAACTATTTTGTTACACCAATGCAGGTTAAATAAAACTGTGTTGGAAGAACATTCATATATACAAACATCCGCTGCCGGTACTGTAGACATTGTAATGCAACGGTAGCGTGTCTGACTCCAGATCAGAAGCTGTGTGTTTATATCACGTAGTGTTCACACTTCTTTTCGAGATTGTTCTTCCAGAATTGATATTTTCTTTGCTCTTTTATAGGAACCAGACCCTTGCTTTAAAATCCGTCTCACTGTTTCCCCAATGGCATGTTCATGTTACAATGAACATTCTGAATCAGACGCCTCAAGTAAAGTCCGTGCACTTTGAAATGATTTGAAAGTTCACATAACAGAAGAACGTATGAAATTATTGCAGGAGGCGAGCATTAAGCCCCTCGATACTGCTCCGCCATTCAATGACTTCATGACTGAACAGATCATGGCATCAAATCCTCTTCTCTGTTGGCTCCAGATAATGCTTGACTCATTTATCGTTGAAAAATCTGTCTATCTCCAACTTGAATATATTCAATGACCCAGCCTCCACTATTATCTGGGGTGGAGAATTCCAACAATGCACGACGCTTTGAGACAAGGTATTCCTCCACATTTCCGTTTTAAAACGGCGACCACTTATTCTGAATCTACGTCCCCTCGTTGTAGATCCCATCACGAAAGGCAACTTTCGTTTTGCATCTACCCTGTTAAGCCACCTCAGATTCTGAGATGCTTCCAAAAGATCATCTCTCATTCATCTGAAGTCCAATAAGTATAGCCACAATCTGCTCAACTTTTCTTCATAAGACAACCTCCTGTACTTTTTCTGACTTGCCTCCAATGAACGTATTTCACTCTTTAAATAAGGATCCTACAACTGCATGCAATATTCCAGGTGTATTTATACAATCATAGACATTTTCAGCGCAGAAGGAGGCTATTTTGTACAATCGTGTCCACGCCAGGCGACCAAGAGCTATTCAGCCTAATCCCTCTTTCCCGCTTTTGGTCTGTGGCCCTGTAGATTACGGCACTGTAAGTGCACATCCAAGTATTTTTTTAAATGCGGTACGGATTTTTGACTCAGCCATCATTTCAGATAGTGAGCTCCAGATAGCCACCACAAACTATGTGAAGATATTTAACCTTAAATCACAATTAAACCGCCCCCCAATTATATTAATTATATACACCTGGTTGTTGACAGCCCCACCGCCCCCCCCACCCCCCGCCACACCTGCAAACGGAAACAGTTCCGTCCAATCCAATCTGTCCAGGATCCTCATAATTTTGTACACCCCAATCAGGTCTCCCATCAGCCACCTCTGTTCCAAAGAAAACAGACCCAGCATCTCCAATCTTTCCTCAAAGCAAAAATTCTCCATGCAAGCAAGAATTTTGTTGATCTCCTCTACACCGTTTCTAGTGCAATCGCATATTTCCAGTAAAGTTATGTCCAGAACTGCACGCAGTACTCCAGTTGCGGCCTAATTACTGTTCAATACAGTTCAAGCATAACCTCCTTCATTTGAATTCCATGCCTTGACAAATAAAGGCCAATATTCCACATCTCTTCATAACCACGTTATCCACCTGGCCTGCTACCTTCAGTGATCTGTGGACCTGCACCCCAAGGTCGCTTAGTTCGTCTACAATTTTCAGTGTCGTGCCATTTAATGCTTATGTCCTTGCCTTGTTATACCTCTCAAAATGCATTACCTCTCACTTTTCCGAATTCAGTTCAATTTACAGTGTTCTGCCCATGTGACCAGTACATTGATACCTTCCTTCTGTCCGCAGCATTCTTTTTCATTATCAACCACACAGCCTATTATAGTGTAAACTGTAAACTTATTAATCAAACTCGCAACCTTCAAGTCAAGGTCATAGATATATACCAGAAAAAGCAAGGGGCCCTGTATCGTGCGACCCACTGGATAGAGCATTCCAATCGCAACAATGTTCATAGAACATTACCACTTGATTCCTGCCTCTGTTTCAATTTTGCATCCAACTTTCCACTTTTCCTTGGATGGCATGGGTTATCCTTTCGAGACCAATCTGCCATGTGGTAGCTTAGCAAATGCATTACTAAAATCGAATACACTATGCCATACCCACTGCCCTCATCAATCCTCCGAGTGACTTCTTGGAAGCATTCGATCAATTTATTCAGACAAGACCTTCCCTTAACAAATCCGTGCTGACTGTACTTCATTAATCCATGACTTTCCAAATGAAGATTTACCCTGTCCCTCAGGATATTTTCCAAATATTGTTGCCACTGATGTGAGAAAGACTGGACTGTCAGTGAGCCTGACTTGCTCGGTCTTTTCCTTTCTCCCTTTTTTAACAAAGGTACATCAGCAGTCCTCCAGTCCACTGGCACCAAACCTGCAGCCAGGGAGGTTTGGGAAATCTCATCGACTTATGTGTCGAAAGCAAACATGGAAATATTACTTTCGGTACCCTCATCCAAAAAACGTGTATACATTGTGAATAGCTGCGGCCCAAGCACCAATACCTGTGGTCCCCCATTATCAACTGCCCGCCATATTTTCGATTCCATATTCCATTTTCCATTCCATTTTCCTTTCCATTTAATTGCATATTGTATTCCATTGCCCATTCCGTAACATTCCCCATCTATTCCATTCCATTCAATATTCCATTCACCATTCCATATTCCATTCGATAGTCCATTCCATATTCCATTCCGTATTCAGTATTTTATTCCATTCTATTTCACATTCCATATTCCATGTTCCATTCCACGTTGCATTTTCCATTCCATTTTCATTTCCGTTTTCTAATCCATTGCATAATCCGTTCCATTCCTTGTTCCACATTCCATTTCATGTTTCATAATCCATTGCGCATTCCATTCCATCCATATTCCATTCCATTCCATTTTCCATTCCATTCCATATTCCATAACCCATGTTACATTTTTCAGCCCATTTTCCAATCCATATTCTATTCTATTGCATTTTTTTTCGAATTGCCATTTTTTTCCCATTACTTTCCCCTTCCCATTCCTTTTAACATTCTCCATGTGTTTCTCCATTCACGTTTATATTCCATATTCCATTCCATTCCATTCCCCATTCCATTCCATATTCCATGCACAATTCCATTCCATTCCCCATTCCTTTCCATTCCCCATTCTTTTCCTTATTCCAAATTCCATTCAATTCTATTTTCCATATTACATTCCATATTTCATTTCCATTCCATATTCCATTCCTTTCCATATTCCATTCCATATTCCAAACCATATTCCATTCCATTCCATTCATTATTCAATATTCTAATTCACCTTTAATATTCCATTCCATTCCATATTCCATTCCACGCTCCATATTAGGTATTACATTTTCCATTCCATGTTCTCTTTTCCAAGCCAAATCTCTTTCCATATTCCATTCCATTCCATATTCCATTGCTTTCCTTTTTCCATATTCTATTCCATATTCCATATTCCATTCCAGTCCATATCAAATTACATTGCCCAATATATTCCATTCCCCATTCCATTCACCATTACACATTTCATTCCATTCCGCATTTCATTACCGATCCCATTCCATATTTGAATCCAATCCAGGGTAAATGTTACATTCCACATTAAATACTACAGTCCACTCCATATTCCATTTTAATTTCCATGTTCCTTATTTCATTTTATATGCTCCATTACATATTCCATTCCATATTCCAGATTAACTTCCATTTTCGATTGGAATCCATATTTCCGATTCCATATTCCATTTTCCTTTCGCATTCCATTCCTTCTTCCATTCCGTTCACCATTACATATTCCACTTCATTCCTCATTCAATATTACATTTTATATTCCGTATTACATCCCACTCCATTCCCCATCCCGTGCCATAACATTCCCCATTCTATTCAATATTGCATTCCCCTTTCCATCTTCCATTCCATATTCATTCCGTATTCCATCCAATTCCATTTTCTATATTCCATTCCATATTACAATTATGTTCCTTGTTCCATTCCATGTTCCATTCCAATCCAGGTTTAATATTGCACCGACATTAAACATTCCATTCAATTGCATCGCTCTTATTCCATTCGATGTTCAATATTCCATATTAAATTTTACATTACCTAGTCTATATTCCATTTCCCAACCTATTCCATCCCATTGCCCATTACATTCAATTCACCATTCCATATTCCATTCCATTCTATTCCGGTCCATTCCATGTTCCATTCCACTCCATATTCCATTTTCCTTTCCATTCCCTATTACATTCCATTAAATTCTCCATTCGATATTCCGTTCCATTCTATTCCTCATTCCATATTCCATTCATTTCCCCATTCAATCCCGATTACATTCATATTCCTTGTACAATTAAATATTCTATTCCAATCCATGTTCAATATTCCATTCCACATTCAATATTCCATTACATTCCATATTCCACGTGCCATTCCATTCCAAGTTCCATATACCATTTTCCATGTTGCATTCGATTTTCCATTCCACATTCTATTTCCCATTCCATTCCCCGGTCCATATTTAATTTCCCATTTAATTTGTCATTCCTTTCCATACACCCATTCCATTCCATAACATTCGCAATTCCATTTCATTCCATATTCCATACACCATTCCATTGCATTTTACATTACATATTCCAGTCCATTCAATATTCCAAATCCATTCGAACTTTCACATTACATTTTCCATTCCATCTTCCAGGTACCATTCCATATTCCATTCCATTTTCCCTTCAATTCCATATTGCATTTCATTCCTTGCCCCATATTACATTCCATTTTCCATATAGGCATTCCATTCCATATTCCATGCCGTTCCTTATCCCATATTTCATTCCGTTTTCCATATCATATATTTAATTTTCACTTTCATATCCCGTTTTCCATTTTCCATTCAATTTCACGTTCCATTCACATTTTTTTTCCCATTTTATTCCATTTTTCATTCTACATTCGATTTTCCGTTCCAAATTCCATTCCTATTCCATTACATTACATTCCCCATTCCATATTCCATTCCATATTCCATTCTATGCTATGTTCAATATTCCATTCCACAGTCAATATTCCATTCCATATTCCATATTCCGTCAATATTCCATGTTCCATTCCATTCCACATTCCATATTCCATTCCATTCTCCATTCCCCATTCCGTTGCCCATTTCATTCCCCATTCCCCATTCCATTTCCCATTCCATTCCAATCCGCATTCCATATTCCATTGCTTTCCGTTCTATTCCATTTGATTGCTTTCCATTCTGTATTTCGTATACCTTTTCCTATTCCATTCCACATTCTATGACATTTCATATTCCAAATTCCATCCCATGTTACATTTTCCTTTCCATTCCATTTTCCATTCTGTTCCTTATTCCATTTTCCATATTCCAATTGACATGACGTTCAATTTTCCATGGAATGGGAGATGGAAATGGAAAATGGAATATGGAATGGAAAGGAATGGAATTGGAAATGGAATATGGTTTGTAATATGGAATGATACATGGAATAGAATGGACTATGGAATGTGATGGAATATGGAATGGAATGATAAATGGAATAGAATGGGAAAATGAATGGAATGGAATGCAATGGAATGGAAAACAGAATAGAATGGAATGGGCTATGGAATAGAATATGGAATGGAATAGTACATGCAATGGAAAATGGAACGAAAAAAGGTATATATGACGGAAATTGAATGGAACATGCAATATGTAATGGAATATGGAAAGATATATGGAACATGGAATGGAATATTGAAAATGGAGTGGAATGGAATAAGGAATGGATTTTGAAATGGAAGAGGGAATGGAGAATGGAAGGCAAATGGAAAGCGAAATAGAATGTGGAGTGGAATATGGAATGTAATATGGAATAGGGAATGGAATGGGCAATTGATCTGAATAGAATACAGTTGAATATGGATGGTGCAATGGAATGTAACATGGAATGTGGGAAGGAAACGGATGCAATGGAATGAAATAGAATGGAATGGTATATGGAATGGAATGGAAAAAGGAATTGAAAATTGATTGTAATATGGAATGCAGAATGGAATGGAATGGAATATCGAATGCAATGGAATGGAATGAAATGGAAAATGGAATTGAATGAGGAATAGAATGGAACGGAATAACGAATGGAGAATTGATTGGAATGTAATGGGGAATGGAAAGGAAAATGGAATATGGAGTGGAATGGAACATGGAATATGGCATGCAATGGAATTGAATGGGGAATGGAATGGAATGGGGAGTGGAATGGAAAATTAAATATGTGATATGGAATATGAACTGCAATATGGAGCATGGAATGAAATGGAATATGGCACATGAACAGAAAAATCGAATGAACATGGAATGTTGAAAGTTATCGAATGGAACACAATGGAATGGAACATGGAAGATGAAATAAAGAATTGGAATATGGAATGGAGTGAAAAAAGAAATGGGAAATAGATTGTAATATGTAATGCACAATGGACTGGAAAGGAATATGGACTGCAATATTCAGACTGATCACATGCCTCACACAGGCAGCGCTGTGTAGAGAGTGTTGAAGTGAGTGGTTTAATATTCACTCTGATCACAGGCCTTCTGTTGCCAAGCTCTGGAACTCAATGGATAAACCTCTCTATCTCTGCACTTATCATCATTCTTCAAGATGCTCCTTAAAATCTACCTTTTCAATGAAGCTTTCAATCACCTGCCCTAATTTTTCCTGTTATGTCTCGGTGTCAAATGTTTTGTCTCATAATACTTCTGAGCAGCGCCTTGGGAAGATTCACTCTGACAGAGGCGCTAAGTAAATACAACTTATTGTTGTATTGAAATCTGACCTTCTTGAAATGCACCCTGGAGCTTTATTTGATGTTTATTATGGCCTCATTAACCTGCGTCGCTGCTTTTAGTGATATGTGTAACTGCACCTCTATGCTCCTCTACCCCGTTCATTAAAGGCAAACTGCACCAAATATTCGCCTGACACACAATTGTTCATTTAATAATTTGTTCCAACTGGCCATCTCATGAGTCAACTGTGCAAGTGTAAATGTGTCTCTGGGTAAATGCGTGCCTGGCTCAGTGTAGGTTTATGCGAGTGTGAATGTATGTAAGAGTGTATGAGAGTATTTCTGCGTAAGTGTTTGTGAGTGTGTTATTGTGTGTGAGTGTTTGAGTGTGTGCTTGGGTAAGTGTGTGTGTGTGCAAGTATGTGAGTGTGTAATTATGGTTCTGGTTAAGCGTCTGTTTGTGGGAGTGTGTTATTGTGTGTGAATGAGTGAGTGTATGGCAGAATTAGTGTTTGTGTGTGTAAGGATGTATGAGTATGAGTGTGTTATTGTGTTTGAATTTCTGTCTGGGTAAGTATGTGTGCATTTGTGTGAGTATGTATATGTGTGTCTGGTTAAGTGAGTGTGAGTGTGTCATTATACATGAGTTTATGTGCATGTGTCTGGTTAAGTGTATGCGTGGGTTATTGCTGGCTGTTGTTTAACAGTCATCAAAAGTTAAAAAAATACACGCAGAGGCATCTTCCTCCCTTGAAGATTTTGTTCGGAACTGAAATTTTAGGACCTTCATTGAAAAACCTGTGAACGTTTTGCGTGGAAGCAAGTCATCCTCAATTCGAGTGATTGCCTATGATGGATGGAGTGTGTGTGTAAGTGTGTGCCTGTGTGTGTGCAAATATGTGAGTGTTTAAGTGTGTGTCTGGGTAAGTGTGTGTGAGTGTGAGTGTGTGTGACTGTGTCAGTCTTGGAGTGTGTAATTGTTTGAATGTGTGCCTGTGTAAGTGTGTGAGTCTGTGAGTGTGTAAGTCTATGAGTGTGAATGTGCGAGTGTGTAAGTGCGTGTCTAGTTAAGTGTGTCAGTGCTTACATCTGTGAGTGTTTGAGTGTATGAGTCCGTAAGCAAGTGAGCATGTAAGCGCGTGCCTGGCTAATTGTTTGTTTGTGAAAATTAGTTAATGTGCGAGTGTGTGCCTGGGTAAGGGTGTGAGTGTGTATGTCTGTTATTGTAAGTGTGTGAGTGTGCAATTGTGTGTCAGGCTAAACGTGTGACTGTGTAAGTCTCTGAATGTATTAGTGTGTAAATGTTTAAGTGTACACGTGCGTGCCCGTGCAAGTGTTTGAATGTGTAATTATATGAGTATGTGAATCTGTAAGTGTGTGCGGGTGTCTATGTGTGCGCATGTGTGTGCTTGAGTGTGTATCTGGATAAGTGTTTGAATGTGTAATCTTTGAAGAAATGCGTGACTAAGTGCGTGAGTGTGTAAGAACGTGAGTATATAAGTCTGTGGCTGGATGTGTGGGTGAGTAAGTGCATGATTGTGTGAATGTGTATGTGTGTAAGTGTGTGTCTGTATATGTGTTTGTAAGTCTGTGAGTGTGTAAGCTTGTATAATTGTGTGTGTGTGAGTGAATGTGTGATTATGTGTGTGAGTTTCTGCGTGAGTGTGTGTTTGTAACGGTGTCTGGGAAAGTTTGTGATTGTGTATGTGTGTATATGCGTGATTGGAGATGTGTTTCAGTGTATATGCCGATGAGGTTGTGTCTGTGTGTATGTGAATGAGTGGCTGTGTGCGTGACTATGTGCCAGTGCGTGTCTGTGCGTAACTGTGTATGTGAGTGTCTGCATGCGTGCAGGAGGGGTTCAAGTCATCACCCATGTCGGCGCAGGTGGCCCAGACTAAGTGGAGTACCTTGGACATTGGATCAGTCAGGGTAAGAAATACATGACAGAGGAAAAACGGATGTCAATTAGGGACATGCCTCAGCCCCAGAATTTCAGTGGAGTAAGGAAGGTATTAGGACGTTTTAACTATCGTCGGAATGTTATACCTCAATACACAACAATAGCGGAAACCATACAGAAATTAATTAAATGGAGCGGGGGAAACTTGCACAAGATAGATTGCGGACCAGAGCAGTAAGAGGCATAAGGTGAACTAAAATAGATCAGATATCGTCCCCCGCCCTCCGATTGCCAGTTCCCAATAAACCATTCCACCTATACTGTGATCAGCATGATGGAAGCTATTCCGCCGTGGTAATGCAGGAACATGGGAGCTACCAGAGACCTATAGCCTACTACTCGACGACGAAAGTCCCAGTAGTTAGTGGAATACCCCGATGTGTGGCCGCCCTGAACTGTGCGAATTGGGCATTGAAAATAAGCCAACCAGTAATGATGATGGGACAGATCGTTTTGCACCCACAACATACCCTGGTAGAACTACTAAATACTAGAAAGCTGCGGTTGATCTCGGACAGCCGAAAAGCTAAGTGGTAGTCCGTATTCATGCCCAAATACATGTCAGTAATAAAAAAAAAGCATAATGGAGTTGACCTCGCTACTGGAGTGCTGACAGAAGGAGAGGAACATAGCACTAGCGAACAAGTAGAGGATGAAACGCTCAGCGCGGTAAAGAAAGAGCCATTGGACAATCCAGTTGAGACTTTCTATGTGGGAATGGATCCAGAAAATACATTGATGGAGAACCCCATACTGGGTGAGCAGTGGCAACACAGGAGCCAGAGGAAATAATGGTAGGAGTGCTCCCAGGAGACAAGTCAGCTCAGGTGGCAGAACTGGTACAAAGGCTCTCGAGTCAGCTAAATGAAATAGAGTAAACAAATAACCAGAAAATCAATACGTTTTCGGGGTGGATCGCCACTATATGGCAGCCTGGTCATGACGAGGGTATGTAACATCTACATCTACTGGCAAGGTGGTAAAACATGGAACACTATTAGAAAGTCGAGTGAAAGCAGCAAAGGAACCACGGTGAGCAGCGGAAATAAAGTTAAAAGCATGCACAAAACTAACTAGTAAAGGCCAAAAAGCCCGCAAGACCTAACCATCGTCGGGAATAAGATCGCTGACCTCGGATCCAAACGAGCGGCAGGTGAGAGAAGCCAGAGCCAGCATTTAAGGCTGAAATTCAACCAATAATGTCAACAGTGCTCAGACTGATACAAGTATAGTATTGGTCCACCAGAGTGTCGATAAGGAAGAAAGACGTGGAAGGAGTCCAGCAAAAATTTGAAATATAGTTATGGGATCCCCAGGAGCATGTTGTGGCACCACAATGTTGTGGGCAACAACTATTAAAATTATATCACGGGATAACACATGCTGCACTTGCTCTCGCAGTACTCGTGGTGGTAAGCAATGCGGAATTATGTAGCTAAATTTTGACGAAGGTGCATTATTTGTGCCCAACATTGGGGATGATATGGCATGTGGTACCTCTGTTTGATTCCCAGCAGTGCTCACGTTTCTTTCATTAATTTGCCCGTGAAATGTGTCCCATTGTCTGAATCTATCTGTAGAGGTACTCCCCACCGAGGTATCACCTTGCTAGCCAGGATCTGTGCCACCATCCGAGCGGAGCAGTGTTTGGTAGCGAAAGCTTCCACCCATCGGGTGAACTGGTCTATAACTACCAGGCACTAATTTGTACCACTATCCAAGGGGATGCAAGGTACGAATGGGAGATCAGCCAAGGCCACTGGAACCTTGGGAGAATTTACAGAGAGTCTTCACCAGCCCCCTGCCAGAGGATTGAAGGAAGGACGTGATAGCGCTGGAGAGGGTACAGAGGAGATTTGCGTAGATGTTGCCGGGAGTGGAGAAATATTGCTAAGAGGACAAGATTGGACAGGCTGAGTTTGTTTTCCTTGAAACAGAGGAGGTTGAATGGGCAACAGCATTGAGGTGTATAACATTAGTAGGGGTCTAGATTTTGTTCATTAAAAGTGTCTATTTCCCATAGTCGAGGAGTCAGCAACCAGGGGATATAAATTAAAAGTAATTCGTATCAGGGTTAAAGGGGATTTAAAGGGAACATTCTTCATCCAGACGCATGTGGGGTCTGGGACTCACTGCCTGAAAGTGATGTGGAGGCAGAAACCGTCACCACATTTAAAATGTTCTTGGATGTGCAATTGAAATGCAATAAGGTGCAGGGTTACACACCTAAAACAGGACATTTGTTGGTCAGTGTGGATAAATGTGCCGAAAAGAACTCCTTACATGCAGTAAACTTATATGATTCAATGTTCCCAACCGGTTTCGAACCGGAGGTCTTTCACGTGCTCATCGAAAATGATAACCACTACACTGCGAAACGCTGCGAAAAATGCAATGTTGGGAACATAACTAGAGCTTTAACCTCAACAGCTGGACCACACTTCAGGAGCTTTCGTCACGAGAGCAGAATGACAGTGCAAGGTTTTGAGGGTGTCAGGAATTGATCCCTTTTTTCACTGCCTTTATACATAGGAACAGGACTCGCCGTTCCTCAGAAAGTGGTTAAAATATGTAATAAACTGCTTTAAAGGGCGGTGGAGGCAGACTCAATCTTATATTTCAAAACGGAGTTGGATAAATATCTGATGGAAAAAAATTGCACAGCTGCCTGTAAATGACGGAGATTGGGACTAGTTGAGAGTTGCATCGGCTCGACGGGCCGAATGGCTTTCTTCCTTGCTGTAACCGTTCCCTTATTCTGTGATTCTATAAGTCAGTGGCATATTTAACAATCTGCATGAAAGCAGAATATTGCAAAGGGACATGGATTGAGTCGGCACAACAAGAGACATCTGATTCTGAAAATTCTGGCGCGCGAAAATTCGGGTTTTATGACATTAACAGCATCATTTTTGTTTTGTGAAGTTCCGGTCGGAGAAATGTTTGGGAAAGGAATGTTATGCTGAAAGGGACTCAGCACTAAATCTTCTTTATTGCTGTCGGGGTCACCTTTCTTTTCGCTGTTATTCTTGCAGAATGTTTATTTTCGTTGCTGTTTGACAACAACCTGTCGCTTGCTCTACAGTCTACCTCACTGTTTCCCGAGTCTCATATACCTGTTACCAGCAATGATCATTTTGGAGCAGACCACTAAAACGCAGTGTCTAAAATGGTTTATGATTTCAGAGGTAAGTTGCAGAGCATCGACAAATTATTCAATTAAGGACTCTCCTTCAGTTAACATTTCTTTAGTTGTGCAAATGAAGATCATCAATTAATTAATGATGTTTTCCCGTGAAAAAAGGATAACCTTTAACGATTATATATTTTCTACATTTCGAAAGACACTGGTTGATCAGGACAGACAGCACGATTTGTTAAGGAATGGTCGCGTTTGAGTAACTTGAATGCATTTTTGGAGGAGGTCACCAGGAGTGTCGATCAGTGGATGCGTACGATGTAGTGTATATCGATTTTATTGAGGCTTTCGCTAAGGTCACACATGGCAGATTTGTCATGAAAATAAAAGCCCATGGGTTCCAGGGCAAAGTGGCAAATTGGATCCAAATTTGGTTCAGAGACAGAAAGCAAATGGTAATTTTTGATGGGTGTTTGTTTAACTGGAAGGATGTTTCCAGTGGAGTTCCGCAGTTTTCAGTGTTCGGTATATTATTTTTCTGGTATATATCATTGATCTAAACTTGAATATAGGTGTTAAGATTGATCAGTTTGCAGGTGATAGTAAATTGGCAGTGTGCTTGACAATGAAGAAGAAACCTGGAGACTGCTGGTAGATATCAATCAACTGGTAAGTTGGGCAGAACAGTGGCAAATGGAATGTAATCTAGGGACATGTGAGATCGTGCGTTTGTGGAGGGCTAACAACGAAAGGGAATACACATCAACTGGTAGGATATTGAGAAATATAGAGGTAAAAGGGGAACTGGGATTGCATTTCCACAGATTCCTGAAGGTAGCTGGCCATTTGGATAAGTTGGCGAAGAAGACATACAAAATGGTTGCATTTATTGGCAGAGGCAAGGAACAGAACAGCAAGTGGGTTGTGCTAGAACTATATAAAATTCTGGTTAGGCCACAGGTGGAGTACCGGGTGCAATTCTGGTCACCGTATTGAAAGAAGGACGTGACAGCACTGGAGAGGGTACAGAGGAGGTTTACGCAGATGTTTCCGGGAGTGGATCAACATTGCTACGTGGGCAGATAGGATAAGCTGGGTTTGTTTTACTTGGAACAGAGGAAGCTGATGGGTGACAGCATTTAGCTGCATAAAATTAAAAGGGGCCTAAATATTGTTGAATAAAAGTGCTTACTTCCCACAGTGGATTGTTCAATCACAAGGGGGCATACATTAAAAGTAATTCATATAAGGGTTAAAGGGGATTTGAAGGGCACATTCTTCATCCAGATATTTGTGGTGGTCCGGAACCCACTGCCTGAAAGTGTTGTGGAGGCAGGCAACATCACCACATTTAAAAAGTACTTGGATATGCACTTGAAATGCAGTAAGCTGCAGGGTTACACAACGAAAACGGGCTATTTTTTGACCGTTGCGCATACGATGGGCCGCAAAGGACTCTTTCCATGCTGTAAACTTGTATGATTATATAATTATCGCATAACATTACTTTCATGATGCAAAACGAAGCGATCGGCTAATTAATGGTGTTTCCAGTGAAAAAATGATCGTGCAAGCTGGGGATCTTTTTCAGGAACCTGTGATTAAGAGTCTTATGAGGCTGCTATTTGATGTACGGGGAGCCTTGGCTAAAATCGTGGTATTTTGCAGCCCAGTGAAGGGCGGTAAACCACAGTTTGAATGTGCCTTCGCCGCTTTCCGCAAGCAGCGGCTGATTGGAGAGTCCGTGAGCGGAATGTTGGGGCTTGTCCCGCCCTCACTCACTCTGGAGCTGGTGCGGAGTCGATGGGTTTGTTTGTGGCTTTGACTTTCTTTTGTGAATCGAAGCGGCGCGGCAGAATCCTTTAATGATCTCTCACAGCAGAACTGAATGCATGGAATGTGCAGCTTTGAGATAGGGTTTCTCCACCGTCAGGGCTGGAAACTGGAGGGATTGAGAGACGCTGTGTAGAGTTTGAGTGCATAGAGAACTGTACAGAGAAATCAGCAAATGCAACAGCTTCGTGAGACACTGCATTCTCTTAATATTGAACCACTGATATGATTTAGTCAATTTTTTCAATCATTAATGGAACACGTTTGCAAAATGTATTTGCTTGGTTTTGAACCAGTGAATTTTCACGTGTTTGGCAAATGTGATAACCACCACACTACTGAAACGCTGTGTCAGAATTTGCGTTGGGAACATAACCAGAGCTTTAACTTCAACAGCAGGACTACTTCAGCTTCAGGAGCTAACTTTCCGAGAATAGAATGACGGTGCTCTATTCTGTAAGGTTGCAAGGTTGTGAGTGTGTCACCAATTGATCCCGTGTTTCTCAGACTTTATGCATAGGAACAGGAGGTGGCCATTTCGCAGCAAGTGGTTAGAATGTGGAATACTCTGCTTAAAGGGCGGCGGAGAGAGACTCAATCTTATGTTTCAAAATCAGTTGGATAGAATCTGAAGGAAAAATTGCACAGCTGCGGAAAAATGAGGGGTGTGGGACTCGTTGCGAGTTCGCATGTGCTCAACTGGTCGAATGGCTTTTTTCTGTACTGAAACCATTCCCTTATTGTGTGATTCTATAAGGTAGTGGCACATTTCATAGTGTGCATGGAAGCAGAATATTGCAAAGGGACATGGATTGCGTCGGCATAACAAGCAGAATCTGATTCAGAGGATTCGGATGCGCGAAAATTCATGTTTCATGACTTTGAAAGTTAATTTTTTTGGTGAAGTTTCAGTCAGAGAAATGTTTGTGAATGGAATTATTCGCAGAAAGGGAGTCAGCATTTAACCTTCTTACTGGCTATCAGGGTCACATTTCTTTACGAAATCATTGTGTTCATAACACAGCTGAGACTGCAGACTGGGAGGCTAAAGTAACAGTCACCGCAGTCTTTATTGAGACACTCCAGAATGAGGTACAGGCCTCAGGAGCCAGATTATATACAGTGCTCCCAATTAATGCTGGGAACCCTTGGGACTTCAGGGGGTGCACTCCCTGGTGGCGCAACATGGGAGTGCATGCATTATAGATACACAACATCACTCCCAAACAAAGTCAAAGTGAAAACTATTTACAGGTGAGGCGGTTGTGTGCCTTTGTTTCCCTGGTGGAGCGACTCGATACAAATGTTGTTCTGGTGTGTTGGTTTTGCTCTCGCTGGGCTGGCGTGTATTTGGCCCTGCAGGGCTGCCGGGTGAGCCTGGCCTTGCTGGGCTGCTGGGCGTGAAGTGTTCGATTTCCTATCCCGGGGTCGTGTCATTGAGCATTTGTGTGTCTGTTGTGGGCTCGAAAAAGGTGGTACTGCTGTGGGTTTTTCCGGGCAGTATGTGAACCGCAGCGTCGTTTTGTCCAGGTGCTTTCTGCAAATGTCTTCATTGCCAAGTTTGACGACAAACACCCGACTCCTTTCATTATCTCTCACCGTGCCCGTATTCCAATTGGGACCACATCCATAGTTCAGCACATACAGAGGGTCATTGAGATCAGTTTCCCGTGACACAGTGGCGCGACCATCGTTTACATTTTGATGCTGCCGCCTGCTCTCTACCTGATTTGCAGGTTGGGTTGAACCAGCGAGATTCTGGTTTTAACTGTCCTATTTTTGATTAGCTCAGCCGGGGGCACCGCTGTGTGCGAGTGTGTCACGTGTGGTAGGTGAGCAGTATCGGGACAGGCGTGTTTGGAGTGAGCCTTCTGTGTCTCGTTTAAGGCACTGTTTGATTGTTTCTACTGGCCGCTCTGCCTGCCCATTGGAGTTTGCTTTAAACGGGGCCAAGTTGACATGTTTGATCCCATTGCGTGTCATGATTTTTTTTAATTCGGCACTGGAGAAACATGGCCGGTTTTCACTGACCATTTTGTCAGGCAGGCCGTGGGTGACAAACATGACCCACAGGCTTTCAGTGGTGACGGTGGCGGTGCGTGTAGACATAATTTCGCGTACAATCCATTTTGAAAAAGCATCCACCACCACCAGGAACGTTTTACCGAGAAACGGATCCGCCCAGTCGACATGGATCCTTGACCATTGTTTGGAGGGCCAGGACCACAAACTTAATGGTGCCTCTCTGGACGCGATGCTCAACTGAGCACACATGCTGCATTTCTGTACACAGGACTCTAAGTCAGAGTCGATACCGGGCCACTACACGTGGAATCTGGCTGTCGCTTTGATAGTTACTATAACGGGATGTGTGCTGTGGTGATCGAGATGAATGTCTCCCTGCTGGAACGGCTTGATTAACTCTTGCATTTCAACGGGGATGCTAGCCCAGCTCCCATGCAGCATACAGTTTTTTTTATTAGAGACAGCAGATTATCTTGGCTGATGCAATTCCTAATCTGGCGGGCCGCGACAGGTGATTTGTCATTTTCAAAAGCTTCGGTGAACATCAGAAAATCTGCAGCTTCGCCACCAGAATAAGCTCCAGAAGCAGTGGAATTGCAGTTAGAAAGAGCAGAGTTCTATCGAGAATGAAGTGACGTAGTTGTTCCTGCAGCAGGAGACGGAGGAGAGCGCACCATAACAAGTGATTTCGGAGATATATATATAACTAGTAGACTCATCAATAGGACAATTAGGTGCTTCATAATCAGCGCAATGTGGAGCTCCAGAAAAAGGACAATTAGGAGCTCCACAAACAACACAGAATCTCCAGAAAGTGGCGAACGAATACCTCCAGAAACTGTGGAATTCTCTCTGGAATCAATGGTATTAGTTCCAGAAACAGCTGTATTAGCTCCAGAAACATGGGAATT